>NC_029773.3:18101373-18103937 GCF_000817695.3 Arachis duranensis | reverse complement strand
TCCGGCCTAAGGTAGAACGGAAGAGGTGAGAATGATGATGAGTGTCACGGATCATCACATTCATCAAGTTGAAGTGCAACGTATATCTTGGAATAAGAATAAAAGAGACTTGAGTAGAAAATAATAGTAATTGTATTGAAACTTGAGGTACAGCAGAGCTCCACACCCTAATCTATGGTGTGTAGAAACTCCACCGTTGAAAATACATAAGTGAAAGGTTCAGGCATGGCCGAGAGGCCAGCCCCCTGAATGATCAAAAGACCGAATGGCCAAAAGATGACTAATACACTAGTAAAAAGTCTTATTTATACTAAACTAGCTACTAGGGTTTACATGAGTAAGTAATTGATGCATAAATCCACTTCCGGGGCTCACTTGGTGTGTTTTTGGGATGAGCTTGATCTATCCACGATCTGAGGCTTCTCTTGGAGTTGAACGCCGAGTTATAACGTGTTTTGGGCGTTCAACTCCGGGTTGTGACGTGTTTCTGGCGTTTAACTCCAGACAGCAGCATGTACTTGGCGTTGAGCGCCACTTTACGTCGTCAATTCCCGAATAAAGTATGAACTATTATATATTGCTGAAAATCTCTGGATGTCTACTTTCCAACGCCATTAAGATCGCGCCATTTGGAGTTCTGTAGCTCCAGAAAATCCATTTCGAGTGCAGGGAGGTCAGATTCCAACAACATCAGCAGTCCTTTGTCAGCCTCCTATCAGAGTTTTGCTCAAGTCCCTCAATTTCAGCCAGAAATTACCTGAAATCACAGAAAAATACGCAAACACATAGTAAAGTCCAGAAATGTGAATTTAACATAAAAACTAATGAAAACATCCCTAAAAGTAACTAGATCATACTAAAAACTACCTAAAAACAATGCCAAAAAACGTATAAATTATCCGCTCATCATCTACCATACGGATGGCCAAGATCTCTATTTAAGATTGGCTACAGCTGATATAGGTATCTCACTATCCATCTATTATCTATCTCCCAATGAGGTGTTATAGTTGTAGCAAAAATAATCAAAAGAAAGTGAAACATGATGCATTAACTTATAATGTTAACAGTGCTGATTTGTTTTTAAGAAACAATAAGGTTAAGAAGACAAAAAAACTAGAACTTATCGTTAATTGTTATAACATGAATATTAAATATTAGTGGTTATGCACATTTTAGCTAAGATGATGATATTGCAAGTTCTTTCCTCATTGATTAAGTATTTAAAGTGGAGTTCTTTCCGATCAATTTGGTGACACACAGGATCTACTAGCTCCAACAAGAATCATAGAGTAGTACAGGCTATTGGCATCACACTTACTGCACTTGTTTTAGTTTTTGGATTGGTTGCTATTTGTTACTTATGGAAGAAGGGAAAACAAAGATCTAGAGGTAATGTACAATAATTAATCTAACTCATATGAATGTTTATGTATAGTATGGTACTGAATTGTATATCAATAGCCGCTATTTCATGTTTTGTCCACAGAAATCATGATTGGTTGATTAATGAGGTGGTGCCTTGACTGCCTTCTAGAAGATACTTGGGTGATGAAAGTAACATGGATGTATCAAAGTATGTATCATCTAAGAGAATTGCACATGGAATATTGGTTTTGTAATAAAAGGGTTCAATTTTCTCTGCAGGGGCTCCATCCATTAGTTGCGAGTAGCGAAAGCAAGCTTGTCATTGAGCAGCTATTTTTGAAGGAGTCATTCTCAAGGTACTAAAGAATTTATATTGAGCAGCTACTTATGAAGGAGTCATTCTCAAGGTACTAAAGAATTTATGTTCAGTCTATTTTTTAGCTTGTCTAGTTCTTCATTGGTGTTTTAAGTTTCCTCACTGATGAGCGGATAATTTGTACGCTTTTTGGCATTGCTTTTAGTATGTTTTTAGTATGATCTAGTTAGTTTTTAGTATATTTTTATTAGTTTTTAGCTAAAATTTACTTTTCTGGACTTTACTATGAGTTTGTGTGTTTTTCTGTGATTTCATGTATTTTCTGGCTGAAATTGAGGGTCCTGAGCAAAAATCTGATTCAGAGACTGAAATGGACTGCAGATGCTGTTGGATTCTGACCTCCCTGCACTCGAAGTGGATTTTCTGGAGCTACAGAAGCCGAATTGGCGCGCTCTGAACGGCGTTGGAAAGTAGACATCCTGGGCTTTCCAGCAATATATGATAGTCCATACTTTGCCCAAGATTTGATGGCCCAAACCGGCGTGGCAAATCAGCCTCAGAATTTCCAGCGTTTAATGCTGGAACTGGCATAAAACTTGGAGTTAAACGCCCAAACTGGCATAAAAGCTGGCGTTTAACTCCAGAAAAGGTCTCTACACGAAAATGCTTCATTGCTCAGCCCAAGCACACACCAAGTGGACCCAGAAGTGGCTTTTTACGTCATTTACTCATTTCTGTATACCCTAGGTTACTAGTTTACTATTAATAGGATCTTTTGACATTGTATCTGCACCTCATGACACTTTACACGTTTCTTTGTGTATCTTCCACGGCATGAGTCTCTAAACCCCATGGTTGGGGGTGAGGAGCTCTGCTGTGT
>NC_029773.3:18098777-18100714 GCF_000817695.3 Arachis duranensis | reverse complement strand
TATTTTTGTTGGTTTAGAGTCTTTTAGTTGAGTCTAGTTTCATATTTTAAGTTTGGTGTCAATTGCATGCTTTTGTTTTTCTTTTAATTTTCGAATTTGCATATTCTTAGTCCCTTTTTGATTCATAAAAATTCTAAGTTTGGTGTCCTCTTTGTGTTTTTCGCTTAAAAATTTTCGAAAATTAGTGTTTGATTTTCTAAAAATTTTAAGTTTGGTGTCTTTTTGTTGTTTTTCTCTTTCCTCTTTTCAAAAATCAAATCTTTTTCATAAAAATTTTTCAATCATATCTTTTTAATTGCTGTATTCAAAATCTTTTTAATTAACTAATTGATTCAGTTCTCAATTTGCTTTGATCTTATTTTCTTTTTGATTTTCGAATTTTCACCTTAATTTTCTTTTGTTTTATTTTATTTTTTTTTCGTTTAATTCAAAAAAAAAAAAACAAAATATATCTATTTGCAATCCATTATGGATCTAAGTGGGATTGATCAGTCCAAAAGGACTCTGGGGTCATATGCTAACCCCATTACAGCTGCGTATGGGAGTAGCATATGTACACCTCCCATCAAAGCAAGCAGCTTTGAGCTAAATCCTCAAGTCATTATCATAGTGCAGCAAAATTGCCAGTATTTCGGTCTTCCACAGGAAGAACCTACTGAGTTTCTGGCACAGTTCTTACAAATTGCTGACACAGTACATGATAAAGAGGTGGATCAGGATGCCTATAGACTATTACTGTTTCCATTTGCTGTAAAAGATCAGGCTAAAAGGTGGTTGAATAACCAACCTACAGCAAGCATAAAGACATGGAAACAGTTATCAGACAAATTCCTGAATCACTTTTACCCTCCAAAAAGGATGACACAGCTAAGGCTGGACATCCAAGGCTTTAAACAAGAGGATAATGAATCCCTTTATAATGCCTGGGAGAGGTATAGAGGTATTCTAAGAAAATGCCCTTCTGAAATGTTTTCAGAGTGGGTACAATTAGACATCTTCTACTATGGGCTTACAGAAAAAGCTCAGATGTCTTTAGACCACTCAGCTGGTGGATCTATACACATGAGGAAGAGAATTGAAGAGGCTCAAGAGCTCATAGACACTGTTGCTAGAAATCAATATTTGTACTCTGGCAATGAGTTCTCCCCAAAAGAGGAAGTCATGGCAGTAGCCACTGATCCTAATCCTCAAGAACAGATGATTGAGCTTAATCAACAATTGCTCCTGATTACAGAACAGTTATCAGAATTTAAAGAGATGCTCCATGGAACTAAAGTTGCTAACAAGAACATAGAACTGCAGTTGAATCAAGCAAAACAGTAGATATCTAAACAGATAACAGAAGAATGTCAAGCAGTTCAACTGAGGAGTGGGAAGACACTGAATAACACTGCTCAAAGTAGCAAAAAGTCAAATAAGGAACAATTGACAGAGGATAACCAAACTACTGTCCAAAATCCCTCTGAGGACAGTAAGAGCCCAGAGAGGAGTACTGTTGGCGTTCAAACGCCAGAAAGGGGAGGAAAGCTGGCGTTAAACGCCCATTCCTTGCCCAGTTCTGGCGTTCAAACGCCAGAAAAAGGGGAAAAGTTGGCGTTAAACGCCCATTTTCCACCCAATCCTGGCGTTCAAACTTCAATGGGGAATCAGACACCTGAGAGTGCTGATAGTAATCCCTCTAGAAAGGCTTCTTCAACCACTTCTGTAAGGAATAAGCCTGCAGCAACTAAGGTTGAAGAATATAAAGCCAATATGCCTTATCCTCAGAAACTCCGCCAAGCGGAGCAGGATAAGCAATTTGCCCGCTTTGCAGACTATCTAAGGACTCTTGAAATAAAGATTCCGTTTGCAGAGGCACTTGAGCAAATACCTTCTTATGCTAAGTTCATGAAAGAAATCTTAAGTCATAAGAAGGATTGGAGAGAAACTGAAAAAGT
>NC_029773.3:18098165-18098582 GCF_000817695.3 Arachis duranensis | reverse complement strand
GGGAATTAACCCTGAGAGTCAATGAGGATGAGTTCAAGTTGAATGTTGTCAAAGCTATGCAGCATCCAGACACATCAAATGACTGCATGAGCACTGATATTATTGACTCTTTGGTGGAGGAGGTCAATATGGCTGAAAGTCTTGAATCAGAGCTAGATGACATCTTTAAAGATGTTCAGCCTGATCTGGAGGAATTAAAGGAAATAAAAGAAATTTTGAAAATTCCTCAAGAAGAAGATAAACCTCCTAAACCAGAGCTCAAACCACTACCACCATCCCTGAAATATGCATTTCTGGGAGAAGGTGACACTTTTCCAGTGATCATAAGCTTTGCTTTAAATCCACAGGAAGAGGAAGCACTAATTCAAGTGCTAAGGACACACAAGACAGCTCTTGGGTGGTCCATAAGTGACCTTA
>NC_029773.3:18094708-18098022 GCF_000817695.3 Arachis duranensis | reverse complement strand
GTGCAGAAAGAGGTCACTAAGTTACTAGAGGCTGGGATTATTTATCCTATTTCTGACAGCCCCTGGATGAGCCCTGTCCACGTTGTCCCTAAGAAGGGAGGTATGACAGTGGTTCATAATGAAAAGAATGAACTGGTTCCTACAAGAACAGTTACAGGGTGGCGCATGTGTATTGACTACAGAAGGCTCAATACAGTCACCAGGAAGGATCATTTTCCTTTACCATTCATAGACCAGATGCTAGAGAGACTGGCAGGTCATGAATACTACTGCTTTTTGGATGGCTACTCAGGTTACAACCAAATTGCAGTAGATCCTCAGGACCAAGAGAGAACAGCATTTACATGTCCTTCTGGAGTATTTGCCTACAGAAGGATGCCTTTTGGTCTGTGCAATGCACCTGCAACCTTTCAGAGGTGCATGCTCTCTATCTTCTCAGATATGGTAGAGAAATTTCTTAAGGAAAATGAGTAATGGAAATGTGGATGAATGAGTGTTAAATGGAAAGAGAAAAAATCAATATGCCATAGTGAGAAAGGTAGAGGAAAGTGAAAATAATCAGAAAAGAGATCAAAAGGGTTAGTATGGTTAGAATTTTGAAAAAAAGGATTTTTCAAAAATTTCCAAACCTTTGAGTAATCTGCTAGCTGCTGACACGCCATTTATCTTTGATAAGGAGTGTCTGCAGGCGTTTGAGACCCTGAAAGCTAAGCTGGTCACAGCACCAGTCATCTCTGCACCAGACTGGACATTACCATTTGAACTAATGTGTGATGCCAGTGACCATGCCATTGGTGCAGTATTGGGAAAAAGGCATGGTAAGCTTCTGCACGTCATTCATTATGGCAGCCGTATTCTAAATGATGCACAGAAGAACTACACAACCACAGAAAAAGAGTTACTTGCAGTGGTTTATGCCATTGGCAAGTTTAGATCTTATTTAGTAGGATCAAAAGTGATTGTGTACACTGACCATGCTGCTCTTAAATATCTACTCACAAAGCAGGATTCAAAACCCAGGCTCATAAGATGGGTGTTGCTTCTGCAAGAGTTTGATATAGAAATAAGAGACAGAAAAGGGACAGAGAATCAAGTAGCTGATCACCTGTCAAGGATAGAACCAGTAGCAAGAGCATCCCTCTTTCCTACTGAGATCTCTGAAACCTTTCCGGATGAGCAATTGTTTGCTATTCAGGAAGCTCCATGGCTTGCAGCCAGTGCAAACTATAAGAGTCAATGTTCTCCTTCTGTAACCATAGAGAGGAAGCATGAAGAGCTTCTCTCAAAACAGAGTCAAACAGAGCCCCCACAGTCAAACTCTAAGTTTGGTGTTGGGAGGCCACCACCAACTTCTAAGTTTGGTGTTGAACCCCCACATTCAAACTCTAAGTTTGGTGTTGGGAGGGTCCAACATTGCTCTGAGTATCTGTGAGGCTCCATGTGAGCCCACTGTCAAGCTACTGACATTAAAGAAGCGCTTGTTGGGAGGTAACCCAATGTTATATTTATTATTTTCCTTTGTTATTTTATGTTTTCTATAGGTTGATGATCATGGGAAGTCACAAATTCAATTGAAAAAGCAGAAACAAAATGAAAAATAGAAGGAAAAATAGCACACCCTGGAGGAAAACCTTGCTGGCGTTTAAACGCCAGTATGGGCAGCAAATGGGCGTTTAACGCCCAGTCTGGCACCATTCTGGGCGTTTAACGCCAGAAAGGGGCACCAGACTGGCGTTAAATGCCAGGAATGGGCACCAAGCTAGCGTTAAACGCCAGAAATGGGCACCAGCCCGGCGTTTAACGCCAGAATTGGCTCAAAACGCATTTTTGCATGCCACTTGGTGCAGGGATGACTTTTCCTTGACACCTCAGGATCTGTGGACCCCACAGGATCCCCATCCACCCCACCACTCTCTCTCTTCTTTCTTCTTTTGCTCGAGGACGAGCAAACCTTCTAAGTTTGGTGTGGTAAAAGCTTTGCTTTTTGTTTCTCCATAACCATTTATGGCACCTAAGGCCGGAGAAACCTCTAGAAGGAGGAAGGGGAAGGCAAAAGCTTCCACCTCCGAGCCATGGGAGATGAAGAGATTCATCTCAAGGGATGCACTTTCCTCCACAAAACTACTGGGAGCAAATCAACACCTCCCTAGGAGAATTGAGTTCCAACATGGGACAACTAAGGGTGGAGCACCAAGAACATTCCATCCTCCTCCATGAAATTAAAGAAGATCATATAATCATGAGAGAGGAGCAACAAAGGCAAGGAAGAGACATTGAGGAGCTCAAGCACTCCGTAAGATCTTCAAGAGGAAGAACAAGCCGCCATCACTAAGGTGGACCCATTCTTTAATCTCCTTGTTCTTTATTTTCTATTTTTCGAATTTTTATGCTTATGTTTATATATGTTTGTGTCTTATTACATGATCATTAGTATCTTAGTGTCTATGCCTTAAAGCTATGAATGTCCTATGAATCCATCACCTCTCTTAAATGAAAAATGCTTTAATCACAAAAGAACAAGAAGTACAGGATTTCGAAATTTATCTTTGAAACTAGTTGAATTAGTTTGATGTGGTGACAATAATTTTTGTTTTTTGAATGAATGCTTGAACAGTGCATATGTCTCTTGAATTTGTTGTTTTGAGAATGTTAAAAATTGTTGGCTCTTGAAAGAATGAGGGAAAAAAGAGAACTGTTATTGAGGATCTAAAAAAATCATCAGAGTGATTCTTGAAGCAGGAAAAAGCAGTGAATACAAAAAAAATTTCGAAAAAAAAAGAAAGGAAAAAAAAAGAGAATGGAATAAAGTTGTGAACCAAGGCAATAAGAGTGTGCTTAAGAACCCTGGACACCTCTAATTGGGGACTCTATCAAAGCTGAGTCACAATCTGAAAGGGTTCACCCAATTATGTGTCTGTGGCATGTATGTATCCGGTGGTAATACTGGAAGACAGAGTGCTTTGGGCCACAGCCAAGACTCATACACTAGCTATGTTCAAGAATCATTATACTATGTTCAAGAATCATTATACTTAACTAGGAGAATCAATAACACTATCTGAGTTCTGAGTTCTTATAGATGCCAATCATTCTGAACTTCAAAGGATAGAGTGAGATGCCAAAACTGTTCGGAAGCAAAAAGCTACTAGTCCCACTCATCTAATTGGAGCTAAGTTTCCTTGATATTTTGGAGTCTATAGTATATTCTCTTCTTTTTATCCTATTTTGATTTTTAGTTGCTTGGGGACAAGCAACAATTTAAGTTTGGTGTTGTGATGAGCGGATAATTTGTATGCTTTTTGGCATTGTTTTTA
>NC_029773.3:18093646-18093985 GCF_000817695.3 Arachis duranensis | reverse complement strand
CTAAACCTTGTCTGTGGTATTCTGAGTAGGATTCAATGATTGAATGACTGTGATGAGCTTCAAACTCCTGAAGGCGGGGCATTAGTGACAGACGCAAAAGAATCACTGGATTTTATTCCGGCCTGATCGAGAACCGACAGATGGATAGCCGTGCTGTGACAGAGCATAGGAACATTTTCACTGAGAGGATGGGAGGTAGCCACTGACAACGGTGAAACCCTACATACAGCTTGCCATGGAAGGAGCCTTGCGTGCTTAAAGAAGAAGACAGTAGGAAAGTAGAGATTCAGAAGATGGAGCATCTCCAAAACCTCAACCTATTCTCCATTACTGCAAAAC
>NC_029773.3:18086476-18093511 GCF_000817695.3 Arachis duranensis | reverse complement strand
CAATCTCTGTGGGATCGACCCTTGCTCACGCAAGGTATTACTTGGACGACCCAGTGCACTTGCTGGTTAGTTGTGCGAGGTTGCAAAAGTGTGATTGCAATTTCGTGCACCACTCACCCTTCTATTTGCATGTATTATTTGGTACTTGACATTTTGCTTCTGGGTATGATCTGTCTCTTAAACAATGTGAATTGGTCAGTAGTAACCTGGAATCATGTGGTAGGACAAGGCTTGATAGTTGTTTGATTAGAATTTAATATTAGCTGTACTATTTTTCCGATATAATGCTATATATTTATATCTATACACCATTTAGAACTCTTCAAACTTTTTGATAAATATATATATGCAAGTGCACTGGGTCGTCCAAGTAATAAACCTTACGCGAGTAAGGGTCGATCCTACGGAGATTGTCGGCTTGAAGCAATCTATGGTCATCTTGTAAATCTCAGTCAGGTGGATTCAAATGGTTATGGAGGAATAATAAACAAGACATAAAATAAAGATAGAGATACTTACATAATTCATTGGTGAGAATTTCAGATAAGCGTATGGAGATGCTTTGTCCCTTCTGTCTCTCTGCTTTCCTACTGTCTTCATCCAATCTTTCTTACTCCTTTCCATGGCAAGCTGTATGTTGGGCATCACCGTTGTCAATGGCTACATCCCGTCCTCTCAGTGAAAATGTTCTACGCGCTCTGTCACAGCACGGTTAATCATTTGTCGGTTCTCGATCATGTCGGAATAGACTCCAGTGATTCTTTTGCGTCTATCACTACGCCCAACACTCGCGAGTTTGAAGCTCGTCACAGTCATTCAATCCCTGAATCCTACTCGGAATACCACAGACAAGGTTTAGACTTTTCGGATTCTCAAGAATGGCCGCCAATGGATTCTAGCTTATACCATGAAGATTCTGATTAAGGAATCCAAGAGATACACACTCAATCGAAGGTAGAACGGAGGTGGTTGTCAGGCACATGTTCATAGGTGAGAATGATGATGAGTGTCACGGATCATCACATTCATCAGGTTGAAGAACAAGTGATATCTTAGAACAAGAATAAGCTGAATTGAATAGAAGAACAATAGTAATTGCATTAATACTTGAGGTACAGCAGAGCTCCACACCTTAATCTATGGTGTGTAGAAACTCTACCGTTGAAAATACATAAGAACAAGGTCTAGGCATGGCCGAGAGGCCAGCCTCCAAAACGTGATCAAAGGATCAAAAGATAATCCAAAGATTCAAGATCCCAAGATCCCCAGATGAAAATACAATAGCAAAAGGTCCTATTTATAGAGAACTAGTAGCCTAGGGTTTATAGAGAACTAGTAGCCTAGGGCCCACTTGGTGTGTGCTTGGGCTGAGCATTGAAGCTTCCATGTGTAGCGATTTTTCTTGGAGTTAAACGCCAGCTTTTGTGCCAGTTTGGACGTTTAACTCCAGCTTTTGTGCCAGTTCTGGCGTTTTGACGCCAGAATTTCCATGCTGACTTGGAACGCCGGTTTGGGCCATCAAATCTTGAGCAAAGTATGGATATTATTGCTGGAAAGCCCAGGATGTCTACTTTCCAACGCAATTGAGAGCGCGCCAATTGAGCTTCTATAGCTCCAGAAAATCCACTTCGAATGCAGGGAGGTCAGAATCCAACAGCATCTGCAGTCCTTTTTCAGCCTCTGAATCAGATTTTTGCTCAGGTCCCTCAATTTCAGCCAGAAAATACCTGAAATTATAGAAAAATACACAAACTCATAGTAAAGTCCAGAAAAGTGAATTTTAAATAAAAACTAATAAAAATATAATAAAAACTAATTAAAACATACTAAAAACAATGCTAAAAAGTGTATAAATTATCCGCTCATCACAACACCAAACTTAAATTGTTGCTTGTCCCCAAGCAACTGAAAATCATATAGGATAAAAAGAAGAAAATATACTATGGACTCCAAAATATCAATGAAACTTAGCTCCAATTAGATGAGCGGGACTTGTAGCTTTTTGCCTCTGAATAGTTTTGGCATCTCACTTTATCCTTTAAAGTTTAGAATGATTGGCATCTATAGGAACTCAGAATTCAGATAGTGTTATTAATTCTCAAAGTATAGTATGTTGATTCTTGAACACAGCTACTTTATGAGTCTTGGCCGTGGCCCAAAACACTCTGTTTTCCTGTATTACCACTGGATACATACATGCCACAGACACATAACTGGGTGAACTTTTTCAAATTGTGACTCAGCTTTGTTAGAGTCCCCAATTAGAGGTGTCCAGGGTTCTTAAGCACACTCTTTTTGCCTTGGATCACGACTTTAACCGCTCAGTCTCAAGTTTTCACTTGACACCTTCACGCCACAAGCACATAGTTAGCTTGGTTTAGCCGCTTAGGCCAGGATGTTATTTCTGTGGGCCCTCCTATCCACTGATTCTCAAAGCCTTGGATCTTTTTTACTTTTACCCTTGCCTTTTGGTTTAAAGGGCTATTGGCTTTTTTTGCTCCCTTTTTTTTTGAATTCACTGCTTTTTCTTGCTTCAAGAATCAATTTGATGATTTTTCAGATCCTCAATAACATGTCTCATTTTCCATCATTCTTTCAAGAGCCAACAATTTTAACATTCTTTAAACAACAAATTCAAAAGACATATGCATTGTTCAAGCATTCATTCAGAAAACAAAAAGTACTGTCACCACATCAAAATAATTAAACCAGTTTCAAGGATGAATTCGAAATCATGTACTTAAAACATTTTTCATTTAAGAAAGGTGATGGATTCATAGGACATTCATAACTTTAAGGCATAGGCACTAAGACACTAATGATCATGTAATAAGACACAAACATAAATAAAACATAAAGTATAATTTTCGAAAAACAGAAAATAAAGAACAAGGAAGTTAAAGAACGGGTCCACCTTAGTGATGGCGGCTTGTTCTTCCTCTTGAAGATCTTATGGAGTGCTTGAGCTCATCAATGTCTCTTCCTTGCCTTTGTTGCTCCTCTCTCATGACTCTTTGATCTTCTCTAATTTCATGGAGGAGAATGGAATGTTCTTGGTGCTTCACCCTTAGTTGTCCCATGTTGGAACTTAATTCTCCTAGGGAGGTGTTAATTTGCTCCCAATAATTTTGTGCATCCCTTGAGGCATCTCAGGGATTTCATGATGAGGAATTTCCTCATGCTCATGTCCATGAGTGGGATCTCTTGAACCATTAAGATCCCGATTTGTTGAATGGGGTTGGTGAGAACTTCCCAACCTCTTCTTCGGATCTCATGTCGGATCTCCAGATATTCACTCTTTTTGAGTTTGAAAGGGACCTCGGAGATCACCTTCTTCTTGGCCACAACTTCATAGAAGTGATCTTGATGCACCCTTGAGATGAATCTCTCCATCTCCCATGACTCAGAGGTGGAAGCTTTTGCCTTCCCTTTCCTCTTTCTAGAGGTTTCTCCGGCCTTAGGTGCCATAAATGATTATGGAAAAACAAAAAGCAACACTTTTACCACACCAAACTTAGAAAGTTTGCTCGTCTTCGAGCATAAGAAGAAAGAAGGATGGAGAAGAAGAAGAAAATTGAGGAGATGGAGAAGTGGGAGTAATTCGGCCAAGGGGGAGAAGTAGTGTGTATGATGTGAAAATGAGGGGGTGAAGTTGGGTTTATATAGGGGTGGAGACAGGGGTAGGGTTTGGTCATGGATGGGTGGGTTTGGGAGGGAAAGTGGTTTGAATTTGGATGGTGAGGTAGGTGGGATTTATGATGGAGGGATATGGATTGGTGAAGGATTTATGGAGAAGAGGGTAAGATTTGATAGGTGAGGGATTTTGGGGGAAGAGGTATTGAGGTGATTGGTGAATGAGTGAAGAAGAGAGAGAGATGAGGTAGGTGGGGATCCTGTGGGGTCCACAGATCCTAAGGTGTCAAGGATAGCTCATCCCTGCACCAAGTGACATGCAAAATGCCCCTTTCTGCCAATCCTGGCGTTAAACGCCAGACTGCTGCCCATTTCTGGCATTTAACGCCAGCTTCTTGCCCTTTTCTAGCGTTAAACGCCAATCTGATGCCCATTTCTGGCGTTAAACGCCCAGAATGGTGCCAAACTGGGCGTTTAACGCCCATCCTGCTACCCTCACTGGCGTTTAAACGCCAGCAAGTTTCTCCTCCAGGGTGTGCTATTTTTCATTCTGTTTTTGCTTTTTCAATTGTTTTTGTGACTTCACATGATCATCAACCTATAGAAAACATAAAATAACAATGGAAAATAAATAGATATAACATTGGGTTGCCTCCCAACAAGCGCTTCTTTAGTGTCAGTAGCTTGATAGTTGGCTCTCATGGAGCCTCACAGATACTCAGAGCATGATGATGGCCTCTCAACACCAAACTTGGAGTTTGGTTGTGGCCTCCCAATACCAAACTTAGAGTTTGAATGTGGGGGGTTTTGTTTGACTCTGCTTTGAGATAAGCTTTTTATGCTTCCTCTCCATGGTTACAGAGGGAGATCCTTGAGCTTTAAACACAAGGGAGTCCTCATTCACTTGAAGGATCAATTCTCCTCTGTCAACATCAATCACAACCTTTGCTGTGGCTAGGAAGGGTCTGCCAAGGATGATGGATTCATCCATACACTTCCCAGTCTCTAGGATTATGAAATCAGCAGGGATGTAGTGGCCTTCAACCTTTACCAAGACATCCTCTACAAGTCTATAAGCCTGTTTCCTTGAATTGTCTGCCATCTCTAGTGAGATTCTTGCAGCTTGTACCTCAAAGATCCCTAGCTTCTTCATTACAGAGAGAGGCATGAAGTTTACACTTGATCCTAGGTCACACAGAGCCTTCTCAAAGGTCATGGTGCCTATAGTACAAGGTATTGAGAACTTCCCAGGATCCTATCTCTTTTGAGGTAATCTCTGCCTAGTCAAGTCATCCAGTTCTTTAGTGAGCAAAGGGGGTTCATCCTCCCAAGTCTCATTACCAAATAACTTGGCATTTAGCTTCATGATTGCTCTAAGGTACTTAGCAACTTGCTCTTCAGTAACATCTTCATCCTCTTCAGAGGAAGAATACTCATCAGAGCTCATGAATGGCAGAAGTAAATCCAATGGAATCTCTATGGTCTCAGTGTGAGCCTCAGATTCCCAGGGTTCCTCATGAGGGAACTCCTTGGAGGCCAGTGGACGTCCATTGAGGTCTTCCTCAGTGGCAATCACTGCCTCTTCCTCCTTTCCAAGTTCAGCCATGTGGGTCATGTTGATGGCCTTGCACTTTCCTTTTGGATTCTCTTCTGTATTGCTTGGAAGAGTACTAGGAGGGAGTTCAGTGATTTTCTTGCTCAGCTGACCCACTTGTGCCTCCAAATTTCTAATGGAGGACCTTATTTCAGTCATGAAATTTTGAGTGGTTTTAATTAGATCAGAGACTATGGTTGCTAAGTCAGAGTGGCTCTGCTTAGAATTCTCTGTCTGCTGCTGAGAAGATGATGGAAAAGGCTTGCTATTGCTTAACCTGTTTCTTCCACCATTATTGTTGTTGAAGCCTTGTTGAGGCCTTTGTTGGTCCTTCCATGAGAGATTTGGATGATTTTTCCATGAAGAATTGTAGGTGTTTCCATAGGGTTCTCCCATGTAATTCACCTCTTCCATTGATGGGTTCTCAGGATCATAAGCTTCTTCTTCAGATGAAGTGTCCTTAGTACTGCCTGGTGCAACTTGCATTCCAGACAGACTTTTAGACATTATATTGACTTGCTGAGTCAATATTTTGTTCTGAGCCAATATGGCATTCAGAGTATCAATCTCAAGAACTTCTTTCTTCTGATTTGTCCTATTAGTCACAGGATTCCTTTCAAAAGTGTACATGAATTGATTATTTGCAACCATTTCAATGAGTTCCTGAGCTTCTGCAGGCGTCTTCTTCAGATGAAGAGATCCTCCAGCAGAGCTGTCCAATGACATCTTGGACAGTTCAGATAGACCATCATAGAAGATACCTATGATGCTCCATTCAGAAAGCATGTCAGAAGGACACCTTCTGATCAATTGCTTGTATCTTTCCCCAAGCTTCATAGAGGGATTCACCTTCCTTCTGTCTGAATGTTTAGACTTCCACTCTAAGCTTGCTCAATTTTTGAGGTGGAAAGAATTTTGCCAAGAAGGCATTGACTAGCTTTTCCCAAGAGTTCAGGCTTTCCTTAGGTTGTGAGTCCAACTATATCCTAGCTTTGTCTCTTACAGCAAAGGGGAAGAGCATAAGTCTGTAGACCTTAGGGTCAACCCCATTGGTCTTGACAGTGTCACAGATTTGCAAGAATTCAGCTAAGAACTGATGAGGATCTTTCAATGGAAGTCCATGAAACTTGCAATTCTGTTGCATCAGAGAAACTAATTGAGGCTTCAGCTCAAAGTTGTTTGCTCCAATGGTAGGGATAGAGATGCTTCTCCCATAGAAGTCGGGAGTAGGTGCAGTGATGAGCGGATAATTTGTATACTTTTTGGCATTGTTTTTAGTATGTTTTTAGTATGATCTAGTTAGCTTTTAGTATATTTTTATTAGTTTTTAGTTAAAATTCACTTTTCTGGACTTTACTATGAGTTTGTGTGTTTTTCTGTGATTTCAGGTATTTTCTGGCTGAAATTGAGGGACCTGAGCAAAAATCTGATTCAGAGACCAAAAAGGACTGCAGATGCTGTTGGATTCTGACCTCCCTGCACTCGAAGTGGATTTTCTGGAGCTACAGAAGCCCAATTGGCGCGCTCTCAACGGCGTTGGAAAGTAGACATCCTGGGCTTTCCAGCAATATATGATAGTCCATACTTTGCCCAAGATTTGATGGCCCAAACCGACGTTCAAAGTCACCCTCAGAAATTCCAGCGTTAAACGCCGGAACTGGCACAAGAATGGGAGTTAAACGCCCAAACTGGCACCAAAGCTAGCGTTTAACTCCAAGAAGAGTCTCTACACGAAATTTGCTTCATTGCTCAGCCCAAGCACACAACAAGTGGGCCCGGAAGAGGATTTTTATATCATTTACTCATTT
>NC_029773.3:18084284-18085721 GCF_000817695.3 Arachis duranensis | reverse complement strand
GTTAGTTGTGCGAAGTTGTGTAATGCCATGGTATTGAACACCAAGTTTTTGGGGTTCATGACGGGGGATTATGAGAGTTGTGAAAAGTATTGTCACAATTTCGCGCTATCAAGTTTTTGGCGCCGTTGCCGGGGATTGTTCAGTTTGGACAACTGACGGTTCATCTTGTTGCTTAGATTAGGTATTTATTTTTTTCGAAATTCTTGAAGATGAATTCTAGAGTTTCATGATGATTTGTTGAAATCTGGCTGGCTGAGAAGCCATGTCTAATCTCATTGGACCGAGGTTTCAACTTATCATCACAAGAGCTTGTTGATTTCTTATCAATCTTGCTTTTGGAGCAGTGATCTGCTAAGGCTTGGCTGGCCTCTGGCCATGTCTAGTGTTTTGGACCGAAGCTTTCTTTGAGAGCTTGGCTGGCTGTGAAGCCATGTCTAATTCCTGGACCGGAGTCTTAGACTAGCATTGCACTGATTCCTGGAATTCTCATTAAGAATTTTGATACCTTTTTCCACTTGATTTTCGAAAAACACAAAAAAATTTAAAAATCATAAAATCCAAAAATATTTCTTGTTTGAGTCTAGTGTCTCATCATAAGTTTGGTGTCAATTGCATGTATTCATTCATGTATCTTAGTGATCTTCAAGATATTCTTGATGATTTACTTGCTCTGATCTTTGAATTCAATTGACTTGATTGTTTTGTGTGTCTCATTTGCATTTTCATTTTGTTAGTGTCAGTAGTATACAAACTGCAAAGTTTGGTGTCTTGCATGCATTGTTATTTGATTCTTGTTGCATTTTGATTTTTCCTTATTATTAAAAATCCAAAAATATTTTTAGTTTGTGTCTTTTCAAGTCAATAATACAGAGAATTAAAGATTCAGAACATACAGAGGAATTGCACAGAAAAAGCTGGGCGTTCAAAACGCCCAGTGAAGAAGGACAGACTGGCGTTTAAACGCCAGCCAGGGTACCTGGTTGGGCGTTTAACGCCCAAAAGGGTAGCATTTTGGGCGTTAAACGCCAGAATGGATACCATTCTGGGCGTTTAACGCCAGGATGGCTAAAGGGGAAGATTTTGTTTTCAAATCAAATTTTTTCTAAGTTTTCAAAATCTTTTCAAAATCAAATCTTTTTCAAATCAATTTTCCAATCAAATCTTTTTCAAAACCAATTTCTTTCCATTTTTAAAGATACTTACTATCAATTAAAATGTTTTCAAAATCAATTTCTTTCCTTTTTCAAAGATACTTACTAACAATTAATGATTTGATTGAACATTTTTTTGCCTTTTCTGTTGAGGAAGGTTTTATATTTGAATCATATCTTTTCTTGTTAGTCAAGTTTTTAATACTCAAATCAAATCTTTTTAAAATGTTTTTCAAATCATATCTTCTCAATCACATTTTTTTAATCAATCATATCTTCTTAACCA
>NC_029773.3:18083550-18084120 GCF_000817695.3 Arachis duranensis | reverse complement strand
CAAAAATGTTTTCAAAATTTTTCACTTAATTTTCGAAAATTACTTCCCTCCTTCTCACATCCTTCTATTTATGGACTAACACTATACCTTAATGCAAAATTCGAACTCCATCTTCTTTGTTAAGTTCGAATTTTCCACTTCTGTCTTCTACTCTTCTTTTCCTCTGACACCTAAAGGAATCTCTATACTGTGACATAGAGGATTCCACATTTTCTTGTTCCCTTCTCTTTCTTATGAGCAGGAGCAAAGACAAAAACATTCTTGTTGAGGCTGATCCTGATTCAGGTCCTTGAAGAGAAAACTAAGAGAAGCCAAAGCACAACTCTCTGTAGAGGACCTAACCGAAATCTTCAAAGAAGAAGAACCTATGGCAGCCGAAAACAACAACAATGCCAACAATGCAAGGAAGGTGCTGGGTGACTTTACTGCACCTACTCCCGATTTCTATGGGAGAAGCATCTCTATCCCTGCCATTAGAGCAAACAACTTTGAGCTTAAGCCTCAATTAGTCTCTCTAATGCAACAGAATTGCAAGTTCCATGCACTTCCATTGGAAGATCCTCATCAGTT
>NC_029773.3:18077404-18079913 GCF_000817695.3 Arachis duranensis | reverse complement strand
AGGATGGAGCACACAAGAGATCCCACTCATCATGAGATCCCTGAGATTCCTCAAGGGATGCACTTTCCTCCACAAGACTATTGGGAGCAATTAAACACCTCCCTAGGAGAGTTGAGTTCCAACATGGGACAACTAAGAGTGGAGCATCAAGAACACTCCATCATCCTCCATGAAATTAGAGAAGATCAAAGAATCATGAGAGAGGAGCAATTAAGACAAGGAAGAGACATTGAGGAGCTCAAGCACTCCATAGGATCTTCAAGAGCAAGGAAGAGCCGCCATCACTAAGGTGGGCCCATTCCTTGATTTCCTTGTTCTTTATTCTTCTGTTTTTCGAATTTTATGCTTATGTTTATCCATGTTTGTGTTTTGTGATCATTAGTGTCTTAGTGTCTATGCCTTAAAGTTATGAATGTCCTATGAATCCATCACCTTTCTTCAAAAAAAACGTGCTTAATTGATAAAAGAAAAAGAATTGCATGATTTTTGAATTTTATAACAGTTTAATTATTTTGATGTGGTGGCAATATTTTTGTTTTCTGAATGTATGCTTAAACAGTGCATATGTATCTTGAATTTGTGGTTCATGAATGTTGGCTCTTGAAAGAATGATGAAAAGACATGTTACTGAGGATCTGAAAAATCATCAAAATGATTCTTGAAGCAAAAAAAAAAGCATTTCCATTCGAAAAAAAAAGAGAGAGAGAGAAGAAAACGAAAAAAGAAAATAGAAAGAAATAAAGAGTTGTGATCCAAGGCAAATAAGAGTGTGCTTAAGAGCCCTGGACACCTCTAATTGGGGACTTTAGCAAAGCTGAGTCACAATCTGAAAAGGTTCACCCAATTATGTGTCTATGGCATGTATGTATCCGGTGGTAATACTGGAAGAGTGCTTAGGGTCACGGCCAAGACTCTAAAAGCTGTGTTCAAGAATAAAAAAAGAACTAAACTACGAGAGTCAATAACATCATCTAGATTCTAAGTTCCTAAAGAAGCCAACCATTCTGAATTTCAAAGGATAGAGTGAGATGCCAAAACTATTCAGAGGCAAAAAGTTAAAAGCCCCGCTCATCTAATTAATACTGATCTTCACAGATGTTTTTAGAATTCATTGCATATTCTCTTCTTTTTATCTTATTTGATTTTCAGTTGCTTGGAGACAAGCAACAATTTAAGTTTGGTGTTGTGATGAGCGGATAATTTGTATACTTTTTGGCATTGTTTTTAGTATGTTTTTAGTATGATCTAGTTAGCTTTTAGTATATTTCATCCATCCTTCATAAAACCCCACCAACCTCACCCTTCAAATTCAAACCACTTTCCCTCCCAAACCCACCCTCAAATGACCAAACCCCATCTCCCCTCTCTCCTATATAAACCCTTCTTCACCCCTTCATTTTCACACAACCTAAACAACACTTCTCCCCCTCTTTGGCCGAATACAACACCATCTCCCTCTTCCTCATTTCTTCTTCTTCTACTCTCCTCTTTCTTCTTTTGCTCGAGGACGAGCAAACATTTTAAGTTTGGTGTGGTAAAAGCATAGCTTTTCGTTTTTCCATAACCATTTATGGCATCCAAGGCCGGAGAAACCTCTAGAAAGAGGAAAGGGAAGGCAAAAGCTTCCACCTCCGAGTCATGGGAGATGGAGAGATTCATCTCAAGGGTGCATCAAGGCCATTTCTATGAAGTTGTGGCCTTGAAGAAGGTGATCCCCGAGGTCCCTTTTTCACTCAAAAAGGGTGAATATCC
The DNA here is from genome assembly GCF_000817695.3 of Arachis duranensis. NCBI lineage: Eukaryota > Viridiplantae > Streptophyta > Magnoliopsida > Fabales > Fabaceae > Arachis > Arachis duranensis. Next base: position 18,078,161 of record NC_029773.3, on the reverse strand, counting down.
GGAGATCCGACATGAGATCCGAAGAAGAGGTTGGGAAGTTCTTACTAACCCCATTCAACAAGTTAGAATCTTGATGGTTCAAGAGTTCTATGCCAATGCATGGATCACCAAGAACCATGACCAAAGTGTGAACCCGAATCCAAAGAATTATCTTACTATGGTTCGGGGGAAACACTTGGATTTTAGTCCGGAGAGTGTGAGGGTGGCGTTCAACTTGCCTATGATGCAAGAAGATGAACATCCTTACACTAGAAGGGTCAACTTTGATCAAAGGTTGGACCAAGTCCTCACAGTCATATGTGAAAAGGGCGCCCAATGGAAGAGAGATTCAAGAGGAAAGCCGGTTCAATTAAGAAGGCATGACCTCAAGCCCGTGGCTAGAGGATGGTTAGAGTTCATACAACGCTCAATCATTCCCACTAGCAACCGGTCCGAAGTTATCATAGACCGGGCTATCATGATCCATAGCATCATGATTGGAGAAGAAATAGAGGTTCATGAGGTTATAGCCCAAGAACTCTATAAGGTGGCGGACAAGTCCTCTACCTTGGCAAGGTTAGCCTTTCCCCATCTCATTTGTCACCTCTGTTATTCAGTGGGAGTTGACATAGAGGGAGACACCCCCATTGAGGAGGACAAGCCCATCACTAAGAAGAGGATGGAGCACACAAGAGACCCCACTCATCATGAGATCCCTGAGATTCCTCAAGGGATGCACTTTCCTCCACAAGACTATTGGGAGCAATTGAACACCTCC
>NC_029773.3:18075763-18077304 GCF_000817695.3 Arachis duranensis | reverse complement strand
ACTTGGACGACCCAGTGCACTTGCTGGTTAGTTGTGCGAAGTTGTGTAATGCCATGGTATTGAGCCATCAAGTTTTTGGGGCTCATGACCGGGGATTATGAGAGTTGTGAAAAAGTATTGTTCACAATTTCGCGCACCATGCAGTAAAGTCACCAAGCACCTTCCTTGCATTGTTGGCATTGTTGTTGTTTTCGGCTGCCATATCTTTTTCTTGTTTGCATTGTTGGCTTCTCTTAGCTTTCGCTTCAAGGTTCTTTCCGGTTTAGGATCAGCCTCAACAAGAATGCTTTTGACTTCACTCCTGCTCATATGAAAGAGAAGAGAGCAAGAAAGTATGAAATCCTCTATGTCACTGTATAGAGATTCCTTGAGTGGTCAGAGGAAAAGAATAATAGAAGGAGGAGGTAGAAAGAGAAGAATTCGAACTTATCAAGAGGGATAGAGTTCGAATTGTTGATAGTGGAGGAGTGTTAGTCCTTAAATAAAAGGATGTGAGAAGAGGGGAAGAATTTTCGAAAATAAAGTAAAAGATTTTGAAATAATTAAAAGAAATTTTGAAAATTTGGTAATTGATTTTCGAAAATTAAAGTTGGGAAAGAAATAAAGTGATTTTTGAAAAAGATTTTTGAAATTTAGAAATCAAAAAGATATGATTGAAAATTAATTTTGAAAAAGATGTGATTAAGAAGATATGATTGAAAAGATATGGTTTTTTAAAAAAAGATATGATTGAAAAACAATTTAAAAAGATTTGATTTTAAAATTAATGACTTAGCTAACAAGAAATTTAAAAGATATGATTCAGACATTAAACCTTTCTTAACAGAATAAGCAACATACTTGAAATTTTTGAATCAAATCATTAATTGTTAGCAAGTATTTTTGAAAATGGAAAGAAATTGATTTTGAAAAGATATGATTGAAAAGATGTGATTTGAAAAAGATTTGATTTTGAAAAATTATGAAAACTTGAAAAAAAATTTGAATTAAAAACAAAATCTTCCCTCTTGTGCCATCCTGGTGTTAAACGCCCAGAATGGTATCTGTTCATACCCTGACCGAGCTCCTCTAAATCGGCAACTTTATGAAAGGTCCGACCTCGTCCCGAGGCCCACGCCTGAGGTCGGACCTCGGACAAACAAAGCTAAGAAGGCCCATCAGAAAGGAACGCAGCCCAAAACCTAAAGGCCGGAAAGGCCTGGGAAAGGCGGTTCCACAAAGATAGAGATAAAACTCCCAAAAGATAAGATAAGATCAGAATATCTTATCCAGGGAAGATCACGGCCAACTATTATAAATACACTGGAGCACCCAGGTATAACCCATACTCTAATTCTACTCAATATCTGCTTGGACCCATGCTAACTTAAGCATCGGAGTGTCATTGCAGGTACAACCACCAACCACTCCACATATCAAGCTCGGGTCCCTGACCCCCACCTCGGGCCTCACCAAGACGACCGAGCTACTCGTTTCAGGTAACCCTCGGAACAATGGCGCCGTTGCCGGGGACCTGGAAGTCATCCCTTTACCATGGCGGA
>NC_029773.3:18065292-18067537 GCF_000817695.3 Arachis duranensis | reverse complement strand
TTGAATTAAAAACAAAATCTTCCCTCTTGTGCCATCCTGGTGTTAAACGCCCAGAATGGTAACTGTTCATACCCTGACCGAGCTCCTCTAAATCGGCAACTTTATGAAAGGTCCGACCTCGTCCCGAGGCCCACGCCTGAGGTCGGACCTCGGACAAACAAAGCTAAGAAGGCCCATCAGAAAGGAACGCAGCCCAAAACCTAAAGGCCGGAAAGGCCTGGGAAAGGCGGTTCCACAAAGATAGAGATAAAACTCCCAAAAGATAAGATAAGATCAGAATATCTTATCCAGGGAAGATCACGGCCAACTATTATAAATACACTGGAGCACCCAGGTATAACCCATACTCTAATTCTACTCAATATCTGCTTGGACCCATGCTAACTTAAGCATCGGAGTGTCATTGCAGGTACAACCACCAACCACTCCACATATCAAGCTCGGGTCCCTGACCCCCACCTTGGGCCTCACCAAGACGACCGAGCTACTCGTTTCAGGTAACCCTCGGAACAGTATCCATTCTGGCATTTAACGCCAAAACACTACCTTTTTGGGCGTTAAACGCCCAGTCAGGTACCCTGACTGGCGTTTAAACGATAGTTTTCCTTCCTCACTGGGCGTTTTGAACACCCAGCTTTTTCTGTGTAAGTCCTCTGCTGCAAGTTCTGAATCTTCAATTCTCTGTATTATTGACTTGAACAGACATAATTTTTGGATTTTTAATGATGAGAAACAATCAAAATGTAACTAATCATGAAAACTAAGATTAAATCAACAATGCATGCAAGACACCAAACTTAGAAGTTTGTATATTACTGACTATAATAATTTAAAGATGCATGTAAGAAACAACTAAACACTCAAAACAAGAGAATTTAAAGATCAGAGCAAGGAAATCATCAAGAACAACTTGAAGATCAATGAAGAACATAATGCATGTAATTTTCAAAAATTATAAGAATAAAGACACGGAATTGACACCAAACTTAAAATTAGACACTAGACTCAAACAAGAAACATAAAATTATTTTTGGTTTTTATGATTTTATAATTTTTTTTAATTTTTCGAAAATTATATGAAAAAGAAAATAAGGATATCAAAATTCTTAATAAGAATTTCCAGGAATCATGCAATGTTAGTCTAAAGCTGCAGTCTAAAAAAGATTAGACATGGCTAGCCAAGCTTCATCAGGACATTACATTCAAGAGCTAAATTGATGAGAATCAAGCAGCTTCTGTGATGATAAAAACATCATCTGAAACTCTAGAATTCATTCTTAAAAATTCTGAAGAACAAAATAAAATAAAATTACCTAATCTAAGCAACAAAATGAACCGTCAGTTGTCCAAACTCGAACAATCCCCGGCAATGGCGCCAAAAACTTGGTGCACGAAATTGTGATCATCAATGGCGCCATCAACATGGTACGCACAATTATAATCTCAACTCTTTATCACAACTCCGCACAACTAACCAGTAAGTGCACTAGGTCGTCCAAGTAATAAACCTTACGCGAGTAAGGGTCGATCCCATGGAGATTGTCGGCTTGAAGCAAGCTATGGTTGGTGGACGAAATTGTGATCACATCAATGTAGTACTCTTTGTTATTATATGGAATCATTATTGTGGCTCTTGGCTATGTGTGGACACAACTCCGTTCAACTTAACCAGCAAGTGTACTGGGTCATCCAAGTAATACCTTATGTGAGTAAGGGTCGATCCCACAGAGATTGTTGGTATGAAGCAAGCTATGGTCACCTTGTAAATCTCAGTTAGGCAAATTAAATGGTTATGGATTTCGAAAATTAATTAATAATAAACAGAAAATAAAAAGGGATAGAAATACTTATGTAAATCAATAGTGGGAATTTCAGATAGGCGTATGGAGATGCTGTGCTCCTCTTGAATCTCTACTTTCTTATTACATTCATCCAATCCTTCTTACTCCTTTCCATGGCAAGCTATATGTAGGGCATCACCGTCGTCAATGGCTACTTTTAATCCTCTCGGGAAAATGGTCCTATGCGCTGTCACTGCATGGCTAATCGTCTGGAGGCATCACCCTTGCCGATGGCTACATCCTATCCTCTAAGTGAAAATGGTCCAAATGCTCTGTCACAGCACGGCTAATCATCTGTCGGTTCTCAATCAGGTTGGAGTAGAATCCATTGATTCTTTTGCGTTTTTCATCACGCCCAGCCTTCAAGAGTTTGAAGCTCGTCACAGTCATTCAATACCGGAATC
>NC_029773.3:18064759-18065122 GCF_000817695.3 Arachis duranensis | reverse complement strand
CTCATGAATGCCGCCATCAATCTAGCTTATACCACGAAGATTCTGTTTAAGGAATCCAAGAGATATGCGCCCGGCCTAAGGTAGAACGGAAGTTGTTGTCAGTCACGCGCGTTCATAGGTGAGAATGATGATGAGTGTCACGGATCATCACATTCATCAAAGTGTTGTGCAACGTATATCTTGGAATAAGAATAAAAGAGAATTGAATAGAAAGTAATAATAATTGTATTGAAACTTGAGGTACAGCAGAGCTCCACACCCTTAATCTGTGGTGTGCAGAAACTCCACCGTTGAAAATACATAAGTGAAAGGTTCAGGCATGGCTGAATGGCCAGCCCCCTAAAACGTGCTCAATGGCCTCCA
>NC_029773.3:18063283-18064617 GCF_000817695.3 Arachis duranensis | reverse complement strand
CTAGGGTTTACATGAGTAAGTAATTGATGCATAAATCCACTTCCGGGGCCCACTTGGTGTATGTTTGGGCTGAGCTTGATCTATCCACGAGCTGAGGCTTTTCTTGGAGTTGAACGCCAAGTTATAACGTATTTTGGGCATTCAACTCCGGATCATGACGTGTTTCTGGCGTTTAACTCCAGACAGCAGCATGTACTTGGCGTTCAACGCCAAGTTACGTTGTCAATTTCCGAATAAAGTATGGACTATTATATATTTCTGGAAAGCTCTAGATGTCTACTTTCCAACGCCGTTGAGAGCGCGCCTTTTGGAGTTCTGTAGCTCCAGAAAATCCATTTCGAGTGCAGGGAGGTCAGATTCCAACAGCATCAGCAGTCCTTTTGTCAGCCTTTTCCAGAGTTTTGCTCAAGTCCCTCAATTTCAGCCAGAAATTACCAGAAATCATAGAAAAACACACAAACTCATAGTAAAGTCCAGAAATGTGAATTTAACATAAAAACTAATGAAAACATCCCTAAAAGTAGCTTGAACTTACTAAAAACTACCTAAAAACAATGCCAAAAAGCGTATAAATTATCCGCTCATCACAACACCAAACTTAAATTGTTGCTTGTCCCCAAGCAACTGAAAATCAATTAGGATAAAAAGAAGAGAATATACTGTAAATTCCAAAATATCAATGAATAATAATTCTAATTAGATGAGCGGGACTTGTAGCTTTTTGCTTCTGAACAGTTTTGGCATCTCACTTTTTCCTTTGAAGTTTAGAATGATTGGCTTCTCTAGAAACTTAGAATTTCGGATAGTGTTATTGACTTTCCTAGTTAAGTGTGTTGATTCTTGAACACAGCTACTTATGAGTCTTGGCCGTGGCCCTAAGCACTTTGTTTTCCAGTATTACCACCGGATACATAAATGCCACAGACACATGACTGGGTGAACCTTTTCAGATTGTGACACAGCTTTGCTAGAGTCCCCAGTTAGAGGTGTCCAGAGCTCTTAAGCACACTCTTTTTGCTTTGGATCACGACTTTAACCACTCAGTCTCAAGCTTTTCACTTGGACCTTCATGACACAAGTTACATGGTTAAGGACAGCTTGATTTAGCCGCTTAGGCCTGGATTTGATTTCCTTGGGCCCTCCTATCCATTGATGCTCAAAGCCTTGGATCCTTTTTATCCTTGCCTTTTGGTTTAAAGGGCTATTGACTTTTTCTACTTGCTTCTTCTTTTTCTTTCTTTCTCTTTTTCGCCTTTATGGTTTTTCAGATTATCAATAATATTTCTCTTTGTTCATCATTCTTTCAAGAGCCAACAATTTTAACATTCATAAAC
>NC_029773.3:18059553-18060364 GCF_000817695.3 Arachis duranensis | reverse complement strand
CCTTTTCTGTTGAGAAAGGTTTAATGTTTGAATCATATCTTTTCTTGTTAGTCAAGTTTTTAATTTTCAAAATCAAATTTTTTTAAAATGTTTTTCAAATCATCTTCTCAATCACATTTTTTTTATCAATCATATCTTCTTAACCACATCTTTTTCAAAATAGTTTTCAATCAAATCTTTTTTATTTCTAATTTCAAAATCTTTTTCAAAAATCACTTGATTTCTTTTCCATTTTCATTTTCGAAAATTAAGTAATGTTTTTCAAGAATGTTTTCAAAAATTTTTCACTTAATTTTCGAAAATCACTTCCCTTCTTCTCACATCCTTCTATTTATGGACTAACACTATCCCTTAATGCAAAATTCGAACTCCATCTTCTTTGTTAAGTTCGAATTTTCCACTTATGTCTTCTACTTCTCTTTTCCTCTGACACCTAAAGGAATCTCTATACTGTGACATAGAGGATTCCACATTTTCTTGTTCCCTTCTCTTTCTTATGAGCAGGAGCAAAGACAAAGGCATTCTTGTTGAGGCTGATCCTGAACCTGAAAGGACCTTGAAGAGAAAGCTAAGAGAAGCCAAAGCACAACTCTCTCTAGAGAACCTGAACGGATTCTTCAAGGAAGAAGAACTCATGGCAGCCGAAAACAACAACAATGCCAACAATGCAAGGAAGGTGCTTGGTGACTTTACTGCACCTACTCCCGATTTCTATGGGAGAAGCATCTCTATCCCTGCCATTGGAGCAAACAACTTTGAGCTTAAGCCTCAATTAGTCTCTCTAATGCAACAGAATTGCAAGTTCCATGGA
>NC_029773.3:18054335-18055810 GCF_000817695.3 Arachis duranensis | reverse complement strand
TCATTTGTCACCTCTGTTATTCGGTTGGAGTTGACATAGAGGGAGACATCCCTATTGATGAGGACAAGCCCATCACTAAGAAGAGGATGGAGCACACAAGAGATCCCACTCATCATGAGATCCCTGAGATTCTTCAAGGGATGCACTTTCCTCCACAAGACTATTGGGAGCAATTGAACACCTCCCTAGGAGAATTGAGTTCCAACATGGGACAACTAAGGGTGGAGCATCAAGAACACTCCATCATCCTTCATGAGATTAGAGAAGATCAAAGAATCATGAGGGAGGAGCAACAAAGACAAGGAAGAGATATTGAGGAGCTCAAGCACTCCATAGGATCTTCAAGAGCAAGGAAGAGCCGCCATCACTAAGGTGGACCCGTTCCTTGATTTCCTTGTTCTTTATTCTTCTGTTTTTCGAATTTTATGCTTATGTTTATCCATGTTTGTGTCTTGTGATCATTAGTGTCTTAGTGTCTATGCCTTAAAGTTATGAATGTCCTATGAATCCATCACCTTTCTTAAATAAAAATGTGCTTAATTGATAAAAGAAAGAATTGCATGAATTTTGAATTTTATAACAGTTAATTATTTTGATGTGGTGGCAATATTTTTGTTCTCTGAATGTATGCTTAAACAGTGCATATATATCTTTTGAATTTGTGGTTCATGAATGTTGGCTCTTGAAAGAATGATGAAAAAAGAGACATGTTACTGAGGATCTGAAAAATCATCAAAATGATTCTTGAAGCAAGAAAAAAGCATTTCTATTCGAAAAAAAATCGAAAAAAAAAAGAAAAAAAAAAAGATAAAAACGAAAAAAAAATAGAGAGAAATAAAGAGTTGTGATCCAAGGCAAGTAAGAGTGTGCTTAAGAACCCTGGACACCTCTAATTGAATAAGAGTGTGCTTAAGAACCCTGGACACCTCTAGTTGGGGACTCTAGCAAAGCTGAGTCACAATCTGAAAAGTTTCACCCAATTATGTGTCTGTGGCATGTATGTATCCGGTGGTAATACTGGAAGACAGAGTGCTTTGGGCCACAGCCAAGACTCAATAAGTAGCTTTGTTCAAGAATCATCATACTTTACTAGGAGAATCATTAACACTATCCGGATTCTAAGTTCCTAAAGAAGCCAACCATTCTGGATTTCAAAGGATAGAGTGAGATGCCAAAACTGTTCAGAGGCAAAAAGTTAAAAGCCCCGCTCATCTAATTAATACTGATCTTCACAGATGTTTTTGGAATTCATTGCATATTCTCCTCTTTTTATCTTATTTGATTTTCAGTTGCTTGGGGACAAGCAACAATTTAAGTTTGGTGTTGTGATGAGCGGATAATTTGTATGCTTTTTGGCATTGTTTTTAGTATGTTTTTAGTATGATCTAGTTAGTTTTTAGTATATTTTTATTAGTTTTTAGTTAAAATTCACTTTTCTGGACTTTACTATGAGTTTGTGTGTTTTTCTGTGATTT
>NC_029773.3:18053855-18054199 GCF_000817695.3 Arachis duranensis | reverse complement strand
CAAAAAGGACTGCAGATGCTGATGGATTCTGACCTCCCTGCACTCGAAGTGGATTTTCTGGAGCTACAGAAGCCCAATTGGTGCGCTCTCAACGGCGTTGGAAAGTAGACATCCTGGGCTTTCCAGCAATATATGATAGTCCATACTTTGCCCAAGATTTGATGGCCCAAACCGGCGTGGCAAATCAGCCTCAGAAATTCCAGCGTTAAACGCTGGAACTGGCACCCAAATGGGAGTTAAACGCCCAAACTGGCATAAAAGCTGGCGTTTAACTCCAAGAAGAGTCTCTGCACGAAAATGCTTCAATGCTCAGCCCAAGCACACACCAAGTGGGCCCGGAAGTG
>NC_029773.3:18047763-18051505 GCF_000817695.3 Arachis duranensis | reverse complement strand
CTATATGAGCCTCAGATTCCTTTGGATCCTTAATAGGAAATTCCTTCTTGCTTGAGGGACGTCCCAGGAGGTCTTCCTCACGAGGATTTTCGTCCTCCTCCTCCCCTGTGCATTCGGCCATATTGATTACATCAATGGCCTTGCACTCTCCTTTTGGATTCTCTTCTGTATTGCTTGGGAGAATACTGGGAGGAGTTTTACTGACTTTCTTACTCAGCTGGCCCACTTGTGCCTCCAGATTTCTGATGGAGGATCTTGTTTCACTCATGAATCTGAAAGTGGCTTTTGACAGATCAGAGACTAGATTGGCTAAATTAGAAGTGTTTTGTTCAGAATTCTCTATCTGTTGCTGAGAAGATGATGGAAAAGGCTTGCCATTGCTCAGCCTATTGCGTCCACCATTGTTAAAGCCTTGTTGAGGCTTTTGTTGATCCTTTCATGAGAAATTTGGATGATTTCTCCATGATGAGTAATAGGTGTTTCCATAAGGTTCACCCATGTAATTAACCTCTGCCATGGTAGGGTTCTCAGGATCATAAGCTTCTTCAGAAGCTGCCTCTTTAGTACTATTGGATGCATGTTGCCATCCATTCAGATTTTGAGAGATCATGTTGACCTGTTGAGTCAACACTTTGTTCTGAGCCAATATGGCATTCAGAGCATCAATTTCAAGAACTCATTTCTTCTGAGGTATCCCATTATTCACGGAATTCCTCTCATAAGTGTACATGAATTGGTTGTTTGCAACCATGTCAATGAGTTCTTGAGCCTCTTCAGACATTTTCTTTAGGTGAATAGATCCACCTGCAGAATGGTCCAATGACATTTTCGAAAATTCAGATAGACCATAATAGAATATATCTAATATGGTCCATTCTGAAAACATGTCAGATGGACATCTTTTGGTTAGCTGCTTGTATCTTTCCCAAGCTTCATAGAGGGATTCACCATCTTTTTGTTTGAAGGTTTGAACATCCACTCTTAGCTTGCTCAGCTTCTGAGGAGAAAAGAATTTATCCAAGAAGGCAGTGACCAGCTTATCCCAAGAGTCCAGGCTATCCTTGGGTTGTGAATCCAACCATATTCTAGCTCTGTCTCTTACAGCAAAAGGGAAAAGTATGAGTTTGTAGAATTCAGGATCAACTCCATTCGTCTTTACAGTCTCACAGATCTGCAAGAATTCAGTTAAAAACTGATAAGGATCTTCAGATGGAAGTTCATAAAACTTGCAGTTTTGTTGCATTAAGGCAACTAGCTGAGGTTTCAGCTCAAAGTTGTTGGCTCCAATGGCAGGAATGGAGATGCTTTTTCCATCAAATTTGGATGTTGGCTTTGTGAAGTCACCAAGCATTCTCCTTGCATTATTATTATTTTCGGCTGCCATCTCTTTCTCTTGTTCTAATGTTTCTGAAAGGTTACCTTTAGATTGTTGTAACTTAGCTTCTCTTAATTTTCTCTTCAGAGTCCTTTCAGGTTCTGGATCAATTTCAACAAGAGTGCCTTTTTCCTTGTTCCTGCTCATATGAAAGAGAAAAAAATAAGAAAAGAAGAGGAATCCTCTATGTCACAGTATAGAGATTCCTTTATGTTAGTAGAAAAAGAAAGGGGAGAAGAATGAAGAAGAGTGGATTCGGATATTTAGATGAAGAGAGGTGAAGAGAAGTGTTAGTAAATAAATAATTAAATAGAATAAGAAAAGAGATAGAGAATTTCGAAAATAATTTTGAAAAAGTGGTTGGTGATTTTCGAAAATTAAAGATAAGATAAGATTAAAATTAAAATTTAGAACAAAAAGAATTTTTGAAAGAGAGGTGAGATATTTTCGAGAATTAGAGAGGGAAAAGTAGTTAGGTGGTTTTAAAAAGATAAGAAACAAACAAAAAGTCAAAGAGTTAGTTGAAAAAGAAATTAAAATCAAAATTTTAAAAAGATAAGAAGATAAGAAGTTAGATAAGATATTTTAAAATCATATTTTGAAAAAGATAAAATTTTTTGAAAAAGATAAGATAAAAGATAAAAAGATTTAATTTTTAAATTTAAAATTACTTACTTCACTAACAAGAAACTTCAAGATAAGATTCTAAAACTTAAAGATTGAACCTTTCTTAACAAGAAAGTAACAAACTTCAAATTTTTGAATCAATCACATTAATTGTTAGTGTAATTTTGAAAATATGATATAAAGATAAGAAAAAGATTTTGAAAATAATTTAAAAAAAAGATTTTTGAAAATTTTCGAAAAACAGATAAAATTGAAAAGATATGATTTTTGAAAAAGATTTTAAAAAGATAAGATTTTTTTTAAAATTGAAAATTTGACTTGACTTGTGAGAAACAACTAATTTTAAATATTTTCGACCAAGTCAACCCAAAATTTCGAAAATTTGGAGGGAAATAAGGAAAAGATATTTTTTTTATTTTTGAATTTTTAATGAGGAGAGAGAAAAACACAAACATGACCCAAAACATGAAAATTTTGGATCAAAACACAAGATGCATGCAAGAACACTATGAATGTCAAGATGAACACCAAGAACACATTGAAGATCACGATGAACATCAAGAACATATTTTTGAAAAAAAAAATTTGATGCAAAGAAAACATGCAAGACACCAAACTTAGAAATTTGTAATGCATGGACTCTAATAAACAAAAAATGCATATGAAAAACAACAAACAACACAAAACAAGAAAACATCAAGATCAAACAAGAAGACTTGTCAAGAACAACTTGAAGATCATGAAGAACACCATGAATGCATGGAATTTTCGAAAAATATGCAAGAAAAATTTTTAAAGCATGCAATTGACACCAAACTTAAAAATTGACTCAAGACTCAAACAAGAAACATAAAATATTTTTGATTTTTATGATTTTATGATTTTTTTTTGAATTATTATTAAAAAAATTTTCAAAAATATTTTTGGAAAAAACGAAAAAGAAAAGAAAATTTTGAAAAAGATTTTTTGAGAAGAAAATTACCTAATCTGAGCAACAAGATGAACCGTCAGTTGTCCATACTCGAACAATCCCCGGCAATGGCGCCAAAAACCTGGTGGACGAAATTGTGATCACATCAATGTAGTACTCTTTGTTATTATATGGAATCATTATTGTGGCTCTTGGCTATGTGTGGACACAACTCCGTTCAACTTAACCAGCAAGTGTACTGGGTCATCCAAGTAATACCTTACGTGAGTAAGGGTCGATCCCACAGAGTTTGTTGGTATGAAGCAAGCTATGGTCACCTTGTAAATCTCAGTTAGGCAAATTAAATGGTTATGGATTTCGAAAATTAATTAGTAATAAACAGAAAATAAAAAGGGATAGAAATACTTATGTAAATCAATAGTGGGAATTTCAGATAGGCGTATGGAGATGTTGTGCTCCTCTTGAATCTCTACTTTCTTATTACATTCATCCAATCCTTCTTACTCCTTTCCATGGCAAGCTGTATGTAGGGCATCACCGTCGTCAATGGATACTTTTAATCCTCTCGGGAAAATGGTCCTATGCGCTGTCACTGCATGGCTAATCGTCTGGAGGCATCACCCTTGCCGATGGCTACATCCCATCCTCTCAGTGAAAATGGTCCAAATGCTCTGTCATAGCACGGCTAATCATCTGTCAGTTCTCAATCAGGTTGGAGTAGAATCCATTGATTCTTTTGCGTTTGTCATCACGCCCAGCCTTCAAGAGTTTGAAGCTCGTCACAGTCATTCAATACCGGAATCTTACTC
>NC_029773.3:18047119-18047694 GCF_000817695.3 Arachis duranensis | reverse complement strand
CCCATGAATGCCGCCATCTATCTAGCTTATACCACGAAGATTCTGTTGGGGAATCTAAGAGATATGCGCCCGGCCTAGAGTAGAACGGAAGTGGTTGTCAATCACGCGCGTTCATAGGTGAGAATGATGATGAGTGTCACGGATCATCACATTCATCAAAGTGTTGTGCAACGTATATCTTGGAATAAGAATAAAAGAGAAATGAATAGAAAGTAATAATAATTGTATTGAAACTTGAGGTACAGCAGAGCTCCACACCCTTAATCTATGGTCTGCAGAAACTCCACCGTTGAAAATACATAAGTGAAAGGTTCAGGCATGGCCGAATGGCCAGCCCCCTAAAACGTGCTCAATGGCCTCCAAAGATGAAGAATAAAACAAAACTGAGACCAAAGATGAAACGTGGTCAAAAAGACGTCTAATACACTAGTAAAAAGTCTTATTTATAATAAACTAGCTACTAGGGTTTACATGAGTAAGTAATTGATGCATAAATCCACTTTCGGGGCCCATTTGGTGTATGTTTAGGCTGAGCTTGATCTATCCATGAGCTGAGGCTTTTCTTGGAGTTGAAC
>NC_029773.3:18026616-18047029 GCF_000817695.3 Arachis duranensis | reverse complement strand
TTTCTGGCGTTTAACTCCAGACAGCAGCATGTACTTGGCGTTCAACGCCAAGTTACGTCGTCAATTTCCGAATAAAGTATGAACTATTATATATTTCTGGAAAGCTCTGGATGTCTACTTTCCAACGCCGTTGAGAGCGCGCCTTTTGGAGTTCTATAGCTCCAGAAAATCCATTTTGAGTGCAGGGAGGTCAGATTCTAACAGCATCAGCAGTCCTTTTGTCAGCCTTTTTCAGAGTTTTGCTCAAGTCCCTCAATTTCAGCCAGAAATTACCTTAAATCACAGAAAAACACACAAACTCATAGTAAAGTCCAGAAATATGAATTTAACATAAAAACTAATAAAAACATCCCTAAAAGTAACTTGAACTTACTAAAAACTACCTAAAAACAATGCCAAAAAGCGTATAAATTATCCGCTCATCAATGGTCATCTTGTAAATCTCAGTCAGGCGGATTCAAATGGTTATGGAGGAATAATAAACAAGGCATAAAATAAAGATAGAGATACTTATGTAATTCATTGGTGAGAATTTCAGATAAGCGTATGGAGATGCTTTGTCCCTTCTGTCTCTCTGCTTTCCATGGCAGGCTGTATGTTGGGCATCACCGTTGTCAATGGCTACATCCCATCCTCTCAGTGAAAATGTTATACGCGCTCTGTCACAGCACGACTAATCATCTGTCGGTTCTCGATCATGTCGGAATAGAATCCAGTGATTCTTTTGCGTCTGTCACTACGCCCAACACTCGCGAGTTTGAAGCTCGTCACAGTCATTCAATCCCTGAATCCTACTCGGAATACCACAGACAAGGTTTAGACTTTCTGGATTCTCAAGAATGGCCGCCAATGGATTCTAGCTTATACCACAAAGATTCTGATTAAGGAATCCAAGAGATACACACTCAATCGAAGGTAGAACGGAGGTGGTTGTCAGGCACACGTTCATAGGTGAGAATGATGATGAGTGTCACGGATCATCACATTCATCAGGTTGAAGAACAAGTGATATCTTAGAACAAGAATAAGCTGAATTGAATAGAAGAACAATAGTAATTGCATTAATACTCGAGGTACAGCAGAGCTCCACACCTTAATATATGGTGTGTAGAAACTCTACCGTTGAAAATACATAAGAACAAGGTTTAGGCATGGTCGAGAGGCCAGCCTCCAAAACGTGATCAAAGGATTAAAAGATAATCCAAAGATTCAAGATCCCAAGATCCCCAGATGAAAATACAATAGCAAAAGGTCCTATTTATAGAGAACTAGTAGCCTAGGGTTTATAGAGAACTAGTAGCCTAGGGCCCACTTGGTGTGTGCTTGGGCTGAGCATTGAAGCTTCTATGTGTAGAGATTTTTCTTGGAGTTAAACACCATGCTGACTTGGAATGCCGGTTTGGGCCATCAAATCTTGAGCAAAGTATAGATATATATTGCTGGAAAGCCCAGGATGTCTACTTTCCAACGCAATTGAGAGCGCGCCAATTGAGCTTCTATAGCTCCAGAAAATCTACTTCGAATGCAGGGAGGTCAGAATCCAACAGCATTTGCAGTCCTTTTTTAGTCTCTGAATCAGATTTTTGCTCAGGTCCCTCAATTTCAGCCAGAAAATACCTGAAATCATAGAAAAACACATAAACTCATAGTAAAGTCTAGAAAAGTGAATTTTAAATAAAAACTAATAAAAATATAATAAAAACTAATTAAAACATACTAAAAATAATGCCAAAAAACGTATAAATTATCCGCCCATCACAGACTAATAGTAGTAACATGCAGGAATATGAGCAATAGATAGTAAAACTACATTAGTGCAATATGTCGTCAATTTATTGGACTTTATGGATGCAACTGAATTGTTTCCTCTAGTTGTTTGGAATAGGGTTCTAATAGAAAGTATTTGATCAGGGAATAAGGTGATAGATTGATAAAAATAATCCGCTCATGAGTTGTCGATTTTCCTATCAATGATTAACTGCTTATTGTTACCTGACTTTGTATTTTTTAATGTTTCTTAGATATAACTTCACCTGAACTATGTAGTGCCGCTGTTTTGGAGGCCAAGAAATGGTTGCAGAAAAAAGAAGTCAGGATTAGAACCAAACTCAGATTTGGGTTATGGAAGACGTAGTTTGGATTTGGTTACATTTACTCAAGTTAGTGACTTTTCTTTCCTCTTAAATTTGTTGACAAATATCCCTCTTCTGTGCTATATGGTTATATGATTTCACAATGATTATATTTTGCAAACCTGTATACCTGACTCTAAGCAGGTTCCCACAGATGAAGGATCACCTGTGGATGTGGCGAAGTCATATATGCACTCACTTCCTCCATGGGCATCTCCCTCCCTAGACCATATTAAACCTCCAACACTAGTTGGAATTCAACTCTTTAAAGAACAAACACCACATCTATTCGGTGGTAATTCTACGTCCTCCTCCAAGGTGCATTTAGTGTGTTATTGTTTTCATAGAAAATTATGTAGTACTTCTCTTATTATTAAAAGACTACACAGTTTTATATTTAAACTGCTGTTTTTTCCCATTATGTCATTTGCTCCTTCTTTACTTGAAATTTATTTGGAGAATGAGGTATTTGCCGTAGTTCATGAATTAAAAATCTTATGAATATTAGTATAGATAGAGTAGAAGACAACTGATAAGTATAATAAAATAATAATACATAAAGAGTTATTAGTTTTATTTTCATGATGGTGGCAAATCATTTTGCTTAACTGCCTAGAAAATATGTAGATTGATGTATGAAGGGATATAAGGTATCCCAGTTGAGTTCATAGGGAATTAGGGAAATAGTTTGGGTTTAAGGTACTGATTTTTAATGAGTAGCAGTGTTATTCATTTTGTATTTTAGGTTATGTTTCCATCCCTCTCCCTCTCTCTTTTGTTGAATTCAAGCTAAAAGTCATGGCATTGCCCCCTCCCCCCTCTTTGTGGAACTAGGAAAGATTGTTAAGTGGACTAGTAAATATTAACAGAATTGAAGCAGAAAATTTAAAAGTATTCTTCAAGTTTATGAGACAACCTGAGTGAGATGAGTTGTTTTGCATAATGTATGAGTGATGTCTGCTTGAAGCCAATGATTCAAAATTTTCTTTCAAATTGTTAGGTGCCTTAGTTACTGTTATAGTGCTACAAGATAAGTTATACGATGTACCATAGGGTATGTTTTGCAGAGTAGAGATATTGGAAGGAAATGTTTAATAGTGGAATTGTATGGAGTGAAAAATTTGTGTCACCCTTTTGTTTAGTCTTTTAATGATAAGAAAATCTCCAATTTGGATCTTGTCCAGCAACCACACAAAAAAAAAGAAAAACCGGAGCCTTGCTACTCAAAGCTTTTGTTTTTAAGTTACTTTGATACTTACTTGAATTTGGTTAGGTCACTCCGTTAATATTTTGGAATTATCTGAGTTTTATATTATTTATTTAGTATTTTTTATATTAATATCTTATATTTAATAAATATGATGTAAAGAAAATAGGTTATAGTAAAAAAAATGGTATAAACTATTTTCTTTACATCAAATTTATGTTGCAATTTTTTTTAAATGCACATAAATTTGCGGCGGTTTTGTAACCGTTGCAATTTTTTTAAAAATCTGCTTTCTAAAATAGTGGCGGTTATAAACTGCCGCAAAATTGGCAACCTGATTAGTAGCGGTTATACTAGCGATTTTGAAAAACCACCGCAAAATTAAATAACCATCCCCTAATAGGTGACGCTTATGGAATCGCTGGAATTTCGTTTTGTGGCGGTTTAAAACCGCTGCAAATTACCTTTTTATTATAGTGATTGAATTGATGTATGACAAAAATTATAGTTGATAGTTTGCACTTGAAGACTTTGTATAATAAATGACGTAATAAGGATAACTTGAGAATAATAAGAAAACGAAATAAAGTAAATAACTGAAATTAATAGTAAAACAAATATGACGAAAAGGAGAAAGACAAATGAAATAAGGAAATGAATAGAAAATAAAGGAAAATAAAAAAAAAGTGATTACACTCAATACTCATATGTACAAGCACTCCATTTTTTTTGGGTCTGTAGAGTTTTAATGTGGCTTAAAGTGGGTTGAAATACATGCTTGTGTTAATTTCAGCCCTCTTATTTATAGAGAAGAATTTTGGCAGTTATTCTTTTTCTTCCACGTTTGTCCTTCAACTTATGAGTTACTAGTCAAAATCGTCCTTGAAAGATGACTCGATCTCCATTTTAGTCCCTAAAAGATAAAATTAATCAAATTAGTTCATGAAAGATAATTGCGTTAGTGGAATTCATCCTTTTGTTATCTCAGTTGATGACATGGCTAACGTTTGCTGACGCTGAACGTTAATTGACAGCGTAACACACTCTAAAATGACGTAGTTTTGTTCTTTTTGCCTTCAAGGGTTGAAACGATGCTGTTTGATGTCCAGGATAGGATATTCAGTCATGTTTCTCCCCATCACCACCTCTCATAACAGACATCCCTCTCTTTCGCTCCAAAAATCTCTCTCTTTTTTCTTTCTTTTTTAGCATGAAATGCTTGTGTCTGAAGTAGTGGATTGCGATGGAACTGCGAGATCTTGCAGCGTTCAAAATCCTTAATTTGGAGCTCTTTCGGCGACCCTTTTGCAAGATGGATACGGGTTAGGTAAACGGAAATGGTGGCGATGACGTAGATTCTAATAATGGTGGCAACGGTGGTTACTGTGACATGAGCTACTATAGCCGTATTTTCTCTTCAGGTTTCATGTTCTTCTTTGGGTGCTTTGTTTTCTTCGGATCGATTGCGATTCATTATGGGTGGC
This sequence comes from Arachis duranensis, assembly GCF_000817695.3. Lineage (NCBI taxonomy): Eukaryota > Viridiplantae > Streptophyta > Magnoliopsida > Fabales > Fabaceae > Arachis > Arachis duranensis. The sequence continues at coordinate 18,042,206 of NC_029773.3, read as the reverse complement.
TCGCTTTCTTACCCGCTGTTCATATGGGTCTTTCCACCATGGGTTGCCAAGAGGACAATAAGGGTTCTTGGTCAATTGAAATTTTTTATGGTGAATCACCTTTCATTCTTAAACCCATAGAATCTGTGAGTTTTTTTCAAAGTCTTAATCTTTTTGTTTTTATTTGTGGAATTTATTGTGATTTTTCTCACATGCAAATCTATGTTAGTTTCTAATTTAAAGTTGGTAGTTTTGCTTTTGTTCTGTTATGATTTTTAGTTTCATTATCTTCATGAGAGAAATTAATTTGGATTTTGAATGGGAAAATTTGTTTTTGTGTGGATTATTTTTTGTTCCATGGAGGCATATGGATGATGGTGTTTGAGCACAACAAAACAGAAAAAGGAGAAAAAGAGAAGGCGACTGAGAGAGCGATGAAGCAATGAGAATCAGGTGCAGGGGTGGCTTAGGAAGTCAGGAAGAAGAATGTAGGCTCAGGAGGATATTATCACATTTGAAGCATAGGATATTGAGGTTGGGGTTGAAAATTCTACGAGGAGTTTGTTGAACCTTTTTAAGAAGTACTATTGAATCGGTGATGCAGGCGATCTAGAGGACACCTGTAGGGTTTAAGGGGTTGATCATGGGGAGATCTTATTCTAATTTTTCATTGAGGAGGATAAGGATGTGATTCAAATTGATAAGAGAGTCCCATGGTTATTTAAAAATTACATTTTGAATCTGAAATGGTGATGGAAGGAAGATGAACCAATTGAAGATGCCGATTTTTCTTATGTGCCAGTGTGGATTCAATTCTGCATATTATATAAATACTATAAAACGAAAAAGTTAGGCTGAAAAATTGGTAATTCTGTGAAAGATGTGTTGGATGGAGATTTTTCAAGTGTGGAAAAGAAGAACAGAATTATAAATGTCTATATTAACTTGGATGTTACAAAACTACTAAAGAGATCTACCAGAATTACAGGTGAAAACAAAATTTATTGAGGTTTCTCTCAAATATGAAAGAATCAAAACATTCTACAGTTATTGCAGTCACTTAGGTCGTGAAGTACGTGGCTACAATATTTAGTTGGAAGAGTAAGAATTGGGAAAGTGGCTACGATCGAAACAGGCACGCAGAAGAAAACAGAATTCAAAGGAGAACAATAATCCAAACTCACTCTCTTATGAAGAATGGTGGTCTATGAGGAGAGAAAAAGCCTAATTCGGTTAGTCTCCTAAAGGATTTAGGCAGTTTTTCAATGGATGAAAGTAGCTCGAAGAGAATGGAGAAAGAGATGTTGAAGAACTGATCTTAAATAGCAAAATTCACTACACAAAAAGAGCCACTTATAATGGTTGAGAATGAAAAGAGAAAATTGGGGAAGAATCAAACTGCTCTCTACGGGATATAGGAAAATCAGAGGGATTGAAGGAGCATAATGCTTTGTCATTAAAGAGATTAGCAACATGGACAAATAGACCAACCAGAGAAGAGTAAATTAGAACAAATGGTCTGTACGAATATTGTTTATGTTACGGGCAAGAAAAGACTACAGGAGGGTAAGGAAATATGGGTCAGAAGAAAGCTTGCCACGAAAACTCTGATGCTGCTAAGGGGCAACTAAGACGTAGTTTTCTTCGTCTTCCCAATTCCCACAGATTGGGTGTGCAAGTCGGAATCTCTTTAAAATCTCCTTATCCATTACAAAAACAGCATTTAGTATAGTACTATATACCCAATCCAATCCCTTAGGAATATTAGAAGGCATTATGTTAACTACAGAATGAGACATATAGGTCGGTATACCTACGAGAGAAAAAACAGCAAAACAAATGTAAAAGTAGAAGTCGGTCTATCGCATATAGGTTGGATCGTCTTTAACAATTAAAAATACGTAACATTTGCTATTCTCAACGGTGGGAGGGGTAGTATGAACAACCAAATTCAAAAAATAACTAGTGACGATGTCATCAGAGGCGACAACACTAGTAGGGGCAAGGAGAGCCCCAAAGGCTCTGCACAACAACAATAACTCCTGAGAAATGGAAAAACGACAGCGAATGGTAGGGATGGTAGGGTTGACGGCAAAAGAGAAAGAAAAAATAAGTGATGTTGATGATGTTGCAGAAATAAAAAAAAGGTTTTACAAATTCGAATTTAGAATCCATTTTACCATCGGATTTATCAAAAGAAAAATTTGCTGGTAATGTTGGGTCCGTGATCAAAACGACATATTTCATTTAATTGCCTTATCGTCGGATTTTTTCGACCCTAAATCCGACAGTAAAATATGTGCCAACTAAATTTATTTTTGAGCCATTTTTTATTGTCACATTTAGGGTCAAAAATATAAATCCGATTGTAACGTATTGTGAACGACGAATTTAGTGTTAAAATTGTTACAAAATCTACCAGTAAAACTGATATGTTAAATGCTAAATCTGACAATAAAACCTATAGTAATTAGCGTTTTTCTTGTCGTGTGAACAAAACACATCATCCAAGATCTCATTTCAACAAAACTTCATTTCAAAAAGTTATCAAAGCTTCCAGAATTGTAAAAAGGCTAGCAACGTGTTCTATCAACATTTCTTATTAACTCTCCTATTAGCATTTTCAAAACTTCAAGGGATAAATTTAAAAGAAAGAAAACAGAACCTACATAGATACATCAAAATAAAGAAGAATATGTACCAAAAAAATAAAGAAAAGGGAATACCAATCGTAAAGTAAAAGAAGCAAAAATAATGCGAAAGATTGAAAATAAAAAAAATACTTAAGTGCGAAGTAAAAATATAACAAATATAACTAAGTCAATATAACAAATATAAAAGATGTAAAGATACTTAAGTGTAAAATAAAAATATAATACCAATTCATGGCGTACTAACAAAAAAATGTGTTTAGTCTCAGCAAAACTTTGCAATACCAATAATTTGAGTTTACAAAGAATCCATGAATATAACCATAAAGCACTCTTAAATTAATTAAACCCAAGACACTAAATAATAAAAAAATAAAAAGAACCAAAATGAAAAACAACATAATTTAGAGGCATGAAACAACAATATTGCTGACATGGCTCATAGAGAATATTTGGAAAATGAGTAGATAACAGAGACTCTCTATCAAGCCATTACTTTTTAGGTAAATTTTTTTGTGTCTATAAATTTAGTGTCAAAATTGTCGAACTTATCGTTTATAATAAGTTTTAAATATTTAAAAATAATTTATTTTTGAGAAAATCCAAAACAGTCATTGACAATTACCTCGAAAGACAACGAGGTCTTTGACAAAAATAAAATTCAATCTGACCCTGACAATTATCTCAAAAAGACAACGAAACCTTTGTGCCAAAAAAAATTAATGTTATTTTTTTTTTGCACAAGGACTAATCAGTCCCAAAAAAAAGATCAGAGGCCAGATTGGATGTTTTTTTTTCTTGGAGGCCTAGTTATTCTTTCGAAGTAATTGTGAGAGATCGGGATAGGATATTCACTTTTTATTTTTATACTAGTGTATGTTCCCGTACCTTGTACGGGTAATACATAAAATTATATAAATTTTTTATTAAAATTTAAATAAAAAATATATATAGTAATTATTATTATAAATATTTTACAACTTAAAAGTATTAAAAATAATTAATATTTATTTTAATCAATTTGAATTGGTTGAATGATCATCTTATTTGTCCAGTTAAGCAAGTATTTGAAGTTCGAATCTCGTCTTGTGTGTATAAATAATCCATTAGTTAGTGACAGACCCTTAATAAATAGAGCATCAATATGTGGTGGATTAGTCGTCCTCGACTTGTTGAGTTAGGAATCCGTAGAAAAAAATTGTATTTGTCTTTAAAATAGATTAATTTTTCATTAATAGCAATACTTATGGACTTTTGTTTTTGTTGAAACTTACTTGGGACAATTTTATTCGTTGGTATCATATTCATTTTTGAAGTCTAAATAATATGATCAACATTATTACTCGTTAAAACTTCACATTTTATGACATGATTTTTAAATTTTTAAATTCATAAACTTATATCATTATAAACGTTATTAGATCCATTAATATTTCTTCTAATTTCTTACACCATTATTTACCATTAAAAAATAGTAAATGACCATACTATCCTACAATATATACGATGTACAAAGTAATTTCTTATCTTGAAATTAATTCTGGTTAGCGAGATAAAATTTAAAATATTTTTTATTTTCTTACTCAAATTTAAATTTGAATTTAGAATTGATTAACAACTCATCCTTTTTTAATTTCAATAAAAAAATAAATTGGTTAGATGCAAAACATTTAACATTTAATAATTTCAATCATTTAAATTTTAATTACCAAAAATTGGGTTAAAAATTAATTATAAACTTAATAATAATTGATCCATATATTATATTAGTACGTAAATAATAATATCCAATGTATTAATTATTTATTTTTTTGACAGAATTAATGTATAATTTATAATATTAAAATAAAAAAATTGTTCAATAAATTATATAAATAATCATTACAGAAAAAAATTATATATCATATATAATAATCCTTGATATATATAGTGTCATGTATATATTAAGATTATCTATTTTAATTATGTGAGTAATTATTGTTATTTTCATTTCTTCGTTATATTAGAAAATAATATTTAAAGCTAAAAAAGAGATAATTAATTTTTTTAATTTGAATTAAAAAATATCTTGTAAATATATCCAACTTTTATATATACTAAGTGTTATAATGTTAAATAGTATAGTATTTGCTATAACAATAACTCAAAATATTAATCCAAGATAATATATTTGGGCCTAATAAGACCTCAATGCAAGCAAGACCAATTAAAATCTATTGTTAGGGTCCCAAATCTAACTTAGGTTCATTACCTTAAAGGCCCAATGTAGATAAAATCCACGCGTCCCCTCTTAAATCGACTCAAATTGGATCTCCATTGCTAGTTAGATATAGTAATAAATACTTAGGGGAGCGTGAGAAGCCCCCTTCCCATCCCTCATTCCTATTTTAAAAAAAATGTCCGCGTCCCTTCTTCGTCATTGCAAGTTTCTGTTTAATTATCCCTTAGGGAACGCAAATCTTCTCGGGTATTTACGAATATTCTTTGAAAATTTTTGAAAAAAATTAACACAAAAAGACATAATATAATAATCATAAAATAATCAATTTAATATAATTCAACACAATTTATAACATATCCGTTATGAAAAATAACATTTTAAAAGGAGAAAACATAAAAACATGTTCCAACATAATAACATAACATAATTTTTTGAGACGATACTGAGTGACGTAGTGATGGACTTGAGAGGCAGAGAAAGTGAGTAAGAGAGAGAGGATTGAGGCTAAGAATGAGTTTGAAAGAACAAGAAAAAATTTGAATTGGAAGCAGAAATTAGGGTTACTAAATTCAAGAAATGGATTTATGTATATATAAATTAGGATAAATTAATAATTTTATATTTGTGTATATTTAATAGGTTTCATGGAGTGGGTACTTATGTCAGTGTCCTCATTAAGGGGTAGCAAATGAGAAAACTCGTCCTGTCTCGCCAAAAGTCCGCCATCTAGTGGGCTGCTCCGCCCCGCCTCGCCTGGTAAGAAGGTCTTGAATTTCTCCCCTGTTCCGCCTAATGGTAGGTTGATAGGTTGGCGGGATCTTCTTTTTGTTATAAAACCATTAAATATTAAACAATATATATAATTTCACAACAATTTCAATAAATTTATAATTTCTAAAAATATAAAAAAATTATAATTTTTAAATTAACACATTAACATTTTAATAATTATAAATATGTAATAAATATAATTATAAACCAATTTTTTTGAAACAAAATAATAAAACCAACATTGTTCAAACCAAAACAAATATTATCCAAAATTTATAATCAAACATCTTCAAGTTTATACTTAATTAAACATAAAACATAATCCAAAATATAATTTAGAACATCTTCAATTATCATCTTTATTCTCTCGTAGATCAATAACATCATAGAAATTTGTAAAAAAATTGCCCTAATAAATAAAAGCTTGGACCAGTGGGAAAGCCTGTCCCACCCCGCCCCCACCTTACCGAAACCCATGGATTAATTGGTGCGGGATAGGCAGACTTTTTAAGTTTGGCGGTCTCAAAATTGTAGCCCAACCCGCCTTTTTTGGCAGGTTATGCGGGTTAGCCCGACGAGTTTCGGCCCGTTTGCGACCGCTAGTCCCTATCCTTTTTCGCGTGGCAGGTCGTGAGGATTTCATGAGTCCCCATCTAGCTCCAAAACACGAGTGATCCCTACAAATATCCATTTTGACTGTTTTTGTGATAATCAGAGTTTAGGTTATATCATTTTTATAAAGTCACATGTATCCTTGTTATAACAATATTAATAGAATATAAATGGATAAACACTAAGCTATTGTTTGGATATAAGATGGAAAATAAGAGGAAAAAAATGGAAAAAAAAAGAAAATGAGAGAAAAGAAAAGTATTTTTTTTTGTGTTGTTTAGATAAAGCAAAAATGAATGGAAAGAAAATAGAGGAAAATTTTTCTTTTGCTTGGATGGAAGGAAAAGTAAGAAGAGAAAAAATTATAATGGAGTAAAATTATATTAATATTTTTATATATTATATATAAATTATAATTCAAATGATAAATCTGTATTTTTACCCATGTTTGCACTTCTGCATCAATTTTCTTCGCAATTTTGAAGAGAAAAAATTTACATGCCCTCCAGATACACTTTTATGGTTTTCATTCAATTTCTTTTTTGATCCAAACAATGAAAAATTGATTTTTCCATCCATTTTCTTCTCCAACATTTTATTTTTCTACAAATTCTTCTAATTCAAACAATGCATAAATAAGTCATATTTTTCATATGTATAACAATAACTAATATCACATATTAGGTTAATTTATGTTGATAAACTAAATTCACTCCAAAATTACCTGAATCCTCCAAATCCAAAAATGTTACCTATTTGTCTCCTTTTACATTTTTATATAAATCGAATTTAATAAATTTGAATTAGGGTAATAAGTAGTAAATCAAATCTATAGGATTCAAATTACTTGACATTGTGATCGAAAGTAAATTGAATTCAAAGAATTCAAATTATGTCATCCCCTACTAAATCGAATCTATAAATTTCGATTTATGTGATCCATGCTAAATCGAAGCAATAAGGTTTGATTTATACTCACTTAGTAGCAATCCAGCTCATTTTAAATTGAATCTTCTTCGTTCGATTTAGTAGCATAGATAGCATCCAAGTAATTCGAATCTTATAGATTCGATTTACTACGAAAACACATAATTCAAACCTCATAAATTTGATTTGCATAGATATATAAATTGAGACATGCACGTAGCCTTTTTTAATTGGGGGATATACGTAAAAATAGTATGCAAATGGTTTAAAGGTGATTTACCCCACATATTATATCTTGTGAAATCATAATATTTTGAGAAGTGATGTATAGACAACTTAAAGGTTGATAAGTCTGAAAAATTTAAAAAAAAATAAAAATATAAAAAAATTACATGTTGATCCATAATATTTTTAAAAAAAAATTTGTCCATAGTCTATGATTAATAACTTTAAAATTATATATATGTTATTTATTTTTATATATTTTTTATTTTATAGAGACTTATAATTTTGTTATCGGCAATGTTAGTGGTTATAGAGAGATTTTTACCTTTAAATAAATTATAGAGAAATTAAACACAAAATTAGTTGCTATTTTTCTGATAATTCATTTAGTTTTTAGTTTAAATTAAAATTAAATTATATATTCAATTTATATTTGTTTGTTTATCCTAATGATTGTATATAATAGATAATATATTTAACCATATTTTGAAAGAAACTATTAACTTTTATATAACTGAAAGTTAAGTATGAAATTAAAACTAAAATGAAGTGAAATACAATAAATATACAAGGAGTGAAAAAAAATAAATAATTAAAAATAAGGTAATAAAATAATTAAAAAAGGTTAAAAAAGACTAAAAATAATGTATGTTGTTGATAAAAATATACTGTAAAAAAATTAATATAATAAATAAATATAAAAGATGAAACAAAAATTAAGATATATTTTTGTTAAAAAATTCAAGAAAAACATTGTGAAGAACAACCTATTAATCAAGTTTTATGAAAATATTATAAAAAAATTTAAAATGTTAGTAAATAAAATAGTAACTCCTTTGAGAATTATTAATCAAAATACATAAAAGTACATTAAGCTTTCTAGATATAGAAAATAATAAGAAAATAATTCAAATTAAATTCATTTATTTTATTTTTATTTATTATTTATTAAATAATTTAATATTTATTTAATTTTAGTCAAATCAGATAATATAATTGATTAGTTATAATTAATGTTGTTCACTCTAATGGTATAATTGAAACATATTAAAACTCTAAAGGTAAAATTAAAACTAAATGTTAAGGATAAAATTAAAATAAAATTGTATTTACTATCTTGTAAATTTTTTTAATAAAATTCTCATTTATACATCTTTAGAATGCATCACTTTAATACAATGATATTTTTATTAAAAATAAAAATTATGATAAATATCTCATATTTGTTAGTAAATTATATACAAATATTTTTTGAAGCATATCACTTTTATTATATAAAAATAACTTAAATACCTTTAAATGTGATTATGATAATTCATTAAGTATTATATTCTTTTTGCTAATTTATATTTAATAATTTACCTTTAACTTTTAATTATAGTAAAAATGTAAGATATGATGCCAAAAAAAAAAAGCTAAAGCGACATAAATTTTTTACTAACAAAATTTTTTTTTTCATTTTTTAGACACGTATCTATTTTTTAAAGTTATATATTTTCATTTATATAAATTAATAACAATTAAATGTTCAAAAAAATACTAATTAATAAAAAAATAAAATTTAAGATAAACATGTTCTAAAAAATAGAAATAAAATAAAGACTTTTAGTTATGATCATTAATTATAATCACATATATTTACTTCAAGATTTATACTTTAAAAACTCAGTATATTAATATTTTGTATTTTTGTTTTTCAATTTTAGACTATCACAAACATTAGTTACTCTCCAATAATAACAATGCTTTTAAAAAAATAAACATAATTAAATGATCTTAAAATTATATAATAATTTTTAAAATAACATAAAAAATATACAATTACCTAAAATATAATATTTGTGTAGTAACTTAAAAAATATAATGATTTTCATAATTTTGTGTGGCTATCTATATATAAAAGACCAAAAGACCATGATTAGCTAACAAAATTAATTTTATTTATTGCGTTCAATTTGAATGAGTAAAAAATAATCTTATTTTAGTTTAGTCATTAATTCACATTATTTAAATTTAGCTCAATAAATATAATTTTATTTGATTTAATTATTAGTAAAAAATATCTCGAGAACCTATTTTATTCGTAGATTTATTATTTTTAATGATTAATTAATTAATCTAATTAGTTAATTAATACAAATAATTACTATAATTAATTTGGTTTAATAAATTAAAAAATACTAATAGAATATTAAAAGAAATAAATTAAAAAATACTACCAAATCAAATTGATATAAATTATAATAAATTATGTGATATTTAAACATCTAATCAAATCAGTTAGTTGATATAGTTAATTTATTATAATAAATTATATTTAATGAGTTAAAAGAAACAAATCGCTAAACATTCTCATAAGCATGTCACGTTAACTCCATCATTAAGTGCAGAAACCTAATTTTTATATAATAGAATAGATAATAAATAAAATATATGAGAATATGATATGTGACATATTTTAATTATGAAATTGGTATTATATAATCGATTTTTTCTGAATCTTTATTGCTTGTTTGTTGCTAATTTTTATGTAATTACTTAATAATTTCCGCTTATAAAACTATCAACTACCTAATATTATGATTTAATTAATAAAAAAGATGACATTAATATTTTTTCATAAGTCTTGTTATTATTTATAATTAGGAAATAGCTATAAATAAATTTATTTCCCTAATGAATGTTAATTTTGTTGTCAAATTCTATATTACTTTTAAAATTTTAGCGTAATTGAGTCTAACTTCTACATTTAATTTTGAAATGAATTTACACACACAAATTAATATGTAAATCACATTATTATTATAAAATTACTTTTTTAACATAATTAATGGTGCTTATTTGAACTATTAAATTTAGCTTCTAATGATATTAAAGTCAACCTATTTTATTATCTTGTGCCTTCAAAGAATTTACACGACTAACATAAAAATATAACAATTGAAAAAAATTCATTACAAAGGGTATATTCATTTTAACAAATATTCTTCAATCTAATACTATAAAAAAATACATTGGCCATTTTGAATTGCTACATGTCAACTTCCATCCACAGTAGTAGAATGCCTAAATTGAGATATATTCATCAAACAAACAATCAATAAATACTCATCTGTACTTTCTCATTTTGGATACATTTATACATAAAAAAAATTATACATAAAGAGAAAAAAAAAGAAGAAAAGAAGAGTTGAAATAGTAAGAGCGATAAAAATCACGATTTTTATAATGTTGTGTGGTCATCTATATATAGTAGACCAGACAACTATGATTATCTAACAAAATTAATTTGTATTTATTGCACTCAACTTGAATAAGTAAAAAATTATCTCATTTTAATTTAGTCCTTAATTCACATGATTTGAATTTAGCTCAATATATATGATATGAGTTGATATGATTCAATTATTAGTTGAAAATATTTTAATTGCCTATTTTATTCATAGATTTATTATTTTAATGACTAATAAATTAATCAAATTAATTAATTAGTACACACAATAAATTTGATTTAATAAATTAAAAGAAATAAATTAAAAAATATTAACAGAATATTAAAATAAATAAATTAAAATATACTACCAAATCAAATTGATATAAATTATAATAAATTAAACGATATTTAAATATCTAATCAAATCAATTAATTGATATAGTTAATTTATGGTAATAACTTGTATTTAATGAGTTAAAAGAAATAAATCGAAAAACACTCTCAGAAGCATGCCACGTCAGCTCTATCATTAAGTGCAGAAATCCAATTTTTATATAATAAAATAAATTTTTTAAATTAAATATTAATTTTTATTTTTTTTAGTAAATTAGGTATCTATATATAAATACCATAACATACACCTATTTTTTAAGGAGGAATTTAAGAGGCCTGTTTAAGACAGCAATAGAAAACATAAAGCCAGCTCACGCCCTATTTGAGTGATTTAGCCTTCACATTGATGATATATAATTCTAATAAAATATATATTAAAATATAAAATATATTAAAAATATAAAAATAAAAATTAATAATTAAATTAATTATTATATATTTATATATATTTTTAAATAAAATAATCCATCACTAAAATAATTAAACCTATCTTAATAGAATAAACAAAAGCAAGTATAATCAATTTTTTTCTATGAATGTCAAATACGTATCTATAGGTTAAGAACTTTAAAGTCTTCTGTGTGATTTTGATGAAATCAATCATTATAATTTAATTATAATAGATAAGAAATATAATCTAATAATGAATACTGAGAATCACCTTTGATTCTTGGTGTCATTTCACAATTAACACTATCTTCCCGCCGTCCACACCATGAGAGAGTAGTGTTCGTGCTTTCTTTTCTTGCTTTTTTATTTTTTATTGGCTTAATTAATATGATGTTATATTATTGGCTTAATATATACATGTGTTAAGTGTTATGTTTTTTTTATTTATTCTTTTTCAGATGTGTAGGGGTGTCCGCGGATCAGATCGGATATGGCCGAAAATTCGATCCGATTCGCACAATTTTTATCGGATCGGATCGGATATCGGATATATCCGCATAATTGAACCTTCTCTTTTTAATCATATTTCTATGTAAAAAAATTCAATAAAAATATTTCTTTTATACTTTTAAACTTATTTATTCCTAAAATATTTTTAATCAAATTCTTTCTAAATAACAAAAATAAAATAATACAATATATGAGTAATAATTATTAACTAAAACATACAAACAAGTAAATATAATACTAAACATATATATTTATTTATTTTTAATTATTATTGTGCTAATCTGTGGATCCACGGATCGGATACGCAGATGTAGAGCAGATATTCGCGATCCAATCTGCAAAGAGTGCGAATCGGATTAAATTCGATCTGATTAATTTGCGGATCGGATCGTATCTACAGTTTTCAGATTGGATGCGGATATTTACCGCGGATCTGCGGATACGATCCGATCCATGAACACCCCTGCAACGAGTGACGAATGTTGAGCAAGATATTTTGGATTTTTTTTTCATATCTCTTTAATCAATGTGACTCTTGGGGGTATTAAATTATCCACTAGAATATTTGCATTAAAAAGTATATTTAATTCGTATTTTGGAAAAATTCACGATTGCCTGCTCAAGTTTAAATTTTACATCAATTTTTAATATTACGAACTAATAAAATAAATAATCTGTAGTAAGTTTAACTCTTTTAATTTAAACTAGCAGATACAATATGACCAAAATAATTTATATTGTATTCGATTACTCCAAAGGACCATCCGCAGCCCATAGGATGCAGGATTAATATAATTGGCAATAATATTGAGTTTTTTTTTTAAATTTATTTCTTAAAAAAGATTACATTGGTCCTATAGAAATAAACAAACAAAGAAGCATCCAAACTCCGAAAAACTATTTAAAATAGGTTCAAAATTTAGAATGTTAATTAGAAAATTTAAATATGATATTTAGACTCAGTAAATTCTGAGTTAGAAAATGTAATTTTATGGAAAAAATTGTGTAAAAATACATACCGATAAATTAGCCGGCAGTACCGACTTAAGTCTGTCCGATATTGCGTGAAAGTAATAAAAACTATAGAAAAACATAGGAAAACAATTAAAGTTGGAAAATCAGATGCTAATTCTAAAGGTTTGACCCAAAATTGGACTAAACGAGCCAAAAACGCTAACGGAATAGACCGGGCTCAAATTGAGCCCAAGTCCAACATATATAAGTGTGTTAATGAGACCCATTCAGCTCATTAAACACACACATATGAAGGTTGAGTTGCTGAAGTGAGAAAGAGAGCAAGGGTTTCATCAAACACTATTCACGCTCACCTTCATTTGACCATAACTCGAAGTACAGTGCTTCGGTTCGCGAATGGTTTGCGGCCATGAAAAACTCTTGTCGAACCCGTTAGTTCTACCTAAATTTTGTTGGTAAGATTTTGAAACTCCCTCCCCATTCTGTAGCTCTATGAATTTCGAAAATTAAGGTTTGAGTTTTGAGTAATTTTTGTGTTTTGGTTGTTTAGGTACTAACCATTAGTGACAAATTGTTGGGTTTCATCCCCAATTTATGTGGATAAAGTAAAGTTTCTCAAAAATCAATGTAGTTTGTCATATTTTGAATATTAGGTATTGATTTTGATGAAATATATGATGTTAGTTTGAGCATTGGTGTTTGTTGGAGTTGTCTTGGCTATTTGGAAGCATTTGGATTTGAGTTGGTGGCTTGGTTGTGATTGAAAGATTGTGGGATCCAAATTTTGAGGTGTTGTGCATATTGAGAATCGGTCAAGGTATGGTTTCGGTTTTCTTTATGTAATATATAATGTTTCGTGAACCTTAAGCTAGTGGACTATAGGATATATAGGTTTGAATTGTTGATAGTGGATTATGATTAATGATGCTTGTGATGATTTTGATGAATTATGATGATAATTGTTGATGTTGGGGTGAATAATGATAACTATGTGAATTTATAATGAGATATGATGAATTGTGTTGGTGAAGAGTCAAATTGTGTAAAATTGTGAAGGTTGGAATCTTGATTGAGAACTTGTGGATTGTTATGGAATTATGGTAGAAAGGGATAGAAATATTGAGTGAAATAGGTGTTGAATTGATTGAAGTGCAATGGAATGGTATATTGTTGTATGTAGTAGTGATTTGTAATGAAATTGAGTAGATTTTGGTTTGGTTTGATTTTAGAATTTGAAAACTATAGAACTTTGATGATTTTATGTAAAACTTGATTTTTGATGAAATTTGGCGAGACATAACTTGGCCTCTAGACTCCTATTTTTTATGAAACTTAATTTTTATAAAAATTAGGTTTGAGAGCTTTAAGGCATTCAAAGAACAAACAGAAAATATTTTAAAACGAGAAAATTATGCGCATTTGAAGTTCGGTGCAAAAATCTGAATTCTGCAGCTTTTAAATTTTTCCGAGTCTAGTGAGGCTTGCGTACGCGGCACAATGCATGCGATGCGAATATTCTCCACTGTCTGGGAATCTTGCATATGCGAGCACTGCATGCGTACGTGAAAGTCCAAATTTTACCCTTTTGCGTACGCAAATTTTTACACGCGACGTGAGCATACAATTTTGTTTTGGAACACAGGCGTATGCGAACGGGTTCCGCATAGACGAACACTCAAATTTCAAGGCATGCATACGTGGACAGGAGGCATGCATATGCGAGACTCCTGTTTGCTGAAAAATGATTTTTCTTCACTTTTCAAGGATTCTCTAGCCTTCCAAACTCCTTTAATGACTGTTTAAGATTGCTAACTAGCAATTGACACTTGAGAGCAATGAGAAAGAGTTAGAAGGCTTAAATTAGATAAAGTTAGTTAAATCTTAGAAGATGAAGACTTAGACATACTATGAATTGTGGATGAATTAGTCCGAGTGAATTGCAGATGAATTAGTCTGAGTGAGTTGGTGGGGAGTTCTTTGATATTGAATGGGGGACACATGATGTGATGATGACCTTATTTTGAGATTGAGAACATTGAGGCATAAATGCCGAGCATGATGAGATTCAGAATGAGCTGAGAGATTTTACTATGAATCATTAAACTATTTTTGAATAATATTAATAAAATGTAGGCTTAAGGGTAGTAGTTTATCTCGCTTATGCTGAGTTGTAGGCGTAGGGCGTGAGGTTCGTCCCGCTTACGCTGAGATGTAAGGGCTGTGGTAAAAGTCACGCTTACATACTTTCGGTCATAAGAGTGGCCGAGCACTATATCTTAGGAAAAGTGAGTCGAGCACTATATCCCAGAGGGTTCCCATTTATAAACGTGACCAAAAGCTACATTCCCATGGGAATGTATCGGGTTGGCAGTTGAACCGACAATGTGATATCACAACCAATAGGACAGGCATTCATCATGTGCATTTTCTATATGTTTGCATGCTTTGCCTACTTGTATTGTTTTGCCTAATTGTATAACATGTTTATATATGCTTCTTGAATTCCTTGTTGTATATGTTTGATGAGCGGATAATTTGTATGCTTTTTGGCATTGTTTTTAGTATGTTTTTAGTATGATTTAGTTAGTTTTTAGTATATTTTTATTAGTTTTTAGCTAAAATTCACTTTTCTGGACTTTACTATGGGTTTGTGTGTTTTTCTGTGATTTCAGGTATTTTCTGGCTGAAATTGAGGGTCCTGAGCAAAAATCTGATTCCGAGA
>NC_029773.3:18024147-18024446 GCF_000817695.3 Arachis duranensis | reverse complement strand
ATTGAGCTTAATCAACAATTGCTCCTGATGACAGAACAGTTAGCAGAATTTAAAGAGATGCTCCATGAAACTAAAGTTGCTAACAAGAGCATAGAACTGCAGTTGAATCAAGCAAAACAGCAAATATCTAAACAAATAACAGAGGAATGTCAAGCAGTTCAATTGAAGAGTGGGAAGACCCTGAATAACATTGCTCAAAAGAATAAAAAGCCAAACAAGGAACAATTGACAGAGGACAACCAAACTACTGTTCAAAATCCCTCTGAGGACAGTAAGAGCCCAGAGAGGAATGTCATTGG
>NC_029773.3:18023675-18024079 GCF_000817695.3 Arachis duranensis | reverse complement strand
AAAGGAAGGAAAGCTGGCGTTAAACGCCCATTCCTTGCCCAGTTCTGGCGTTCAAACGCCAGAAAAGGGGGAAAAGTTGGCGTTAAACGCCCAATTTCCACCCAATCCTGGCGTTCAGACGCCTAGGGAGAATCAGACACCTGAGAGTGCTGACAGTGATCCCTCTAACAAGGCTTCTTCAACCACTTCTGTAAGGAATAAACCTGCAGCATCTAAGGTTGAAGAATATAAAGCCAAGATGCGTTATCCTCAGAAACTCCACCAAACGGAGCAGGATAAGCAATTTGCCCGCTTTGCAGACTATCTAAGGACTCTTGAAATAAAGATTCCGTTTGCAGAGGCACTTGAGCAAATACCTTCTTATGCTAAGTTCATGAAAGAGATCTTAAGTCATAAGAAGGATT
>NC_029773.3:18018975-18020361 GCF_000817695.3 Arachis duranensis | reverse complement strand
TGGCATGACAAGAAGTTGTCAACCAGAGTCTTTGAGCCAGGACAAAAAGTTCTGCTCTTCAACTCTAGGTTCAGACTGTTTCCAGGAAAACTCAAATCCCGGTGGAGGGGTCCGTATGTGATTACAGGAGTGTCACCATATGGATATGTTGAGCTTCAGGATATTGATTCTGACAAGAAGTTCATTGTTAATGGATAGAGAATCAAGCATTATCTTGAAGGAAACTTTGAGCAGGAGTGCTCAAAACTGAGGCTTGAGTGATTCTCAGTGAAGGTCCAGCTAAAGACAGTAAAGAAGCGCTTGCTGGGAGGCAACCCAGTCATTAGGAGGTTATATGATTTGTTCTTACAGAGGCAAGTATCAAAAATGAAGGAATTCACAGAGTTACAGAAGGATTCAGCTCAAAAAGTAGAGAAAATGAGCTTACTGGCGAAAAAACGCCAGTAAGGGGCATTTTGGGCGTTAAACGCCAAAATGGGTATCATTCTGGGCGTTTAACGCCAGGAATGGTGCCATTTTGGGCGTTAAACGCCAGAATGGGCACCATTCTGGGCGTTTAACGCCAGGTGTGCAGCATCCTGGGCGTTCAGAAAAACGCCCAGTGCTAAAGGATTTCTGGCGTTTAACGCCAGCCAGGGCACCCAAAAGGGGTGCCATATGGGCGTTAAACGCCAGAATGAGTGCCATTCTGGGCGTTTAACGCCAGAAAGGTGGGGGGGACCACAATTTTGTTTTCAAATCAGATTTTTTCAAACTTTCCTTTTCTCAACCATATTTTTCTACAAAAATACATTTCAATCTCTCATTATTCACTTTCAAATTTTCAAAAATTTAAAATCATTCTTCAAATCATTCCCAAATTTTGTTCAAAAACTCACCATTCTTTCAATTTCTTTCCATATCTCCTCAAATCTCCTTTCAAATTTTTCTTTTTTTCGAAAATCTCTCCCCCCACTCTATAAATAAACGTTTGCCACCCCTCATTCCCCACACCATTCGAATTTCCTCTTCCTCCCTCTCTCTCTTCTCTTCTTTCTTTTCTTTTTGCTTGAGGATAAGCAAACCTCTAAGTTTGGTGTGCTTTTCCGTGATCACTAAGCCAAGATTCATCAAGATCATGGCTCCTAAGGGAAAACAAACCAATTTAAGAGGAAAGAAAGAGAATAATCCAAAGAATCTTTGGAACCAAGAGAAGTTCTTAACCAAAGAGCATGAAGACCATTATCACAAAATAATGGGTCTGAGGTCAGTGATCCCGGAAGTTAAATTTGATCTGAAAGAAGATGAATATCCGGGGATCCAAGAGCAAATTCGAAACAGAGGATGGGAAGTTCTGACCAATCCTGAAATAAAGGTTGGAAGGAACATGGTTTAGGAATTTTACTC
>NC_029773.3:18006961-18015900 GCF_000817695.3 Arachis duranensis | reverse complement strand
GTATTACTTGGACGACCCAGTGCACTTGCTGGTTAGTTGTGCGGGATTGCAAAAGTGTGATTGCAATTTCGTGCACCAATGTTATATTACCCGTGTATTAATTGTTTGTATTTATTTGTGTTTGCCACTGGGATTGAGGAGGTTCGGTAGGCGGTGACGAAAGGGTCGTGTGGAGGTTAGGTTGGTGCAGGCTGTGGGACAGCAATGTTAGTTTAGTTAGAAATTCCTTAAGTCTTAAATTTAGCATTACTTTAAGGTTGAATCTTAAGTTTGATGTGAAGTTTTAGGATTGCCTTTGGCGTCCCGGAACCTTATGTCTTACATACTGGGCACTGTTACCATACTGAGAACTTCCAGTTCTCATACCATATTCTGTTATTTTTCAGATGTAGGTCGTGACCCATCTCGGTAAGTTGCGAGATGGTGACGGAACGAAGGATCTTTTGCTTTATTTTGCATTTTGGTTTACCTTGTTATAGACTCTCTCTCACTTTTGTATCTTTGTTGCCTTAGAGGCTTGACTTTGAAAGATAAGTTGTATGTTGCTGTTTAACTTTTTAAAAATTCTGTATTGTCTGTATATGACTAGTCGGCCTAAACTCCACGGGCTATGACTAGTGTTCCTTTGACTATCATACTTATATACCTATCTTGATTATTAAAGTATTATGTGTATCTTGTGCATTTACGCTTTTAGTTATCGTGTGAATACTTCACGCTTTTCTTATTCTGTTTTGAGCTAATATATATATATATATTATCGTATAAACCTTAGAATTATTGTGGCACTTAATTATCCTTTACTTTACGGCATAAGCTGAGGTAAGGCTTAGGGTAATTAGGGCGTTACAAATTGACCACTCAACTAACCTAAGTTAGTTATATCCAAACTTATTTTTACATAGCTAGGATAAAGAAATAATATTTTTATTGAGGTGAATTGTTGACCCTTTGATGCACAACTTCTGTTTAGAAAAAATCTAGGAGTAACAAAGTAGGTAGTTCATCCCGCTCCGTCCCGACAAGTTCTGTCCACCCCCGCTCTGTCAACTAAAATAGACTCAAAATACTAACTCGCTCCAATTTTTGGCGAAGTAGCAAGCCAATAGACTAATCCCGCTTAACTTTATTTTTTCAAAAAGATTACTAAAATTAATTAAAATTTAATACAAAAATTAATACAAATAAAAATAGTCAGAATACTATACAACTTTTTCATTATCTTCTACCAAATTTTTAACCTTAATAGGATTTTTTAGAATATCTATCGATAAATTTATTTTCATTTTAAAAAATAATTCACATAATTTGAGTAAATATATGAAAATGTAAAATAAAATAAATAAATTCAATAATAAAAAGAAGAATAAAAAATATATTTAAAAATTATATAATTTTTAATTTTTATAACACTAATCACTTTTTTATTTAAAAAAAAATAAATAACATTTGGCTCAGTGAACTGACTCTTCCTACTTTACCAAAACCCACGGGTTTTATGGTTATATATATTTAATAAATAAAAAAGGTAAATCAAATTTTGTTGAGGAGGAGATGACTAAGACTAACTTATGAAGAGAAAAGGAAATTATGTTATGTTTTGTTTATTTTCTATTTTTCAAATTTTATTCTACCCGGGTGTATTTTAGTTGCTAAATAAAAAATTAGCAACCAATTGCTTCTATACGTTATTTTTTGTTGTCCGCAAAATCTGTTGTTATTTTAATCATTAGACTCAATTTAGTGACTAACAATTTTTGACCTAATTTTATGCCGGTCGCTAAACTAAAAATTAGCAGTTAACTATTTTACACCTTATTTTTTGTTGTGAAATTCGTCACTATTTTAATTTTTAGCAACCAGTTTTCTATCTACTGATTTAGCGACTAATTATGTTTTGACCTAGTTTTACATTATTCTCTAATTTCTAATACCAAAAGTTCTCAAAGCCTAGGTTTTTATTTTGGTCATTAAAAAAGAAATTAGCGACCAACTAGAATGAATTTGATGGTGATTATTGTTAAATCAGTTTCTAAATGAAAAAATATAATCGATTACAAAATTGATTGCTATTAATTAGTCGTTAAAATTGATTTCTATATTGACACGCTAGTAATTAAAACATTAGATTGTGTTTCCCTTTCTTTTTTAACCCTTAATTCATCACATGATCATTTCGCAATTAATTTTTTAATAAATGTGACAATTGGATTTTAGTTGCCATTATATATAACTTTTATCACTACCATATATATAATAAATTCTTACAGAAAATCAATTAGCATTATGATATAATAATGAGTACTTTTGAAAATTCATTGAATTCATCAAGAGACAATTAAACTTGATCAAAACAATAAACAAATCTAAAACAACACTTTACTATAGCGAGAACTTCTTTTGTTTTGTTTCAATTTATAATTTGCAACTCTTAGTATATATCAAAAAGCGACATACACAACCTAATTAAGCAATATCCTAGTTCTAGCAGAATCATATTAAATATAATATTATTTGAATTGTTTTTAGACCTATATAAACCTAATCAGTTGTCGTAAACTTGTTGCAAGACAAGAGAAAAGATGCCTATGGCTAGAAACATAATTGTAATGTTGATTATTGCAGTGATTATTTGTTCTGCCATTATCGTAGAATCTCATGGGATTATTACTCCAGAAAGGTACTGGTGGACTCCATCTTATTATACTGCATCTAAAAAAGGCTGTTTCATTGGATGTCGTAGAAGTTATGCACGTAATAGGGTAATGAGGAGGGACTGCATTAAGAAATGCTTTGTTTGATATGGGGCAGTTTGGTAACTGTAAGTTTTATTTTTTATTTTCAATTGTATAATTAGATGTTGTAATCATTTTGGGATGGTCGTGGATAGCTCATTTGTCCGATAAGTAAGTGTTATGATTCGAATTTCATGTTGTGTATATAGCAACTTCAGTCTATAATAAATTAGTTATTGGTCTGTCAAAAAAAAATATCATAAAAAATAAAAAATTGTTTTATTTCAGTTTAATTTATATAACTAATTTGAATCTGAAACACTAATTCCATGATTCAATACTATTATTACCACTATTAATGTTGATGGTTGGGTATGTTCTAAATCCTAACATTCTTTGTTGATATCTAAATGTCCATCTATCTTTATTGTTTAATCAAATTATATATTTTATTTTTATTATTTTTAGTACACAAAAAATATAAGAGTATATACTCAAATAGATTCTTAAAAAATTTTGCTCGGACGATTTCGTTCCCAAAAAATTTGTATTACGTTGAGGTCCCTAAATTTTATAAAAATAAGACATATATGTCATTCCGTCACATTTTTGAGAACTTATTTGTCCAAGTAAAAATAATAAATCTAGCTTAGATAGTGACTTATATATCTTACTTTTGTAAAGTTCAGAAACTTCAATGTAATAAAAAATTTTTAGAGACAAAAACATTCGATACAAATTTTCTCAGGGACCTATTTGAATATATACTCAAAATATAATAACAATTTTTTTGAATAAGTTTTTAATATAATAAAAATAGAAAAAACAAGACAACAATAATAGTAGTTCATCACAAGTAACTGATAAACAATAATGAGAATATCCTTATAACTGCTATATTGTTGTTTAGTTTGATTAAAAAAATACAAATTTTTATATTCAACTTGATTGAAAAAAAATATATAAAATAAAAAATAGGAGAATTCAGTAAATAAGAGTTGATGATGATGATGAGAAATGAAACAGTAATAGTGACACGAGACATGTTCGAATAGCCAGTGAAAAAGTTTTAGAATAATTTACCAAATATCACCGCTAAAGACATGGTTAAAAAATTAATTTTAATGATATCATTCATCTCGTACTCTATAAATTTAAAGAGATCAGAACAACGAGAAAAAAACAAAAAAACAGGAAGAACTAAAATAGAAAAAAGAAAAAGATAAAAAAAAGAAAAAAATTCCTACAAATATATATATATTTTTTAAAGAAAAGATCACATTTAGCAGCTAAGGCAGAATAAAGGAATAGCATCATCATGATATTTTTCTTTCATAATGTTAACGCATATTTACTTCATACTTACATTCATATTGTCAAATATATTTCTTTAGATGTAAAAATGTTCTCAAGCTAGTTCTTATTGTAAAATGTAGACGATAATAATAAATACAAAAAAAATTATATTTGCTATTTTTTGTTTTATCAAACAAAAAAAAAGAGAAAATGAAATAAGTTAATGCCGTTAATAAAAACCGACTGATCTGTCTCAGCACATTGTTAAATGACGTTATTTTGATACTATAACAAAAGGTGTTAATTAAAACGGTGCCGTTTTGACTATCACAACCTCCTCTTAAATTCATCTTCACACAAGAGAAGAGGAAAAAGCTTTCTTCATCAGTTCCGTTTATCAAGGAAGAAACTGGAGGCATTGTTAGGAGACAGGGACCCTTAGATGACGGAAGAGAAGCTCGACACGAGATAGATCCAAAGGTGATGACAACCGATCTAGGGGCAGTCATGCTGGGCAGAGATGGCTAGCAAACTTGAGACGGTGCTGATTGGCCGAGCGGGGTTCAATCACCGATCCAAGGAGGACTAGAGAGGCGACGCAAGGCTGATCTCAATGAGCAAGAGAACCTATCTTTTCCATAGCATTGTAGAATGCATTCTCAGCAAAACGCTTGGTCCTCTAGTGTGGCTCCAACGTCTTCAACAAAAACAACATACTCGAATCTCTGCACATTCCTACACACATAATCATACATACAATCACCACATACAAGTCAAAGAAAAGGTAGAGCACTGGAGATTCTGGTGCTAATGTGAAGAGACTTGAGCATTAGAGTGAAGGCAAAATTCATCATCTGAAAATAGGTCGTAAGGGAGTTAGTGGCTATGGAGTTTTAGTATTAAAGAACAACCAATGGGTAGAGTTTTTGGAGGCGGGTGAAACTGGGTAGGTCAAGGTTAGATTTTTGTTGGGCTAGTTCATGAAAAAAACGGCATCATTTTATGTGTTAGAAATATAGATTCATGTCTGTTAACGTCATCAATAAAGAAATTGATGGAAAGATTAACGTGATCAATTAAAAATCTTTTAGAAAAAAATTTGATTTAAAAATTTTTTTTAAAGACTAATTTAGAGATCGCGTGATCTTTTAAGAACGTATTTAACTATTTACTCGATATTTGAATGAAATTCTTGTATGTGTGTGCATCTGCCACGTTTAGATGCATGCAAGCCACTAAATTGTTCCAATTTTCAAGAGGTGATTATTTACGATTTAAACTTTTGTTTTCATTTGTTTTTTTTAACACATTGATTAAGTTTTGTTTATTTTGCACAAAATTTGTGTATTTTAAAGTACATTTGTTCCCTCTCTTACTTTTTTTTTTATTTTTTTTGATTGTCAACTATTATTGATATTATCATATTTAAAAAAAAAGAAGTGATTCATTCTGTTTGCAAATTTATATTTGTTTTATTGTTTTTGTATGAGTCATTGTTTTCTTATTTTGAATTGTATATTCAATTTCTCTTTTTTTCATATTATTTCTTTACTTTTTAAAAAAAATATAAAATATGAATACATGTGGAAAATAAACTTATTTGTTTTTATGCTATAGTAAAAAATTAGCCAACATACATATATATTTAATTAAGAATAACACGTGACTAAAATTAACTTTTTATTTTAAGTTTAATCATGAACGTTGGTTAATTTTAATGGTCATAACCATATGATGAGAATGTAAAGCAAATACCATTTTTTTTAAATTGTCAAAATATAATATATTAGATCTCGCTAATTGCGTTGACAAGATTTAATAGTAAAAGATAAATAAATATGTTTTGAAAAAGAGTCTAAGATTTATACAATCAAATTAAAATAGCTAGAAATGATGATGGTTATTAGTGACTAAAAGAAAGGGGTTTGAATTTTAGCTTATTTTTCTGCTGAATATTACTTTTACTTTTTCAAAAAACCTTAGGAGATATTTTCATTTTTATCTCGTGACGAGTTGAGAGACATTTTTATTTTGTCTCCTGAATAACAGAAACAGAAGGAAAGTAGAGAAGAAGGAATAACACCCAATTGTATCCTGGTTCAGTTACTTAGTGCAATGTAGCCTACATCCAGTCTCCATCACAACTGTGATAGAATTTCACTATCTTTAATCAACTTACAATCACCAATTCTTTCCTAGGATCTACCCAATACTATCTGGGACAAATCCAGATTCTAACCGAATCTGTATTTGACTAGACCTCAATCTAGCTTTCAACCGCAAAGTGCTAACCCAACTTGCAAGGGAATCCCCATAGGATCATAAAACAAAATAGAAAGATGTACAAGGAACTCTGAGATATCTTCTGGCTTTTTCTCACAATTTAACTCATTGCCTTTTATCTTTCATTGATTTTTTCTTACAAACCTCACCATGTTTACCTTTTTCAATGAGACTCAGACAGATTAAACTGAGAAAAAAAAATACTAAATAAACAACATGAAGGAGAAGAACTCAATTAGCTTGGGTAGCTATGAGAATTGAACTCTGTGCTTTTCAATCACTCTCCTTGCCTTCAACCCTTGGCCGTTCACCCTTGTTATAGAAGAGTGAAGCTTCCATGGTTGAATCACGTTCACTCCTAACGCTGTCTTCTTCTCTATCATCAGAGACTTGTAGCGGCTTCATCAGAGAAGAGAGAGAAAATCGAAATTGTTGCATGCAACTTATCTATTCTCTCTCATCCTTTTTTTTCAAACTTCTTCAATCTTGACCGTAGAGCCTTGCTTCGGCTCCAAGTTTTGATTTTGAGTGTTGATGAGTTTCTGAATCAAGTTGACTTCACATTCTCTATTGTTGCTTGTTCTGTGCTTGTAACCTTGTGGCTTTCTTCTTGATTTCTCGGTGTAGCACAAATGAGGGAAGATACTTCTTGACGTGCTTTGACTAAGTGAGACTAGCTACTTGGCTGTAGCTCCTTCCTTCTTGCTTGGTTTTAGAAACAAATTTTTTGTTCTTCACTCCTGAAAGCTACTGCACTTTTCTTTTCTTTTTTTTTTCTTTCTTGCTGAGTGAGTGATGTGAATGAAGTGAAGAGAGAGAGGAGAGAGAACAGAGGACTTACCTTTTGGTGGAAGCTTCAGAAAAATTAATTGAATTGAATTTTAGGTTCAAGTACAGTGAGGTATGAAGTGGGTAACTGTATGAGGCTTGTGGACTATTGGGTTCATTTCTTTTAGTTCCTCATACTTGGGTTATGGGTTTGATTGGTCTTAATTTTGATGGACCATAGTGTATGAATAGTTTGGGCCAATTTTCCAAACTTATTTTCCTACATGCAAACATAACATAATCATATAAATAATTAATAATTCTTTTATAATATTTGTTCATCATATTAATTAAATATTAGTTTTTCAAACTCAAGAGATGACATGGAAAAAATCACATTCATCTCACTGTGAAGTACATTTTGCTATAAGGTAATGCCTTTCGGTTTAAAGAATAGGCGCGACTTATGAAAGAGCAATGGTAATTTTGTTCCATGACATGATACATAAAGAACAAGAAGTTTATGTTGACAATATGACTGCCAAGTCAAAAACAGCAGAATCTCATGTTACGGATTTGGAGAAGCTCTTTTAGCGATTAAGGAAGCTCAAGCTCAATCTCAAACTAGTGAAGTGCATGTTTGGTGTGAAATCAGGCAAATTATTGGGGTTTATAGTGAATGAAAAAGGGAATTGAAGTTGATCTGAATAAGATTCTAGATATCTTAAAAATGTCCACTCCTTAAACAAAAAGAGAAGTTATGGGTTTTCTAAGAATATTGAGTTACATCGCTCGATTCATATCTCAATTAACTGTCACATGTGATTCAATTTTCAAACTGTTATGCAAAAAGCAAACAGTACGGTGAAATGATGAAAGTCAGAGGACTTTTGATAGAATCAAATAATATCTAAAATGTCCTTCAATACTGGTACCACCTGTAAGAGGAAGACCTCTCATTCTGTATATGATAGTACTTGATAAATCTATGGGATGCGTACTAGGACAAAATAATGAATCTGGGAGGAAAGAACATACATGCTATTTACTACTTAAGCAAAAAGCTCACCAATTATGAGATAAAATACTCATTATTAGAACCAACATATTGTGCATTGGCATGGACAGCTCATAAATTAAGACAATATATGTTGTATCACAACACTTGGTTGATATTCAAAATGGATCAAATTAAGTACATATTTAAAAAGGTGGCACTAACCGGAAGAATTGCTCGTTGGCAAGTTCTTTTGCCTGAATACGACATAATTTATATTGCCCAAAAAGCAATAAAAGGGAGTGCTTTAGATGAATCCTTGCCCATCAACCCATAATAGATCATGGGGCAAAGAAATTTGAATTTCCTTATTATGAGGACATAATGGCCTTAGATGAAAGCAAAACATCAACAAAGGCAAAAAAGTGGACCTTGTTCTTTTATGGAGCTTCTAACACATTAGGTCACGAAATTAGAGCAGTATTCCCATCCCCTGAGAGGAAGCTAGTTCCCATCACAGTCAAATTATGTTTCAGTTGTACTAACTATATCGTTGAATATGAAGCATGTGTCATGGAAATTCAAGCAACCATAGACTTTAAAGTCAAGATTCTAGAGGTGTATGAAAATTCTGCCCTTGTAATTTATCAATTGAGAGGTGAATTGTAAAATCCAAAAATTTCAAAAAATCTTATTACGAGTTACTTTCAATTTACTTATTCATTAAAGATTTTATTTTCATAAACTATTTTACTAAAAGTAATTAAATTAAGTTTTAATAATTAAAATAGAAATTTTACTTAATTTTTTAATTATTGAATAACTTTTTATATTTAAACTATAAAACTTAGCAGTTATAA
>NC_029773.3:17993069-18006953 GCF_000817695.3 Arachis duranensis | reverse complement strand
ATATCTTATACTTTAATTTAATTAAAAATAACCAAATTTCAATTTATTCAAAAATCTCTAATTTTACATTTTTTCAAAAAATAAACCCTAATTCCCAAAATGAAAACCCTAATTGACACTAATCTTAATCTAGCCACTGCCTCACCACCACTCACCTCTCTTACCTACCCCTCATCCATTACACACACAAACACACCCACACATACGTAGAGATGGATTAAGAGAGGAAAAGAAAGGGGAAATGGAATCGGGGGAAGGAGAGAAGAAAGGGAGTGTTGAGGGAGTGAGGGAGAAGAGAAGAGGGAGGAGTAGCGTCCTGCGCTACGCTACCGCCGCTGCTCAAACCGTGTCCAACTCGCCGCCACCACCACTGCCAAGTCATTGTCCCATCGCCATTGGAGTAGAGAGAGAGAACGAACGTGAGGGGAGAAGAGAGATCCAGGTGCGACAGAGAAGATGAGAGGGACCATGGCGCGTCGTGGCTACTGTCCGAGACATCACCGAGATGTCGCCGTCAAACCCGTTACCCACGTCGCCGCTGTCGTCGATGGAGCCGCTGTATCTAGTCGCCGTCACCAAAACTCCTTTCACCACGTCAACGCCGATCTGAGCAGAGGAGGAGAAGAAGAACGACGAAGAGAAGCCGACACGAGAGACACAGCGCGCAAAGGAGAGGGAGAGAGGTCCGAGGCTGAGCTGGTTGCGTCACCGTCGTCTGCCTCCGTCATAGCCAAACTGCTACACCACTGTGCTTGCTATTGTGTTATCGCCAAAGTTTTTGTCATCGTTGTCGGAGTTCTGTGACCACCGGAACCACCACAGGGACTGTCACTACTTGGTTCGGTCATTACTCCTAGTACGGTAAGCATTTTCGTTTCAAAAACTCTTTTAGTTGCAGTTTTGTTAGCTTATATTGAGATTTTATGGTGTTAATTGCTATAAGATTGAGTTCGATTATTATATATTGCGATTAGAGTTACTATGGTTGCTGCGAAATTGTTTTGGAACTGAGGTTGCGACTGCTGCCATTACGGATCGAGAGAAACCAGAGTTTTGCCGCATAATCGAGTTGTAAACGAGGTAGGGGCGATTTCCTAAACTCAATTTACTATCAAGAATTGTTATAAGTAGATATTAATATGAAAAATATATTTTTATGATTTCGTAAGTCTTATGGATTGAACTGAGTTGCCTTGAATGGATGTAAATACTTGTTTGAACGGTTTATTGATTGATTGAAGATGTTTAGTCAAATTTTTACTTTGTTTAAGGTTGTTATGATGATGATTGGATTGTGACTGTTTCTGATTATTGAGTTGGCAAGTTGGTTTGATTAAATACTATGAAAAGTAATTTTCTTGGTTTGGAATTAATGTTATTGAAAATGAACCAATATTGGAAATGGATTTTGTGATTTATCAGATATGATTCTGAGATTTGGAAATGATTTTTTTGTATTGAAATTAGTTTGATTTATTGGAAATGGTTGAAAAGAGTTTGAGAAATGGTTTGGTTGGGACCCGAGAAGGGTGGCAAAGTCCGAATTTTAGAGGAGATGTTGCCGAAATTTTATAAAATTCTGAGAAATTGTTTGAAGCATTCTTTAAAAAGAAAATTTGATTTAAGAATCATATTATTTGATTTCGATTCATTACGGAAAGAGTTGTTTAAAGTTTGATTTATTGAGGAAAGAAGTATGTTTCAAGTTCGAATTATTTAGAAAAGAATGATGTTTGAGTTCGATTGTTAAGAAAATAACTATGTATGTTATTTTGATTTATTAAGAAAAGCTTTATATTTTGCGTATGATTTATTAAGAAAAGATTATTCTTTGAGTTTCAATTTAGTAAGAAAAGAGTTATATTTTGAGCATGATTTGTTAAGAAATGAATTATGTTTGATTTGGAATTATTGATGAACGGAATGAGAGGTGTGATGGGAGGAATGATGATGTTAGAATGCGAATGAAGAAAAATGAGGTTATGATCTTAAAGTATGACTTATGAATGATTATGATGAATGATTATGAATGAACTGGAATGAATATGGTAAATGAGTCATGATTGGGGATGTTTGATGATATGTAACACCCTAACTATCAAAATGTCACGCTTCCGGCTGCGCCACTCTGATAGCTCGAGTATTACGACGACTTTTATAATATTTAATACTAAAATATATCTTCCGAACTTCGTCGTCCGTAACCTGAAAAAGAAAAGACCTGTAGAGGAGTGAGAACATCATCCTCGAAAGGGTTCTCACTATAGGGTTGCAGAATTACTATAATAGGATATGCGAGATAAAATCGTTATAGTGATTAATAAGCGTCTTATGCATCTTTTTAAAAGCAAAGGTTTACTATAAAAAAAAATCTGAAATCTTTTCTGAAAGAGGAAACTGTTCATTTCTTAAAAATTCAAAAGCCTTTCAAAAGGTTTATATATACTGAACCAGCTTAGTTTTTTCGTACTTTTCTAAACCAGAAACATCAACCAAACATGGCCTTTGACCCACCTCATGATCAACCACGGCTTTAGGTCCAAACAATCCAAGCAACAACCAATCACCACAGTCCA
Organism: Arachis duranensis; assembly: GCF_000817695.3. Classification (NCBI taxonomy): domain Eukaryota; kingdom Viridiplantae; phylum Streptophyta; class Magnoliopsida; order Fabales; family Fabaceae; genus Arachis; species Arachis duranensis. The sequence goes on along the minus strand of NC_029773.3, from coordinate 18,004,377 downwards.
ACAGAGTTTTAGTCGCAAACACAAGTAGGAAAGTTCAAGCACAAACAAACAATTACTTCAAGTAGAGCAAATAGCAATTAAACATAATTAATCACATAGGCAAACCAAGTATAATATGCACACCCAAACAATGCCACATAGATGCATATGATGAATGCCTGCCTTAGTGGCTGATGAGTCTCATCTGTCGGTTATAAAGCCAACCCGACAAGTCCTGGTAGCTAACCATTGGACTGTCCATTTGTCGTGCATCCCCAATTCGAGTTATTCACAATCATAATCATAATTCATATCCAACACCCTCACTGGTCTATATTCACGGGGGCAAGCTCATCCGAAACTTTTACAGTATCCGGCCACGCTTACGACATAGGATCAGCAGAGTATCGAGTCTCAACCTGGAGCATGTGGTGGCTAGCCACTGCTTTCACCCAGAAAAACTCGTATCTCAGATAATTGGAAGTGCAACAATCACTTTATCAGCTCAAAATCATTCATATTCATACTCAGCCATCCGGCTCATAACATATTCCATAATCAGCCATAATTCATTATCATATACAGCCATTCCGCCTCATAACATATTCTACAATCAGCCATAATTCATTATCATATACAGCCATTCCGGCATATAACATAATAGAACTTCCACTATCCAACATCATCAAACTCATAAAATCATCATTCAAGCCATAAATCACTTTTTCTCAAATCTCTTTTCTTAGAAATCAAAATCAATTCCTTCCAGCCTTAGCTTTAAACTCCCTATTTCTCAAATCATTACAGGCTCACAAGCCACTTTTCCGCAAACATAAATTTCTCTTTTTAAAACAAAGTCACATTCCTCAACATCTTTCCACAACATTTCAAAAACCACACCAAATCAAAAGTCTTTTCTGAGAGATTCAAAATCATTCATCCTTAAATAGGATTTGGTGATAAAAGTTTCTCAGCAGAGTCTCAAGTCTTTAGGGGAGAATAACATAAGTCATTTCCTCAAATTCGTTCAAAATCTTTAAAACCTTGGCTTCCTGATTTGAGTAATAAGAATAGAATTTAAGCCAAGTTGAGCCGTGTAATCAATTACTCCAACCACATTTTCAAAGTCTTTTTTTTGCCTATACAAAAACCAATTTCAACCCCATGTTTAAAAATCTGAAGTGTTTCCAACGGCTCGGAAATCATTTTAGTTTTGCTAAACCAGAATTCAAAGAATACTTTAAACCCTCCCTAAAACGTCAAAAATTGGAATTTGTAAATTGAGCTCTGAGTTCTTTTAAAGTCATTAAAACTTCTATAACGGAAACCTTTAAGTCAAATTCAAACAACATAAACCGTATTTAAGTCAAATCCAAGGAAACCTAAACTCCTTCCACCCTTTAAACAGCCTTAAAAACATAATTCTCTTCCAAATGACTTGCACCCAAAATATAGTGCTTTTCTTAGGAAACAAAGCTAAGGCATAACCTTCTTTTTCAAGATTCTTTTCAAAACATAATTTTATCACTTTCATAAATAATTCAAGTGAAGAAAATAAAAGTCTTAAATTCACAATCCTCCAAGTGAAATATTAAGGGCCTTAAGTTCATAATTTTCCCGAATAACATTTCCAATTACAGTACCGGATTTTATAGAAATTTCGACAACACTTCCCCTAAAACTTGAACTTTGCCACCCTTTCCGGGTCCCAACTAAACCATTCCGCAACCCTCTTCAAGGGGTTCAAAACCAAGTCAATTCAAAATCAAGTTGTTTCCAAAGGTGCATCATGTTCAGATTTCAAAAACACCAAATCAAATTCAAATCAATTTCTAACAGGATAAACTCAATTTCAAAGTTTTTACAAATTAACTTTAAGAAAGCATTTCAATAACTGTCCGTTTCACGAAACCGAATAATAACCCAGCCAATCAAGTATTCATATTCATCCAAGACAACCAACATTTACATAAGACTTACACAATCACTCGAAGATACATTTTCTCATGTCAATATCCATATATAATAATTCTAATTCATAAAATGTGGTTTTCTGAAAAGGCTCCTACCTTAAAGTCAAACCCTTTAAAGTTAACGCATCAAGAGTCCTCTTTCTATTCCTAACTCGCGGCAGCAACCTCAGTGATTCTAGGCAGTATCAACAGTGACAATCAAGGTTCACAGCAACGATGACTTATTTGACATAAAATGGGATTAATGTGAAATGTATATTAAATGAAATTAGAACATAATTGTTAACAGAGCATCGCGGAACCACGAGAAACGAAGCGAGACGACATCGCAGCAGCTTTCATTTTAATCATATAATTTCCAAAACTCAACCCTGAGATATTAACATCGCAAAATTCTCAATAATTGATAACAGAATACTAACACCGAGAGTTTAAAATAAAATATACTTACAATAACAGCAGAATGGACAAGCAAAAATCCCAAACTGACACGGCAGTAGCCCCGGTAGCGGCCAGAAGCTTCGGTGGACCAACTATAATAACCACGCAGCATCAAAACCTTCTCGAAATCCAAAAGGACAGAAACCACAATTAAAACCCTTACCGACAGAGCATTCTTCGGCGGCAGAGGCAGCTTCCTCCACTCATCCATAATCAACCACGATGGAGATGGAAGCTGGCAGTGGCGACGGTGGTTCTGACGAAGGCGACGCCGGTGACGTGAACAGCAGCTGGGCGGTGGTTGGACCCCAGTGGTCACAGAACTGTTCTCAGCGGCCAGAAGTGCGGCAGCCATGGCATCAACGGCAGCGGGACTCCAATGGTGGCAGAAACAACCTTCCTCCTTACCCGTTCCGGTCTCCTTCTCTCCAGCGGCAACAAAGGCAATGGCGTATCCTTCACAGCAGTGGCGGCAGCTCAGCAACGGCGGCGACAGCAGCGCCGCCCTTCCCATGCACGCGCCCGCGTGCTCTCTCTATCCCTTTCTCTTATTCTCTCTCTCTCTCTCCCCTCTCCCTCTTCCTCTCTCTCTCTCTCTCTCCCCCTTCGGTGTGCAATGGCGGCGGTAACGGCGTGGGACACAGTGGCACAGCGCGACGGCGGCGGCGAGGGCCCCACGGATCCTGCGTGTCTCCTTCTCTTCTCCTTCTCCTTGCCGCACTCTGTTCGCTCTCTGTTTCTCTCTTTCTGTTCTATGTGCATATGTGTGATGTTAGAAGGAAGGGGGGCTGCGGTTGCTGGGATGAAAGGGGTTAGGGTTTCATTTCATGTTTTTTTGAAAACCAGGGTTAGGGTTAGGATAGGGGTAGTTTAGGTAATTTTTAATAAAATTAGGGGGTAATAGAGTAATTGAAAACAAATTTTAATTCAACAAAATTACCTTTAAAGAAAATATTATTTTATCACAAATTACAAATTAATTTCAAAAAATGCTCTAATTTAGTAATTAGAGATGATATAATTAATTTTCTTTATTCATAAGAATTAAAGTATTAAATTCTAAAATCTCAATTATTTAAAGTAAATCATAAAATCTTTATTATTTTATCATTACTAAACTTTATAATTTAAATATGAAAATTATCCAATAATTATGAAATTAGATAAAAATCCAAATTTAATTATCAACACTTGATTTAATTAGCCTTAATAAAATAATTTCTGAAATTAAAATCCTTAATGAATAAATAATTTGAAATTGACTCGTAATGAGATTTTCCGAAAGTTCTGGGTTTTACATGATGAGTATGTATTTTCTCTCTGGTTGTAAGGGTGACAGGGCACCTATTCCCTCTAACGGTGATAGGATATATATTCCCTCTAATGGTGACAGGGCACATACTCTCTCTAATGGTGACAGGGCATGTATTCCCTCTAATAATATTTATACACAATAGAGAGACAGTGTCCGAGTTAGCTATCGTACATGTCGGGTTTGGCTATATAACCGTCAAATGAGCTCATTAACCATAGGACGGGCATTCATCATATGCATTTGTATGTTTTTCTTGAGTTTGAATTTGTTTTGGTTTGCCTAATTGCTAAACTGTTATTAACTGCTACTGAGCTATTTGCTGTAACTACTATCTATGTTTGTGCTTTCCTTGTCTGTTTTGCCTGTGTTTGTTCTGATGTGGTACTTTTGAGATTATTGGTGATGAGATGATGACTATGTTGATTGATTATGTGATGGGCTGAAGGTTGTGATTGATTTCTGATTGAGGTATTAGTAAAGTATAAAAAATCAAGCTGGTTCAGCATAGGCTTAATGAACCTATGCTTGGAACATGTTAGTCATTCATACAGTCTAAGAAACTGGTTGTGATTTCCTTATAAGAAAATAAGGGTTTTGGATTTCTGAAAAATTAAATAGTGTTTCTTTGAAATGGTTTTGGATGATTAACAGTTGTTTTTTTTTTAAAGATTCATAAGACGAGCGATAATCACTACAATTGAAAAATAGTTTTCTTTTAAATAGCCTCTTATAACAATTCTTAAACCTTCTCCTGAAAACTCTTTCGAGGATGATGTTCTCACTCCCCTACAAATTTTTTTTTTCAGAGATAGGTTCAGAAAGTTTTGGCACGAAGCAGCGATTAAACTACGGAGCTTTACGTATATATATGTTTTCATTTTCTGTATTTGATTTAGTCTTAGACTTTATTTTACCCTTCGACGTTTGTCATTTTGAGATTTTAGAGTGGTAGGACTTGTATATTAAGAAGTTTTGGATAGTCTATGTACTTATTATTATGTGAATATGATATGTGACCGTGTGATTTTAAAGTAAAGACTTTTCGCTTTCATAATTAAAGATTAAGTTCATATTTGCGAGGCTAAATATTAAATAAATATAGTATCAAATTAAAGGATTAGATGTAAGTAATGCCTGAACTTTTAGTACGATCACAATGTGTTAAAAGTAAGGGTGTTACATGAATGGGAAACTCATGATGTCAAATTGATACCATATCATGCTTATATCAAAGAATTAATTGAGGGTTTTGATGAGATTGTCTTTCATCATGTATCACGCAAAGACAATTATTTGGCTGATGCTTTGGCCACATTATCCTCAATGTTCAAAATAAGTGATGATAGGAATGCACCACTCATAAAAGTGAGAGTCCATAATCATCCTGCACATTCCCACACAGTGAAATCAGAGGCAGATGGAAAGCCATGGTATTACAACATCAAATATTACCTTTAAGAATAAAAATACCCTCTAGGTGCATCTGAAAATGACAAAATAATTTTCAGGAGATTAGCCATGAGCTTCTTTCTGAATGAAAATGTTCTTTACAAGAGAAATTATCATACAGTTCTACTCAAACATGTAGATGCCAAAAAGGCTGAAAAAAACATTAAAGAAGTGCATGAAGGTACTTTTGGAACTCATGCAAATGGACATGCCATGGCAAGGAAAATACTCAGAGCCAGATACTATTGGATGACTATAGAAGAGGATTACTTCAACCATGTGAAGCGGTGTCACGAATGTCAAATTTATGGTGATAAGATTCATGTACCACTTGGACCTCTAAGGGTGTGTGTGGTTCAAAGATTAAATTTTATTACTAGGAATGTCATTCTTAGGAATAATGCCTAGGAATAAGATTACTTGGAATATAAGATACCTATGTTTGTTTATAAAATTTAATGTCTTGGAATGTTATGTAATAATCCTAGGAATAAATAAATTTTTATTTGGTTGAGTTTAAATTTCTTGGTCATATTATGTAATATGTCAAAATTACCCTTGCTCATTCAAATTAAAATATTAATGACTAAAAATTAAATATAAAGCTAATTAAATATTATTTTTTTACATTATTTTTTTAATTTACAAAATATCTCTAATAATAAATTTACTAAAATACCCTTAATAATAAATATGTTTAGCTAAAATTATTATTGACTCTAATTTTTTTTAGAATTTACTAAAATACCCCTAATATCAAATATCTTTAGTTAAATTGTTTATTGATTCTAATGTTTTTAAATTTACTAAAATATCCTTAATATTAAATATGTTCAAATAAAATTATTATTGATTCTATTTTTTTAAATTTACTTAAATACCCCCAATATCAAATATGTTTAACTAAAATCATTATTGATTCTATAAATTATTACTGATTTTAATTTTTTTAAATTTACTAAAATACCCCAATATCAAATATCTTTAGTTAAATTATTATTGATTCTAAATTTCACTTAATAACAATATGTTTAATTAAAATTATTATTTTTTTACATGTTGAATTTACAAAAATACTTCTAATAAAAAATTTACTAAAATACCCTTAATAAAAATATATTTAATTAAAATTATTATCGATTATAATCTTTTCAAATTTTCTAAAATACCCCTAATAACAAATATCTTTAATTAAAATTAACATTATCACAATTAAATTTACTAAAAAAACATTACTATTATCCAAATGAAAGTTACAAAAAAGTGTCAAAAGTAAAAAATTACTTGCACTAATAAGCATACATGCACAACTCTTATACAAGAACACAAACAACCTCACACATAGAAAAATTATTACAATTATCGAGCGTGATGTTTTCTCCTCCATTGGTTCCACATTTCTTGTGCAAGTTGATCTCTCCATCTACCCCAAGCATCACTCGTCTCAATATGGTGGATCGTCTCACCATCTACTCCAAGTATATTTTGATCTTCTATCTCATCAATAGGATCCACAACCATCACTCTTCTAATATGATTATGCAAAAGGCAACAAGCAGTTATAATTCTTCCTTGAGTCTTAATAGGATAAAATGATCTTCCTCTTAAAATTCCCCATCTTGCTTTCAATACTCCAAATGCCCTTTCAATGACATTCCTAGCTTGTGAGTGTTTCATATTAAAAAACTATTGAGCTGTACTAGGTTAATTATGTGGAATAAACTCACTCAAATGATATTTTTGTCCTCTATAAGGTGCCAAAAATCCTTCACAATTCATGTATCCAGCATCACATATGTAATAATGACCTAGTGTGACATACACAATCGAACAAAATTAATGAAAGATCAAATAGTTACTTTGATAACATATTAAAGTCTCAATAAAATACCTTGGGGAACACTAAACCCATTGCGAAATAGTGCATCTCGCAATACCCTAGAATCCGCAGCTGAACCCTCACAGCCCGCCAGTACGTAGATAAATTGCATATCGGGAGCAACCACTCCAAGCACATTGCTTGCTATGTCACCTTTTCTGTTTCGATATCTAGGCTTATCAGCCTCAAGGACATTGACTTTGATATGAGTACCATCTAAGGCTCCTAGGCAATCCTAAAATCCAAAACAAAGATCAATTAACTCAATCCTAAAGAACACCAACCATATGAGATTTAATAACATTAGCAAAATAAATTACCTTAGACCATTTCCATCGTTCATCCATTTTATCCTGGCTAAATGGTTGAGGTTTCTTCAGTAAGAGATTATGACATCTCAAAATAGCAAGCAATACATCATTAAACCTCCTACTAATTGTTTCTTCAGATCTCACAAATTGTCTTTTTATTACTCTAATTTTGACGTCATGTGCTATAATATGTAAAAACATGGCAACCATTACTTCCACACCCATATTCCTACTTGGTTCTAACCTTCCAACCCGTTTAAGCATGTTACACAATGCATGAAAGGCACATCTATCCATTCTTGTATTTTCTATATATGCTAGATCACTAAAATAAATAATCCTATCAACACTAACATCTCTTATTACTTGCCTACTATAACTATCATTCCATTTTCTTTTCTTTTTTTTTTCAATTGCAATATAATTAAAACATAGCAAATTATCAACAACTTAACCATAAGGTCATTCATTAATTCAAAATGTAAAATCAAGCAGGCAATAACTTTCATCTTCTGTTTGAGATCCATTCTGCAAAAAAAAATCAAGCAGGGCCAATTTAGGAATATAAATAACTTTTCTTTTCTTTTCTTTCTGGTAGCAATGTCAATGTAGTGGGAAACAACCAGAAAAGACAAGTTTAGGAATATATATATATATATATAATATAAGAATATGATATATATATAAATATTTTTTATTTCAAAGTTTAATTTTGTCCAAACGGATGGTGCACACAAGCTACATAAGAAAACCATGCTCAATTTATGTGAGTAATGAAGAAGTACCAGCAACTCTTGTAGTAAGACACAAAAAGATAAATATCTTACTTATTACATTGATACAAAAGAGAGAACTCGGTCTTAACTTTCTCTGGCCTTAAAAAAAAATTTGCCATCTAATGACTTGAGAGAAAGAGCTGAGAGATTATAACTACATTCATTACAGATAACTGGGTTCAATATATGTTCTTCAAGCTTCTTGTATTGTTCGTTGTATTATTCTTAGCTAACTTTTGGCACAATGATATGGATAAATGCATTCAAACCATATCATAGGATATAATGGTCCAGATTTACATCATTTTTTATTTTATTTTTCAGTAGAGCATGACAACAAAATGCTGCCAACTAAGTATATAGATACAAGATTTGCTGATAATTCAGATAAAGGCTATATGATTCTACTTTGATTAGGTAGGATCATTGTATTTTTATAGTAGTGCAATATGTAAGACCCAAAACCTTTGAAAAGTCTTTTTATGAGTAAGTCTCAAATCATATAGTTATTTATAGCCTTAATTCCAGAAATTATTTTATTAGAGATAATTAAGGCAATTTTTAATTCATTGGATTTGAGACGAGTTATGATTATTATCCAATTTTATAATTATTGGATTATTTTCTATATTTAAAGTATAAGGTTGATAGTTATGAAATAATAAGGATTTTATATGATTCAGATTAGATAAGTAATATTTTAAATATTATTACTGCTATTTTAGAAAATGAAGAAATTAAGTATATTATTTCTAATTTTTGGATTTGGGCATTTTATTGAAAATAATTTGTGAAATTGATGAGCAAATAGTATTTTCTATGTACAAATAGTGTTGGATTTAATTTGGGTTTCAATTACTATAGTATTCCCAATTTTATGTGAAATTACCATAATGCCCTTACCCCTAATTTTCAAAAATGAAACCCTTCCCTAACTTAACCCCTTCAGCCGCTGAGTTCCCTTTCTCCTTCACAAGTTCAACACACACAGTTTCCTTGGTTATCCCTGAAAGAAGCAAGCAAAGAGAACGAAAAGGGGAATGAGGGGAAAGGGAGACCCGGAGGAAGAAAGAGCACCGGGCAAGCAGCAGCTCGCCGGCCAGCCGCGCTCTGCCGCCACGTCTAGCTCGCCGTCGATCACGCTCCCGTTTGCCACCACCACAGCGCCGATTGCGCCGTCGCTAGGGAGAACAGAATCGAGAAGGGGTTGGCTCGTGAATGTGGGTGGTCGCGGGGTGGTCACGGGCTCGGAGCCGCCGCGTCTCCATCACCACCGCGTCCACGCCGTGCCGCCGCCTCTGTTCGCCACACCGTCACTCCTAGCCGCGTCGTCGCCAGTCGCGCGAGAGAGAGACGCGCCGTGAGGAGGGTAGCCACCGCGCTCAGCCATCATCACTTCCTGTCACCATCGAGGCTCGCGTCACTGTCACTCATGGCCGTTGCTCCTACTGTGCTCCATTCGGGTTCTGGGTTGAGCGCGCCGCTGTCACCGTTGGAAGCCGTTGCTGAGGCAGGGTTGCTATGGTGGTTGCTGTCCTTGTCAGTAGCGGGAGAGGATGAGACGCGATGATGGTGGGTGGTTCCCTCGCCCTTGCTGCCGGGCCGTCAGATCTGCCGCCATGGCCGCCGGAGCTCCGGGCGGAGTTTCTGCCACTTGAGACCCTGCCGCCATCGTGTTCCACCGTCGGTAAGATTTTGAGTTTGGTTTCTGTTCTGTTGGAATTCCGAAAAGGTTGTTAACGCCGCGTGGTTGTTACAGTTACCGTCACTGGTGTTTTTGCTCGCGATTGTCACTTGGGGTTACTGACGGAGCCACTGCCGGGTTGATAAGGAGCTGCGGCTGCTTCATTTTGTTATTTCAGTGAGTATTTCGATTTTCGAAAGCCCTGCATTAGTTCTCTGTTTCGTGTAATAAAGTATTTGCGATGTTAATGGTTTTAGGAGTTAGAATCTGGTTTGCTTATGCCGCTTGTAGCTGTTTCTGCTTTCGAGAGAGCAAGCCGAGTCAGGTTCTGATTGCCGGTGATTTCAGGCAGAGCGAAAAGAGTTCAGTTGACACATTTGGGTTATGATTTTTGCATTTTGAGGTAGGGGCGCTTTCCAAAAACTATGTTTTGTGTATTGGAATTATTACATATGGATACTGATGTGAGATATTGTGTATTTGGTGATTGTATCTGCCTTATGTATTATTTGATTGACTTGAATGATTATGGATGTTGGTTTGGCTGAGTTGGTGTGCGGCTTTGTGAAATATAATGTTTTGAAGTTGATTCTTTAAAGATTTGAAATTTGAGTTTAAACCGTTGAGGATTGGTTTGAATTGAGTCAATTATTTCAATGATGTGAAAAGTCGAATGCACTTTTGAATTCAGCCTGGTTTATTTTAATTGATTTGGTTTTGGACAAATGATTTGTTATTGGACCGTTTCTTTAAAGCTTTGGAAATGAGTTATATCGATTGATATCGAGTTAATTTTGAAATGGTATCCTTGAGATACGCCACTGAGGCGATTGTTGGATTTAGCTTGCTTTAAATTGATTTCTGGTTTTGAGCTGTTGAAAAGGAATGAGAAATGGTTTAGTTGGGACCCGAACCGGGTGGCAAAAGTCCAATTTTTAGGGGAGGTGCTGCCGAAATTTCTACAAAATCCTAACCTTGTTTGAAAAGTTATTTGAAAAGGGTTGGATTTGAGAAGTTGTATTATTTGATTTATTAAGAGAATATTGATGTTTTCAAGCTTAATTTATTTAGTGAACTTTATGCCTTGAGTTCGACTTATTTAGAAAGGAACTATTTTTACCGTTTGAATCACTGAAGGAAAGAATGATGTTCTAGTATTGATTTCAATATAAAAAGGAGCTTTTAGTGATTTCAAAGGAATCTAGACTTTTGATTGAGTAATTAAGTTTGAGGCATTTTGGAAGAGTTAAAAAAAAATGGCTTCCAAAAAGAAACCTGAAAGTGGTTTGATTCAAATGAACCGGTTCCGTTTCAAATGAGTTGATTTTTGGACCGGGGTGGAACTTGCGATTTTGTATGGCCGGTTTTATAGTAAATTCAGTTTTATTTACTTGAACCGAGAGTCTATGATTTTATGAGTTTCAATGAATTTTAAGGAATTGATATAGGTTGACCTTCCCTAAAGACTTGGGACTCTGCCGAGAAACTTTTGTTATAAAAT
>NC_029773.3:17985582-17992056 GCF_000817695.3 Arachis duranensis | reverse complement strand
TTGTACCCTCGCCTTTATCTTGATATATTCTGTGAGAGGGATAGGAATTGTACTGGATAATGTTTGTAATATTATTTCTATATATATGTATGTATATATATATGGATGTACTCTTTATGAGTTTTTGTAAGTTGTATGGTATCTATGGATGTACGTTATCGAACAAAAGTATTTTTGGAATGGTATTGCGGTTTAAAGTTTTTAAACAGGCTCATATTTTAGTATTAAATAGTATAAGTGTCGTCGTAATGTCCGAGCGATCAGAGTTGCGCAGCCGGAAGCGTGAGCTTTGGTAGTTAGGGTGTTACATTATGGTATCAGAGCAGTTCTTCCTGTAGAGCCTGAGGAATGGACTGACTATGCTTCAATTGCATACTCTGAGTGTTTGTCATGTATTAGGTCTTGTCGAATGATGAGAATTAGAGCTTTATGCACATGACGATCTATTGATTTAACGCTGTTAGTCTTTCATTGCATAACTCCTAATATTAAGTTTGGCCGGCTTAATACTAGTGAATTATGTATATGAAAGCACTGATGGGTTATCATAGATGAAATCCGAGTTTTGAGTAAAGCGAATCGCGGGTTTTGGGAACATTGGAAACTTTTTCTCGAGGCTATTCAGTTGTGTGTCTTGAAATTCTATTCGAGTCGACCTGTTCTTTCATATCCTAACTTGAAGTTCTTGTTTGCTACTCTTCTTGAAAAGTAGTTTGATGTTCCACTCTATTCCTCTATTCATATGTATTCTTGTTTGATCCTAAGTGTATATGCTTGTTTGAAATCCTTGTTGTGTCTGCCTTCTCTGTTTGAGTTTTTCTTGATTCATGTATTCTTTGCTATAGCTTTGAACTTGTCCTATTGCGTTGTGCATTTTAACTCTGGATTCTGAGTCCATTCTTGAGAAATTATTGATTTAGTTTTCCTCTTATTTGACAATGATTTCAGCCAATTTTGAGGTTTTATAAAAATTGCTGTTGATTAGATATATACTTACCTATATATGAAACTTTGAAATTTCTTATACAGTTTAACAACTATTTATTTCTAATACCTCACCTGTATTTTTACTGGTTTACGGAACTACACTTACTTCAATTGTAAATTGACTTTATAGTAATTGTACTATAGCTCCAGTGCATATCTTCATTTGATTATGTATTTGGGTATTTTTCAGAAATTCCGGAAAGAAATGGGATTTCTCGCTTTTGTCCCGGTTGAGTTTTGTTTGATAAACCTTACTTACTTCATTTTTATTTGAGTTTGATTTAGCATACCACATGATTTATGCCATTGTTGTTCTTTTGAAGATGTTGGACTCATGGCTTTCTTCTTATGAACGGACTCATTCTCTCTTAAGCTCTCCATCTCCATGAATGTCATGCTTGACCCTGTTTTTAACTAATCCTTTGCATCTTGTGAACATTACCATTGATCTTGGTTTGTCCTCTCTTGTGAATCTCATCCTTACGTGAGTCAGTTTGATTCGTTTCAAGATAGTGCCTTGTTTATTCTCTCATTATCTCTACAAGAGTTTTTAGTCAAAGATTTATCATTGAAAAATTTTAAATGATTGAGTTGCCTTTTCTATGACTTTTGTATTCTTTTGGATCAATTTAAAACTTGTTTGATGTTTCATGTCTAGTGGATCTTGTTTGAACTACTTTAAATTAAGATCCTTTCTTGCAAGGCTTGACTCCTTTTAGTATATCTTAAACTTCTTGAATGTTCTTCTGAGATGGTGATTTCAAGAACACTTTTGGAGTCTCGCTTTGAATCTTTTAAAGGAATTTTGAATTCTCTTTGAAGAAATATTAAATGGAATTTATTTTCTGTTGTTTGATTGAGATTGAAACCATTGCCCAATTTTAACGAAATTAATTTAAAGTTGGCATGCGCCATTTTAAATGAGGTTTCGGAAAAGCTTCCTTGTTTAGTGGAAATCAGTTCGTTTGTAACGCACCACTTATTTCCTCTACCAAGTTGTAAGCATGTTTTTACCATGGAGTTTCCTTTCTTAAAAGATTTTAACTTCCTCTTTCGTCCTTGCCATAAATGTTATACATGCTTGTTTGAATATAAAATTTTGATAATTATGAACAAGCATTTGATTACTTCCGAGTTTTTTTGAACTGCTTTTGGTTAAGCTGTGCACCTAATTATCTTTCTAAAATATTTGAGGAAATATTTTAGCTTCTAGCCAAACTTGTGTGCACCTTGTTTTTAAAATTCTACATGATCTGTTTCAACATGAAGTTGTATTATAGCAAAGTCACGTTTATGCTTTTGTTACTCTCTTGAAGAATGTTTATTACTTGACTTTCTTCCAGACTGCGAAATGATTTTTCCGCAAGTTTTCGATTATTTTATGAACAAAGTATTCGGAGGTATTTTAATCATGCTCTTGAGTTCTGTGAGCTTTGTCTTGGGTTTGAAATATTCTCTTCTGTAAACCTCATACTTCATCGACTCAGCTTGAAATTGTTTCAAACTAATGCGCTGATTTTCTGCTTATTGGTCCTATTGAATTTCTTTGATCCAAGGGTTATCTTTGAAGTTGTCAATTGAATTGTGTCTAGCAAACTTCATTGCTTGAGCATCCTTGTTTATTGGGAATTGGATACATTCTCTCAAATCTATGAGTACTATCCTTGACATTTGACTCTCCTTTCTAAATTTGATATCCTTCTGGGTAGACTCGAGAATTGTTTTGATACCACGTGCGACTTGTAGACGTAGTAACGCGATACGTTAGTTCTTTAAGATGTGATGTGTATACGGACGTTAAAGCGGTAGGTGTGCAACGTATGAGTTGTGGGCGTTTTGTTCCTTGCGAACGGGTTTGCGGTTGTTAGGCCTATGATTGGCTATGAGGTTGTAAAATGATTGGTGGAGTTGGGAAATTGAAGTTCTGAAGTGGGAACGAGGATTGTCAGCGAATGTTATGCCGCTGTTTAAATACCAACATGCCTTGCAGCCTTTTACCACACTAATTACCACTTTGCTTTGTGAACGCCCATCTTGACTTGCACCCCATTTTGGCACCTCAAGTTTTGTAAAGCTTTGAGATCATATAACCTTGTGCATTGAGCCTATCTTGTAACGTTTGCTTTACAATCACACTCCTACCCTTGCACCCTTATGCATATGACAATCAAAGTATTTGAAAATCGTATATAAGTCTATATGTTGAGATATTTTTGCTTATTCCTAAAATGTATTCAAGGGTGAACTGTTATGAAACTTCTTTCGTTTTATATCAATTTTCGAGGGCGAAAATTTTTATAAGGTGGGTAGAATGTAAGACCCAAAACCTTTGAAAAGTCTTTTTATGAGTAAGTCTCAAATCATATAGTTATTTATAGCCTTAATTCCAGAAATTATTTTATTAGAGATAATTAAGGCAATTTTTAATTCATTGGATTTGAGACGAGTTATGATTATTATCCAATTTTATAATTATTGGATTATTTTCTATATTTAAAGTATAAAGTTGATAGTTATGAAATAATAAGGATTTTATATGATTTGGATTAGATAAGTAATATTTTAAATATTATTACTGCTATTTTGAAAAATGAAGAAATTAAGTATATTATTTCTAATTTTTGGATTTGGGCATTTTATTGAAAATAATTTGTGAACTTGATGAGCAAATAGTATTTTCTATGTACAAATAGTGTTGGATTTAATTTGGGTTTCAATTACTATATTATTCCCAATTTTATGTGAAATTATCATAATGCCCTTAACCCTAATTTCAAAATGAAACCCTTCCCTAACTTAACTCCTTCAGCCGCTGAGTTCTCTTTCTCCTTCACAAGTTCAACACACACAGTTTCCTTTGTTATCCCTGAAAGAAAGAAGCAAAGAAAACGAAAAGGGGAATAAGGGAAAAGGAGATCCGAAGGAAGAAAGAGCACCGGGCAAGCAGTAGCTCGCCGGCTAGCCACGCTCTGCCGCCACGTCTAGCTCGCCGTCGATCGTGCTCCTGTTTGCCACCACCACAGCGCCGATTGCGCCGTCGCTAGGGAGGACAGAATCGAGAAGGGGTTGGCTCGTGAATGTGGGTGGTCGCGGGCTCGGAGCCGCCGCGTCTCCATCACCACCGCGTCCACGCCGTGCCGCCGCCTCTGTTCGCCACACCGTCACTCCTAGCCGCGTCGTCGCCAGTCGCGCGAGAGAGAGACGCGCCGTGAGGAGGGTAGCCACCGCGCTCAGCCACCATCACTTCCTGTCACCATCGAGGCTCGCGTCACTGTCACTCATGGCCGTTGCTCCTACTGTGCTCCATTCGAGTTCTGGGTTGAGCGCGCCGCTGTCACCGTTGGAAGCCGTTGCTGAGGCAGGGTTGCTATGGTGGTTGCTGTCCTTGTCAGTAGCGGGAGAGGATGAGATGCGATGATGGTGGGTGGTTCCCTCGCCCTTGCTGCCGGGCCGTCAGAATCTGCCGCCATGGCCGCCGGAGCTCCGGGCTGAGTTTCTGCCACTTGAGACCCTGCCGCCATCGTGTTCCACCGCCGGTAAGATTTTGAGTTTGGTTTCTGTTCTGTTGGAATTCCGAAAAGGTTGTTAACGCCGCGTGGTTGTTACAGTTACCGTCACTGGTGTTTTTGCTCGCGATTGTCACTTGGGGTTACTGACGGAGCCACTGCCGGGTTGATAAGGAGCTGCGGCTGCTTCATTTTGTTATTTCAGTGAGTATTTCGATTTTCGAAAGCCCTGCGTTAGTTCTCTGTTCCGTGTAATAAAGTATTTGCGATGTTAATGGTTTTAGGAGTTAGAATCTGGTTTGCTTATGCCGCTTGTAGCTGTTTCTGCTTTCGATTTTCAAAATTTTTCTTTTCTTTTTCGTTTTTTTTCCAACTTTGTTTTCGAAAAAAAATCAATAAAAATCCAAAAAAATTAGAAAATCATAAAAATCAAAAAAATATTTTGTGTTTCTTGTTTGAGTCTTGTGTTAATTTTTAAGTTTGGTGTCAATTGCACGTTTTAATTTTTCTAAAAAAATTTCGAAAATTCATACATTGCATTCTTCATGATATTCAAGTTGTTCTTAATTAGTCTCCTTGTTTGATCTTCATATTTTCTTGTTTTGTGTCTTTTGTTGTTTTTCATATGCATTTGTGAATTCATAGTGTCTAAACATAATTAAAAATTCAAAAATCAAAAAAATATCTTTTCCTTATTTTCCTCCAAATTTTCGAAATTTTGGGTTGACTTGGTCAAAGAATTTTAAAAATTAGTTGTTTCTTACAAGTCAAGTCAAAATTTCAATTTTGAAAAATCTTATCTTTTCAAAATCTTTTTCAAAAAATTTATATCTTTTCATTTTTTTTCTATTTTTCGAAAATTCCAAAAATCTTTTTCCAAATATTTTCAAAAATCTTTTTCTTATCTTTACATCTAATTTTCGAAAATTAGCTAACAATTAATGTGATTGGTTCAAAAATTTGAAGTTTGCTACTTTCTTGTTAAGAAAAGTTCAATCTTTAAGTTCTAGAATCTTATCTTGTAATTTCTTGTTAGTTAAGTATTTTTAAAAATTAAATCTTTTTCAAAATATCTTTTTCTTAAAAATCTTATTTTTTATTTATTTTATTTTATTTTTTTATCTTATCTTTTTCAAAAATTTTATCTTTTTCAAAATTTGATTTCAAAATATCTTATCTAACCACCTATCTTCTTATCTTTTCAAAATTTGATTTCAAATCTTTTTCAATCAACTAACTAACTTTTTGTTTGTTTCTTATCTTTTTCAAAACCACCTAACCACTTCTCCCTCTCTAATTTTCGAAAATACTTCTCCCTTTTTCAAAAATTCTTTTTAATTGTTTTAAATTTTAATTTTACTCTTATTTTGTCTTTGATTGTCGAAAATCACTAACCTTTTTCAAAACTATTTTCGAAATTTCCCCCTCTTTTCTTCTTCTATTTAATTATTTAATTACTAACACTTCTCTTCACCTCTCTTCATCTAAAAATCCAAACTCATTATATCCCTTGTGTTTGGATTCTTCTCCCCTTTCTTCTTCTACTAACATAAGGGAATCTCTATACTGTGACATAGAGGATTCCTCTTTCTTTTCTTGTTTTCTTCTCTTTCATATGAGCAGGAACAGGAAAAAAGGCACTCTTGTTGAAATTGATCCAGAACCTGAAAGGACTCTGAAGAGAAAACTAAGAGAAGCTAAATTACAACAATCCAGAAATAACCTTTCAGAAATTTTTGAACAAGAGAAGGAGATGGCAGCCGAAAATAATAATAATAATGCAAGGAGAATGTTTGGTGACTTCACAAAGCCAACGTCCAAGTTTGATGGAAGAAGCATCTCCATTCCTGCCATTGGAGCCAATAACTTTGAGCTGAAACCTCAGCTAGTTGCCTTAATGCAACAAAACTGCAAGTTTTATGGACTTCCATCTGAAGATCCTTATCAGTTTTTAACTGAGTTCTTGCAGATCTGTGAGACT
>NC_029773.3:17984623-17985308 GCF_000817695.3 Arachis duranensis | reverse complement strand
AGTTGACTAAAAGATGTCCATCTGACATGTTTTCAGAATGGACCCTATTAGATATATTCTATTATGGTCTCTCTGAATTTTTGAAAATGTCATTGGACCATTCTGCAGGTGGATCTATTCACCTGAAGAAAACGCCTGAAGAGGCTCAAGAACTCATTGACATGGTTGCAAACAACTAATTTATGTACACCTCTGAGAGGAATTCTGTGAATAATGGGATACCTTAGAAGAAGGGAATTCTTGAAATAGATGCTCTGAATGCCATATTGGCTCAGAACAAAGTGTTGACTCAACAGGTCAACATGATCTCTCAAAATCTGAATGGATTGCAACATGCATCCAACAGCACTAGAGAGGCAGCTTCTGAAGAAGCTTATGATCCTGAGAACCCTGCCATGGCAGAGGTTAATTACATGGGTGAATCATATGGAAACACCTATAACCCATCATGGAGAAATCACCCAAATTTCTCCTGGAAGGATCAACAAAAGCCTCAACAAGGTTTCAACAATGGTGGACGCAATAGGCTGAGCAATAGCAAGCCATATCCATCATCTTCTCAGCAACAAACAGAGAATTCTGAACAAAATACTTCTAATTTAGCCAATATAGTCTCTGATCTGTCAAAAGCCACTTTCAGTTTCATGAATGAAACAAGATCCTCCATCAGAAACTTGGAGGCACA
>NC_029773.3:17983482-17983817 GCF_000817695.3 Arachis duranensis | reverse complement strand
AATGCTTCAATGCTCAGCCCAAGCACACACCAAGTGGGCCCGGAAGTGGATTTTTATGTCTTTCACTCATCTCTGTACACCCTAGGCTACTAGTTTTCTATAAGTAGGACCTTTTATTATTGTATTTTCATCTTTTGATCACTTTAGATCTCTAGATCAGGACTTTGGTAGCTATCTTCATTTTTATGCTATCTTAAGATCACTGGGAGGCTGGCCATTCGGCCATGCCTAGACCTTATGCTTATGTATTTTCAACGGTGGAGCTTCTACACACCATAGATTAAGGTGTGGAGCTCTGCTGTACCTCGAGTATTAATGCAATTACTATTGTTCTT
>NC_029773.3:17982017-17982607 GCF_000817695.3 Arachis duranensis | reverse complement strand
TCACTGAGAGGATGGGAGGTAGCCACTGACAACGGTGAAACCCTTGCATAAGCTTGCCATGGAAAGGAGTAAGAAGGATTGGATGAAGACAGTAGGAAAGCAGAGAGACGGAAGGGAAGGCATCTTCATGCGCTTATCTGAAGTTCCTACCAATGAATTACATAAGTATCTCTATCTTTACCTTTGTGTCATTTTCGTTCATCACCATATCCAATTGAGTTTGCCTGACTAAGATTTACAAGATGACCATAGCTTGCTTCAATACTAACAATCTCCGTGGGATCGACCCTTACTCGCGTAAGGTTTATTACTTGGACGACCCAGTGCACTTGCTGGTTAGTTGTGCGAAGTTGTGTAATGCCATGGTATTGAGCTACCAAGTTTTTGGGGTTCATGACCGGGGATTATGAGAGTTGTGAAAAAGTAATGTTCATAATTTCGCGCACCAAGAGTGCAAGGCCATTGATTTAGTCAATATGGCCGAATGCACAAGGGAGGAAGAGGACAAAAATCCTAGTGAGGAAGACCTCCTGGGACGTCCCTCAAGCAAGAAGGAGTTTCCTATTAAGGATCCAAAGGAATTTGAGGCT
>NC_029773.3:17979184-17981375 GCF_000817695.3 Arachis duranensis | reverse complement strand
TGGGAAAGTGAACCTCCCTTGCTCATTAATGAACTAGATACTTGGATTCAGAAAACTCTACCTCAAAAGAAACAAGATCCTGGCAAGTTCCTAATACCTTGTACCATAGGCACCATGATCTTTGAAAAAGCTCTGTGTGATCTGGGGTCAGGGATAAATCTTATGCCACTCTCTGTAATGGAGAAGCTGGGGATCATTGAGGTACAACCTGCCTTGTTCTCATTGCAATTGGCAGACAAGTCATTGAGACAAGCTTATGGAATGGTAGAGGATGTGTTAGTTAAGGTTGAAGGCCTTTACATCCCTGCTGATTTCATAATCTTAGACACTAGGAAGGAA
Source organism: Arachis duranensis (assembly GCF_000817695.3). Classification (NCBI taxonomy): domain Eukaryota; kingdom Viridiplantae; phylum Streptophyta; class Magnoliopsida; order Fabales; family Fabaceae; genus Arachis; species Arachis duranensis. The sequence continues at coordinate 17,981,036 of NC_029773.3, read as the reverse complement.
GAGGATGATTGCATCATCCTTGGAAGACCTTTCCTAGCCACAGCAGAAGCTGTGATAGATGTCAACAGAGGTGAGTTAGTTCTTCAATTGAATGGGGACTACCTTGTGTTTAAGGCACATGGCCATCCTTCTGTGACAAAAGAGAGTAAGCATGAAGAGCTTCTCTCAATTCAGAGTCAAGAAGAGCCCCCACAGTCAAACTCTAAGTTTGGTGTTGGGTGGCCACAACCAAACTCTAAGTTTGGTGTTAAGACCCCATATCCAAACTCTAAGTTTGGTGTTGGCAACTATACAACATTGACCTGATCACCTTGTGGCTCCATGAGAGCCACTGTCAAGCTATTGACATTAAAAGAAGCGCTTGTTGGGAGGCAACCCAATTTTATTTATCTCATTTTTATTTTATTTTATTTTATTGTTATTTTGTGTTTTATTAGGTACATGATCATGAGGAGTCATGAAAAAATCATAAAAATTAAAAACAGAGTCAAAAACAGAAGAAAAAAAATTTTTCACCCTGGAGGACGCACAGGCTAGCGTTCAATGCCAGTACGGTGCATCTGGCCGGCGTTCAACGCCAGAACAGAGCACCATTCTGGCGCTGAACGCCAGAAACAAGCAACATTCTGGCACTGAATGCCAGGAATGTGCCCAGAGAAGAAAAGCTGGCGCTGAACGCCAGTAACAAGCATGAAACTGGCGTTCAACGCCAGAAACATGCTTTACATGGGCGTTGAACGCCCAGAATATGCACCAATGGGCGTTTAAACGCCAGAATGGTGTGCTAAGGCATTTTACATGCCTATTTGGTACAGGGATGGAATTCCTTGACACCTCAGGATCTGTGGATCTCACAGGATCACCAGCTACCTCGCCCTCTCTCACTCCATTCATGGTCATCCCTTCTGTTTTTCATTCACCACCTACATCTCTCCACTCTTCCCCATACACCCCACCTACCTTTACAATTCAACTTCTCTTTCCCACCCACTCCCACCCATATAGCCGAATCCATCTCCCCTCACTCACCTCCATTTTATTCTTCTTCTTCTTCTCTCTCTTCTTTCTTCTCTTGCTCGAGGGCGAGCAATATTTTAAGTTTGGTATGGTAAAAACATAGCTTTTTTGCTTTTCCATTACCATTAATGGCACCTAAGGCCAGAGAAACCTCAAAGGGAAGACAAAAGCTTCCACCTCTGAGTCTTGGGAGATGGAAAGACTCATATAAAGCCGTCATAGCTCAGTGGTAGAACATGTGGCTGCAAATCAAGAGATCCCTGAGATACCTCAGGGGATAAGTTGTCCTCCACACAAATATTGGAAGCAACTAAGGGTAGAAACACCAAAATTACTAGGAATCATTCAACAGAAGCAAGGAAGAGACATAGAGGAGCTCAAAGAGCACCATTCGACCTTCAAGAAGGCGCCACCCTCACTCAGGTGGACTCATTCCTTGTTCTTATTTCTTTCTGCTTTTTGGTTTTTAATATTGTGTTTATCTATGTTTTGTGTCTCTACTTCATGATCATTAGTATGTAACCATGCCTTAAAGCTATGAATAAAATCCATTAATCCTTCACCTCTCTTAAATGAAAAATATTTTTAATTCAAAAGAACAAGAAGTACATAAATTTCGAATTTAGCCTTGAATTTAGTTTAATTATATTGATGTGGTGACAATACTTCTTGTTTTCTGAATGAATGATTGAACAGTGCATATGTCTTTTGATATTGTTGTTTATGAGTGTTAAAATTGTTGGCTCTTGAAAGAATGATGAACAAAGAGAAATGTTATTGATGATCTGAAAAAAATCATGAAATTGATTCTTGAAGCAAGAAAAAGCAGTGAAAA
>NC_029773.3:17975771-17976842 GCF_000817695.3 Arachis duranensis | reverse complement strand
TGCGAGTGACAGCCGCATAGGATCATTTTCCTGAGAGGATTGAAAGTAGCCACCGCTGATGGTGAAGCCCTACATACAGCTTGCCATGGAAAGGAGTAGGAAGGATTGGATGACTATAATAGGAAAGTAGAGATTCAAGAGGAGCTCAGCATCTCCACACACTTATCTGAAATTCCCACTATTGATTTACATAAGTATTTCTATCCCTTTTATTTTCTTTTTGTTATTAATTATTCGAAACCCATAAACCTATTTTAATCTGCCTAACTGAGATTTACAAGGTGACCATAGCTTGCTTCATACCAACAATCTCTGTGGGATCGACCCTTACTCGCGTAAGGCTTATTACTTGGACGACCCAGTACACTTGCTGGTTAGTTGAACGGAGTTGTGTCCACTCGTGCCAATTTCAAATTCCATAAAAGTACAACTTAAAAAATAGTGATCACAATTTTGTCCACCACGAATCTTAGTGCTTATGTTTATCTATGTTTGTGTCTTGTGATCATTAGTGTCTTAGTGTCTATGCCTTAAAGTTATGAATGTCCTATGAATCCATCACCTTTCTTGAATAAAAAAATTTGTTCTTAATTGAAAAAGAAAAGAATTGCATGAATTTTGAATTTTATAACAGTTTAATTATTTTGATGTGGTGGCAATATTTTTGTTCTCTGAATGTATGCTTAAACAGTGCATATGTCTTTTGAATTTGTGGTTCATGAATGTTGGCTCTTGAAAGAATGATGAAAAAGGAGAAATGTTACTGAGGATCTGAAAAATCATTAAAATGATTCTTGAAGCAAGAAAAAGTAGTGATTCAAAAAAAAAAGAGAGAAAACGAAAAAAAAAGAAAAAAAGAGAAAAAGAAAGAAAAAGAAAAAAATAAAGTTGTGATCCAAGGCAATAAGAGTGTGCTTAAGAACCCTGGACACCTCTAGTTGGGGACTTTAGCAAAGCTGAGTCACAATCTGAAAAGGTTCACCCAATTATGTGTCTGTGGCATGTATGTATCCGGTGGTAATACTGGAAGACAGAGTGCTTTGGGCCACAGCCAAGACTCAATAAGTAGCT
>NC_029773.3:17965584-17974658 GCF_000817695.3 Arachis duranensis | reverse complement strand
GCCTGATCGAGAACCGACAGATGGATAGTCGTGCCGTGACAGGGTGCGTTGAACATTTCCACTGAGAGGATGGGAGGTAGCCACTGACAACGGTGAAAGCCTTGCTTAAGCTTGCCATAGAAAGGAGTAAGAAGGATTGGATGAAGACAGTAGGAAAGCAGAGAGACGGAAGGGAAGGCATCTTCATGCGCTTATCTGAAATTCCCACCAATGAATTACATAAGTATCTCTATCTTTATCTTTATGTTTTATTCGTATATCACCATATCCGTTTGAGTTTGCCTGACTAAGATTTACAAGATGACCATAGCTTGCTTCATACCAACAATCTCCATGGGATCGACCCTTACTCGCGTAAGGTTTATTACTTGGACGACCCAGTGCACTTGTTGGTTAGTTGTGCGAAGTTGTGTTTATGCCATGGTATTGAACACCACGTTTTTGGGGTTCATTACCGGGGATTATGAGAGTTGTGAAAAGTATTGTTCACAATTTCGCGCACCAAAAGCCAAGGCTGAAAAGAGTTGAAACTTGATTTCAAAGTGAAATGAATAGAGAAAATGATTTATGGCTTAAATGCCGATTTCATGAATTTGATGATTTTAAATGTGGAAGTGCTGTTTTGTTGTGAGCCAGAATGGCTGTGTATGATTATGAATATTGGCTGATTTTGGATTGAACCGTGAGCCAGAATGGCTGTGTATGCTATGAATATTGGCTGGTTCTGGACTGAACCGTGAGCCGGATGGCTGAGATGGATGTTGATCCACGGATGAGAATGAATGCACGTATATGCTGAATTATTGATAATTGTGATTTGCACTTCCACTATCTGAGATACGAGTTTCCCTGGGTAGTAGCAGTGGCTAGCCACCACGTGCTCCAGGTTGAGACTTGATACTCTGTTGACCCTATGTCGTAAGTGTGGCCGGGCACTGTGAAAGTCCCGGATGAGCTCGCCCCCGAAATATTCACCAGTGAGGGTGATGGATATGGATCATGATTATGATCAAGTTTATATTTTGTATAACTCGAGTTGGGGAGACACGATTGAGGGACAGTCCAATGGTTAGCTACCAGGACTTGTCGGGTTGGCTCTATAACCGACAGATGATATCATCAGCCACTAGGGACAGGCATGCATCATATGCATCTATGTGACATTGTTTGGGTATGCATATTGTACTTGGTTTGCCTATGTGATTAACTGCTAATTGTTCTACTTGCAATAACTGTTTGTTTGTGTTTGCATCTTCCTACTTGTGTTTGCATCTGGAACCCTGTTGGATTATAGTGGATTGGTTGTGGTTGGATTGTTTGAGCCTAGGGCCGTGGTTGAATGAGATGGACCGGTGGTTGATTTCGGTTTTGTGGTTCTGGTTTGGAATAAGATATGAAAGGTTATTTTGGTTCAGTATAGATAAACCTTTTTGAAAGCTTCATGTATCCTATTACAGTAATTCCCAAAAACCCTCTACTGAGAACCCTTTCGAGGATGATGTTCTCACCCCCTACATTTTTCCCCTTTCAGGATTTGGGCGCAGAAGTTATGAAGAGTTTAATTATTTGTTATTGAGATGCTCTGTATTGCTTTAGATTATTATTTTTGTACCCTCGCCTTTATCTTGATATATTCTGTGAGAGGGATAGGAATTGTACTGGATAATGTTTGTAATATTATTTCTATATATATGTATGTATATATATATGGATGTACTCTTTATGAGTTTCTGTAAGTTGTATGGTATGTATGGACGTACGTTGTATGGCGAAAGTATTTTTGGGAATGGTATTGCGGTTTAAAGTTTTTAAACAGGCTCATATTTTAGTATTAAATAGTATAAGTGTCGTCGTAATGTCCGAGCTATCAGAGTTGCGCAGCCGGAAGCATGAGCTTTGGTAGTTAGGGTGTTACACAATAGATGTTATCATAACTCTATCTTATATATATAAAGAAAAAAAAGGTATATTAATTATTAAAAAAGATTGTATGCTGACTGCTCCAGTGAAACCAAATTAAGGTCTTAATCTGTTTTTAGATAGAGACAAGATCAATATGATACTGAGTAGTATTGTTATGAAGGGATGGGCAATAAGGACATTGTACAAATATGAAGAGGGAAATGCAATGGCAACACTCATGTTGGAATATGTCACACCCCACAGGAAACATATGATTAGTAAAACCATGTTAGAGTTTTCTTAGTAAAAAGAAGAGAGGCACTGGGTACATGGGAATAGGCCTAAAACAGTATCTGCAACCCTCTTTCTCACCAAAAGTTACTACTTACTAAAATAAAGAACACAAGATACATGAGACAAAGCACTAACTTAGTAAGTGCAAACTCTCTATTCACCAAAAGTTACTACTTACTACTACTTGATAATTATATTTCTTCTTTTAGCTATGCTGCAACTTGGACAAATAACAAATATTATGTAAGATTCAAAGAAAGAAACATTAATAAATTCAAATCCACTAGTTTTCTCACTTGTATATCTTTAGCTTCCTTGGCTTTCTCACTGGTGTGCTCAATGAGGTTTGGATGTCTAGGAGTAGATGATAGTATATGTAGCAGATCTATTCAGCAAAAAGAGAGGAAATAAGTTGAACCTATCAATGAACTAGTAGCAAATTCAAACAACAATGGTAGATTTTGATTTTCAACTTTTCACCAGTTAATACATAGTTTAAAAGATGAAAAGTAACATTTAAGAAGTCAAGCAAGTAAACATACGCTTGCCTAAGCTCTGGATTTTTCCGCAGCATACTCTTGATAAGCCCTCGACTTGAAGAAGAAATATACATTGTCATTGTAAGTGAAATTCTATATCATCATTTAATTTTAATGAAAGGTAATATCCAATAAATTGAATGCTGCAGACATGCTTTATACAAATTAGAGAACTTCAATTCTAATCCAAAATAGCTTGAAGTCTGATTGTAGGATATCAGCAAAAGAGAATCAAAAGCATCATAGTTAAATAGAACACAAGTAAAAGAATGCAAAAGCATAATAGTTAAATTGAGTTGATTAAATTCAAGTTCAGCTAACAAAATTGTAATGAAACAAAATTATCTTTTTTTAGCTCTCAGTGGCATAATTGCAAATATCTGGCAGAGTAAAAGAATTGCAAGCAATTTTGGTTCTTGAAAAATAATGAAAAACAGCAAACACATGACTAGGTTATGTGCTCCAAAACTCAATCACCAATTCACCATCTAACCTTCATTTTCTCCCCTTAAATTTCAAACACCACAAACTCAAAAGCACTCACTCACTGTGAAAAATAACTTTTCAACTTGTGACCTTATGCAATCTTAACAACGATGTTAACTACCTAAGATCAGTGTCATCATCAAATCATCAGAAATTTGAAACATGTGCCTTGAAAAACCTTTCGGACAGAACCTGCAGCAGGTGCCATATAAGGTGGAAAATGATAGGCCTCTTATTATACACATAACCCAGACACAAAGATTACAAGGTGGAAAAAGAATGTAAAAATCACATTCATTCATGATATATTTGCATAGAGGCATTGTGCACTGGTTCTTCATATACATGTATTTAACCAATTATGAAACTAATTCAACTATTAATCATTTGGAAAGCTATAACAAGGAAGATCTAGTCTAGCTTCCTGATGAGCGGATAATTTGTATACTTTTTGGCATTGTTTTTAGTATGTTTTTAGTATGATCTACTTAGTTTTTAGTATATCTGAAAAGAAGGGTTGGAGTGAAATTAACAAGGGTATTTTGGTCTTTTCACTTTATTATACACATTCCATTCCCATTGGAATTAAAGATAACCAGGGGGGAGATGGGAATGAATTAGGTTGGATTTTGATTCCAAGGAATAAAACATACCCAGGAATAATTTTTTAAATCTTGAACCAAATATGGGAATAAGATATTCCCATGTTAAAATTCCTGGGAGTATACTTGTATTCCCTCCAACCACACACACCCTTAAAGAATTTAGGATTTCTTCTTCTCAATTTCCAGGTTTAATGTTCCTTTTATTTATTTTTTAATTTAATTTATGAACTTTTCCATGTTAGATTTGATTTCTTTTATTAATGCAAATTGATGTATTTCAGATTTATGATTTTTACTTAACTTTTTATATTCTTGGCTTTAATTGATGAATTGATAAATTGGAGACCCTTGAGTTGGAAGACTCAAGAGTTAATTGGTGATTGGCTCTCTGGCCACTAACACTAATCCTTCCCAAGGGAGAGGATTAGGACTTGTGACTAGAAGTTGGCTCCTAACTTAATTTTCCTTTATTTAGTAAAGGATAACCAAGTAGAACAACAACCAATTACCATTACACTTGAAAAATCCAACAAGGATAGAACTTCCAATTAATTATTCTACCAGTCAAGGTTTTTTTATTTAGATATATATAAATCTCTTTTAATTTATATTGCTTTAATTTATAATTATATATGTGCCCATTACGCAAACTCCAAATTTCCCAGAAAACTCATAACCAATAATAAATCATACTTCCCTGCAATTCCTTGAGAAGACGGCCCGAGGTTTAAATACTTCGGTTATAAATTTTATTGGGTTTTGTTACTTGTGACAACCAAACTTTTGTACGAAAGGATTCTCTGTTAGTTTAGAAACTATACTTACAACGCGATTATATTTGTGAATTTCTTTACCGATAGAAATTCGCTCGTCAATCATCATCACCAACTTCATCAAGTATCGGATCAACTGTTCCATCTTCACCTGCACTTGTATCATGCTCATTATTTTGAGCTTTAACTCTACCATCTTCTACCATAGGCATAGAGGGAGTAATATCCAAGTCAGAAAAATCATCACTAGGCTGAACCATTGGCTTCTCTGCATGATCAACATCCTTCAATGTTTGGTCTTCAACAAAGACAACATTTCTACTTCGAATCACCTTCTTGCTAACAGGATCATAAAACCTGTGACCAAACTCATCCATGCCATAGCCAATAAAATACACTGCCTAGTCTTTATATCAAGTTTAGATCTCTCATCTTTAGAAATATGAACAAAAGCTTTACATCCAAAGACTCTTAAATGATCATAAGAAACATCTTTACCTAACCATACCTTCTCTGGTACTTCAAATTACAAGGGAACACATGGTGTCTGGTTCAAGACATGAACAACAGTGCTCAAAGCTTCACCCCAAAAGGATTTTGCCAATCCAGATTGTGACAATAAGCACCTAACTCTTTCAATCAATGTTCTGTTCATCCTTTCAGCCAAGCCATTCAACTGAGGAGTCATCGGATGTCTTATACCATGCTATTTACAATAAGCATCAAATAGACCTGAGTACTCACCACCATTGTCAGTACGAATACATTTCAACTTCTTCCCAGTTTCTCTTTCAACAGAAGCTTGAAATTGTTTGAACACATTCAAAACTTGATCTTTGGTCTTCAAAGTGTAAACCCATAATTTTCTAGAATGATCATCAATAAAGGTTACAAAATAGATAGACCCTCCAAGTGTTCTTGTCTTCATCGGCCCACATACATCAGAATGCACCAAGTCAAGTATCTCCGACTTCCTTGAAGGTGGATAGCTGTTGAAAGAAACCCTGTTTTGTTTCCCAGCAAAGCAATGGTTGCACTTTTGCAAAGCAACCTTACAACCAGATAAAAGATTCCTCTAACATATTCATGCCCTTCTCACTCATATGACATAATCTCTTATGCCATAAATCAGTTTCATCAACAAACTTAGCAGCATTAACAACATCTTTCACAATCTTTTCTTGAGTTAAATAAAGAGTAGAGTGTCGAGTACCTCTAGCAACAACCATGGACCCTTGGTGAGCTTCCAGTTATCACGAGAAAATGAGCTATCCAAGTCTTCATCACACAACTTACCAACAGAAAGTAAGTTCAACCTAATATCTGGAACATGCTTCACCCGCTTCAAAGTCAACTTGGTACCGTCGGAGGTTTATAAGCAAACATGTTCAACACCAGCACATTTTGTAACACTTTGATGAGCCATTTTCACATCACCAAAATCACCAGGAGTATAAGATGTAAACATATTCCTCCTAGATGTAACATGAATAGAAGCACCACTATCAATCACCCAACTAGTGCTATTATCAACAAGGTTAACAGATTCAAACTCCTCAACAACAAGAAAATCATCATGAGTTACATTAACCTTGTCTTCCTTGCTACCATCATCTTTATTTGTGCTCTTGTCTTTACTTGCCTTGGCTTTCTCCTTTTTTAGCTGCCAACAAAATTTCTTCACATGTCCCTTTTGATCACAATGATGACACTCAATATTCTTATACTTTCCTCGAGACTTGCTTCTGCTTTGATCTCTACTTTTAGGACCTCGACTTTTGTTTCTCTACCTAGACTCAGAAACAAGAAAATCTGAATGTGTAGTTGATGTACCTTGTGACTTTCTTCTCATCTCTTCATTCAAAACACTGCTATTGACAAGATCCATAGAGATTACACCATCAGGAGCAGAATTGGACAATGACATTTTGAGAATTTCCCACGAGTCTGGTAAGGAGCCAAGAAGTAACAATCCTTGAACCTCTTCATCAAACTTGATACCCACGAAAGATAACTGATTCATAATTCCTTGAAAATTATTCAAGTGATATGTCATTGATGCCCCATCTGTATACTTCAAAGCCAACAATTGCTTGATCAAAAACATCTTATTATTCCCAGTTTTCCGAGCATACAACTGTTCAAGCTTAATCCAAAGGGTCCGAGCATGTGTCTCTCCAATAATATGGTTCAACACATTATCGTCAACCCACTGCCTAATATATCCACAGACTTGTCTATGCAACAAAGTCTAATCATCATCAGATTTATCATTAGACTTCTCTGTACCAAAAATTGGTTGATGAAATTTTTTGATATAAAACAAATCTTCCATCTTTGACTTCCACAAATCATAATTAGGACCATTAAGAGTGATCATCCTACTAGTATTAGTATTAGCTTCCATTGTTCACAGAATCACAAGCCCAGAAAAAATACCAACAAGCTCTGATGCCAGTATGAAAGAGCCTAGCAGCGGAAACGACACAAATGTCCAACACAAGAACAATATGGAAGCACTCACAACACAATATGGTAGCAACTATAACAAGCAAATATAGCAAGTAAAGCAATAATAAGAACACACCGAGATTTTAACGTGGAAAACCCCCTCAATGTGAGAGGTAAAAATCACGGGTCGTCCAGACCAATGAAATAGCTCCACTATAATCAAATGAGGTACAAGAGAGTCTCAAATAAAGCACAAAAAACGTGCATATAACCAGCCAAAGTTTCAAAGCACCAAAGCTCACAAATAAGAAGCAAGAAGATGAAATATACCCAAAAAATATAGTTGCTGTCGAAGCCAATTTCTCCTTCTGCAGACCTCCAATTAAAATCTTCACCGTTCAGAATGAATAACAAGATGTGAAGAATCTACAATTCAAATTTCACGTCAATTCAACGGTGAAAAAATGAGAAACTGCCGTTCCAAAATTGCTGTTCTGTGTAAAAATGGAAAACCTAATTTCTCTCTTGCGAAACCAATTTCTCCTACTGCAAACTTCCAATTAACATCTTCACCGATCATAATGAAGAACAAGACAATAGGAACACGCAGTTTAAATTTCAAGCCGATCCAACGCTGAACAATTGTGAAACTGTCATTTGAAATTTACTGCTTTGGGCAAAAACGAAAATTCTATTTTCCCCTTCTTTTTCTCTTTTGGTGGCTACTCTCTTTCTCTCGAAAGACCTCAAAAACTGAATTAGGGTTGTGACACTAGAGTGTAAGAATACATCTCAAAATGTTGAACTTGAATCTTACAAAAAAAAGAAAAAACTTAATAGAATGTTCGAATCTATACAATAACAAATAATTACTTCTTATATTGAACCAAAAATTCAACTCATTATACACATTATAAATTTATTCCGTTGGCTCCATAACGAAATTCATTTCTTTATTATAAAATCACTTCTACCGAATGAACCAGAAGGAGCAAGACATTTATAGCCATTTATTAGCTGCTTGTTGGATTTTGGATGAGGATAGCCGTAAAAGGCCCCTCAAAAATTGATACCCTAATGTGTTAGAAATTAATATTTTATATGATGACTTATTGTGCAAGACACGAGGGGATAGCCTAATAATATTTTATATGATGACTTATTGTGCAAGACACGAGGGGATAATCTATAAGGCTATCGTTGGCTGAGAGAAAAGAAATAGAAAAAAAAATAAAAATAAAAATTAAATAAATTTTTATTTTTTTAGATATATTTAAATAAAAAATTATAAAAAAATAATTTTAGTTTTATAATATAAAATATATTAAAAAAATAAAAGAATAATATTATGGTTTAGCAATAGCAAGCTTTTTCCATCATCTTCTCAGCAACAGACAGAGAGTTCTAAGCAGAATACCTCTGACTTAGCAACCATGGTCTCTGATCTAATCAAAACCACTCAAAGTTTCATGACTGAAACTAGGTCCTCCATTAGAAATTTGGAAGGGCAAGTGGGTCAGCTGAGCAAGAAAATTACTCAACTCCCTCCTAGTACTCTCCCAAGCAATACAGAAGAAAATCCAAAAGGAGAGTGCAAAGCCATCAACTTGGCCGAATCCTGGGAGGAAGAAGAGGCAGTGAACGCCACTGAGGAAGACCTCACTGGACGTCCACTGGCCCCCAATGAGTTCCCCAATGAGGAACCTTGGGAATTTGAGGCTCAAACTGAGACCATAGAGATTCCATTGGACTTACTTCTGCCATTCATGAGCTCTGATGAGTATTCTTCCTCTGAAGAGGATGAGTATGTCATTGAAGAGCAAGTTGCCAAATACCTTGGAGCAATCATGAAGCTAAATGACAAGTTATTTGGAAATGAGACTTGGGAGGATGAACCCCCTTTGCTCACCAAAGAACTGGATGACTTGTCTAGGCAAAAACTACCTCAAAAGAGACAGGACCCTGGGAAGTTTTCTATACCTTGTACCATAGGCACCATGACCTTCAAGAAGGCCTTGTGTGAC
>NC_029773.3:17965164-17965484 GCF_000817695.3 Arachis duranensis | reverse complement strand
CCTTTAGGTGTGAGCTTTAGGACAAGGTCGGACCTCTTGCGGATTTACCGAGTTGGAGGACCCCGGTCAGGGTATGAACACCCACCTACCCTACCACTCTCTCTCTTCTTCACCAATCACCTCAACACCTCTTCCCCAAAAACCCCTCACCTATCAAATCCCATCTTTCTCTTTACCACCCACATCCATCCTTCATTTTCTCACACCCTAAACACTACTTCTCCCCCTTTTGGCCGAACCACAAAGCCATCTCCCTCTCCTCTATTTCTTCTTCTTCTACTCTCTTCTTTCTTCTTTTGCTCGAGGACGAGCAAACCTTT
>NC_029773.3:17963848-17964379 GCF_000817695.3 Arachis duranensis | reverse complement strand
TTTATGCTTATGTTTATCCATGTTTGTGTCTTATGATCATTAGTGTCCTAGTGTCTATGCCTTAAAGTTATGAATGTCCTATGAATCCATCACCTTTCTTGAATAAAAATGTGCTTAATTGAAAAAGAAAATTAATTGCATGAATTTTGAATTTTATAACAGTTTAATCATTTTGATGTGGTGGCAATATTTTTGTTTTCTGAATGTATGCTTAAACAGTGCATATGTATCTTGAATTTGTGGTTCATGAATGTTGGCTCTTGAAAGAATGATGAAAAAGGAGACATGTTACTGAGGATCTGAAAAATCATAAAAATGATTCTTGAAGCAAGAAAAAAGGCATTTCTATTCAAAAAAAAATCGAAAAAAAAAGAGAAAACGAAAAAAATATATAGAGAAATAAGAGTTGTGATCCAAGGCAAATAAGAGTGTGCTTAAGAACCCTGGACACCTCTAATTGGGGACTTTAGCAAAGCTGAGTCACAATCTGAAAAGGTTCACCCAATTATGTGTCTGTGGCATGTATGTATC
>NC_029773.3:17942525-17963221 GCF_000817695.3 Arachis duranensis | reverse complement strand
AGAGACTAAAAAGGACTGCAGATGCTGTTGGATTCTGACCTCCCTGCACTCGAAGTGGATTTTCTGGAGCTACAGAAGCCCAATTGGCGCGCTCTCAACGGCGTTGGAAAGTAGACATCCTGGGCTTTCCAGCAATATATGATAGTCCATACTTTGCCCAAGATTTGATGGCCCAAACCGGCGTTCAAAGTCACCCTCAGAAATCCCAGCGTTAAACGCCGGAACTGGCACCAAAATGGGAGTTAAACGCTCAAACTGGCTTAAAAGCTGGCGTTTAACTCCAGGAAGAGTCTCTACACGAAAATGCTTCAATGCTCAGCCCAAGCACACACCAAGTGGGCCCGGAAGTGGATTTTTATGTCTTTCACTCATCTCTGTACACCATAGGCTACTAGTTTTCTATAAGTAGGACCTTTTATTATTGTATTTTCATCTTTTGATCACTTTAGATCTCTAGATCGGGACTTTGGTAGTTATCTTCATTTTTATGCTATCTTAGATCACTGGGAGGCTGGCCATTCGGCCATGCCTAGACCCTGTACTTATGTATTTTCAACGGTGGAGTTTCTACACACCATAGATTAAGGTGTGGAGCTCTGCTGTACCTCGAGTATTAATGCAATTACTATTGTTCTTCTATTCAATTCCGCTTGTTCTTGTTCTAAGATATCACTTGTTCTTCAACTTGATGAATGTGATGATCCGTGACACTCATCATCATTCTCATCCATGAACAAGGTGACTGACAACCATTCTTGTTCTACAAGCGATCAAGGCTCTAGTGAATATCTCTTGGGTTCTTTAACCGGAATCTTCGTGGTATAGGCTAGAACTGATGGTGGCATTCAAGAGAATCCGGAAGGTCTAACCTTGTCTGTGGTATTCTGAGTAGGATTCAATGATTGAATGACTTTGACGTGCTTCAAACTCCTAGCAGGCGGGGCGTTAGTGACAGACGCAAAAGAATCGATGGATTCTATTCCGGCCTGACCGAGAACCGACAGCTGAATTCCGCTATGCTGTGACAGAGCATATGCAGTCGCTTTCACTGAGAGGATGGGAGGTAGCCACTGACAACGGTGAAACCCTTGCTTAAGCTTGCCATGGAAAGGAGTAAGAAGGATTGGATGAAGACAGTAGGAAAGCAGAGAGACGGAAGGGAAGGCATCTTCATGCGCTTATCTGAAGTTCCTACCAATGAATTACATAAGTATCTCTATCTTTACCTTTGTGTTATTTTCGTTCATCACCCATATACATTTGAGTTTGCCTGACTAAGATTTACAAGATAACCATAGCTTGCTTCAATACTAACAATCTCCGTGGGATCGACCCTTACTCGCGTAAGGTTTATTACTTGGACGACCCAGTGCACTTGCTGGTTAGTTGTGCGAAGTTGTGTAATGCCATGGTATTGAGCCACCAAGTTTTTGGGGTTCATGACCGGGGATTATGAGAGTTGTGAAAAAGTATTGTTCACAATTTCGCGCACCACTTCCCCAGCATTAGATCTTTTCAACTTGATAAAGAAATTGAAGTAAATTTTAAAGCATCCTAACAACAGGCACATACCTTAGATAATGCAGTCATACAAAATATTCCTTAGATACTGCAGCCAAACAACAGGCACAGAGCATATATCAAGTTTCAATTCAATTCATAACTGTATTTTATATATCAACAATTCATCACTGGTATTTTATATGAAATGTGTAACAAGAGAATTAAGGATACTATAATCAAAGAGGTCAGAACTGAAACTTAAATCACATTCTAATTCCAAACAAATTAAAAACTAAAATCACATTCCAATTCCAAGTACATGCATAAGGTTGAAAAAACATAGAACAAACCTAGAACAATTGTTTAGACGAATTGAAATGGATTTAGAAAATTGTTTCAATTCCAATTTCATTGAAACAATAAAACACATTACAATTCCAATTCCAAGTACATTCTAATTTCAATATTTCAAACCTAGAACAAACCTGTGCTTGAAAAAGATCAACAGGAATAGGAAGATGCGAGGAGGGAGAGGGGCGAGGGAGATGACACGAACAGGAAGCACAACTCGAGTAGAGACGGAAGCGAGAGATGCGTGAGCAACCGAGCTCAGACGAAGGAGAGAGGCCGCGAGCACGAGCACGAATACAAACGCGAAACACGAACAGAGGTGAGATGTGATGATGAACACGAACGCGAACGGTTGGTAGTGAATCTTCCTTCTAGAATAAGGAGCTCAGTGGTCGTGCGAATCCAGATCAGCGGTGAGGCGGCGCCGACGTCGGTGGCGCCTCCATGAATTTGCGGAAAAATTTGGCTAGGGTTTCGTTTTTATGGAGGAGTTGCTCTGCTAGGGTTTAGTTTTGTGTGAAATGAGTGAAAAATTTGAAGAAAGAGGGTTAGAGTTGAAGGGCATTTTAGTCTTTTTGCATTGTGATATACATTCCATTCCCATTGGAATTAAAGATAACCATGGGAAAGATGGGAATTAAATTGGTGGTAATTGAATTCCTTGAAATAAAATATACCCAGGAATAAGTTTTTAAACCTTGAACCAAATATGGGAATAAAATATTCCCATCTCAAAATTCCTGGGAATACATTTGTATTCTCTCCAACCACATACACCCTAAATGTATTTATTATGAAGCCTAAAAATTTGGTGCTAAATTATTAAAAAAATTAAATAATTAATATTTATTAATTTAAAAGTATAATACTTAATAGATTTTAAGTATTTAAAATTTAATATAAAAAATAAGTTAAACAAAAAATTAAATACTAAGTAATAAACATTTTAGAATCGACCAATATTAAGTACTTGCTCTTTTTAGTTTCTTTTTTGTGTTTCTGTTTCTTAGTTTGTTATACAACACAATAACTTCAAATGTCCTGCTTATTTCTTTAGTTTTTCTCATTCTATTGTTTGGCCACATTATGGTGTTCATAATTAACTAAGTTAAGCCATAATAATAGTCATGCCACTACGGCAGTAGAATCCCAAATTTTGGTGTTTTTAGACATTATTGTTTATCATGGGCAGAAACTCACCTACAGTCGAATTTATATGAAGTTGTTTTTGGAGAGATGACATGTATTACTATTTAGTTTTAAAAAAAGGTTTATTTTATACAAATGATTAAATTAAAAAAACCAATTGATATAGTTATGATGTTAGATTTTTCATCATATTTTATTTTATTTTAAAAACAAATGGACTAATTTAAATTGAGAAATTGTATTAATGATTTACTATGTAATTTTTTTAACCAAAATTATAATTAAAAATCATTAAAAAAATAAAATTATCTAATATATTGGACCAGCTCAATGTTAATCAGGTTTTTTTTCTATTATAAAATATAAAAAAATTTAATTCTAAAAAAAATCATGTTATTTTTTAGGATTTAATTTTTTTATTGTGTTTTCATAAAGTTTGCACAAAATTCAGCTAAGATTAAACTTATTTATTTACATAAAGTTTGTTTATGGACTCAGCGAATTCATTTACGTTTTAATACGATTTGAATTGTATTAGTATATTTTTATTTTTTTAATCAATTTAATTTTATTTAAATAATTAAAATTTTAAATTATAAAATTTTTATTAGTTTTTAATTTAAAATTTAAATAGATATAATTTAAATTAATGATTTATAAATTGTATTTGTTCGTATTATTGTACTCATATGATTAATTATATTTATTCAATTTAAAAAAAATAACGGTTGTTAATTTTTTTTATTTAAATAAATTCATATTATTTTCAAATTAAAAGAATATACTTATTTAAAATAATATGGGTATGTTTATTTAAATTTGAAAATTTTTAAAATAACAAGAGTATGTTTATTTAGAATATTAAAATTCAAAATTTTAAATAAACACTTGGAAAGCGAGTGTTTTTGAGAAGGTAATAAGCGCGACACCAGAGATAGTGAAAGAAGCCAGCAATTTAGTGCGTGAACTCGTGAGCCATACATGATAGATGAGAATACCCAATTCTTTTTTTTTTTTTTACCAAAGATAGGAGACTCGAACCCGTCGCAACCTCTTAATTGAGTATGGGGAGACTATGCCATTTGAGCTATTACTCATTGGCAGAATACCCAATTCTTTTGTACTTCCTTATGGAAACACTTTTATTTTATATTAATAAAATAACATTTATCTTTGAGAAAAAACTTTAAATTTTATTTAAAATAATACAAATATGTTTATTTAAATTAAAAAATTAAAATAATAAGAGTACATTTATTTAAAAAAATTTAATTTAAAAATAACATAAGTGTATTTATTTGTTAGTTAAAAATTAACAACCGTTATTTTTTAAAAAAATCGAATAAATATAATTAATCATATGAGTACAATAATACGAATACATACAATTTTATAAATTATTAATTTAAATTATAAACAAATTTTATAATTTAAAATTTTAAAAAATAAAAATATACTAATATAATTCAAAACGTATTAAAATGTAAACAAGTTTGCTGAGTCCATAAACAAATTTTACGTAAATAAATAAGTTTAGTCAATGTAATAGGTGAATTTTGTACAAACATTATGAAAACACAATAAAAAAATTAACTCCTAAAAAATAATATGATTTTTTTAGAATAATAAAAAAAATAAATCCTAAAAAATAACATTATTTTTTTTTGAAAATTACATTTTTTTATATTTTATAATAGAAATAAAAAATCTGATTAACATTGAGCTGGTCTAATATACTAGATAATTTTATTTTTTTAATAATTTTTAATTATAATTTTGGTTAAAAAAATTATATAGTAAACAATTAACTACAATTTTTCAATTAAAATTAGTCAATTTGTTTTTTTCAAATAAAATACGATGAAAAATCTAACATCATAGCTATATCAATTGGTTTTTTAATTAAATTATTTGTATAAAATAAACCATTTTTTAAACAAATAGTAACACGTGTCATCCATTTAAAAATAACTTCATGTGAAATCGATTGCAGGTGAGTTTCCAACCTGTCACTATTATAAAAATAAGGTTTAGCTGCTTATACTTTAACAACCAACACTAAATTATAACAAAAATAAACAAAAATATTTTTTATTTATCATAGTGACTAAAATTTAACATTTTGCTACAAATATCACTTTTCCTAGTCTTTAAATTACAAGTTTATATTGATTCATATTATTATTTAATTGATATATACCATTAATTATTTATTTTACAATTATTTTTTAGATAAATATTAGTTTTATCATTTATTTTCATATATTATTTATGTAAAGATAAATTAAAGTTGTAACACCCTAGCTTTTATATTATATTTATTTAAAAATGAGTTTTCGCGAATATAAGCTGAATTTGTAATTATGATAACAACGAAAAATCTTTACTTTAAATTACTTAATCACATATCCACATAATATTAAATACATAAACTTATTCAATCTTTTTCGAATATAAGTCCTACCCCTCTAAAAATCAAAACAATAAACGACAATGGGAAAACAAAATTTAAGACTAAACCAAATACAGAAAATGAGAACACATATATACATAAATCTCTGTAGTACGATTGTAGTTTCGTGCCAAAGAGTCCTGAACTTGTCACTAAAAAAAAATTCTGTAAGGAGTGAGAACATCGTCCTCGTAGATTTCAGCAGAGAAGGAATACAATTAAAGCAAAGAGATACTTGCAAATAGAAATAATTTCATTATAAAAATAGTTTATCCTTGAAATAACTTTTTAGAAAAGTTTTGTGGAAAAACTTACTTTGAAAGATTGTAAGGAAACTCCTTTAGTTTATAAATCAGTAAGGGCAAATAGTTTAAACTTTAAAGAAATGAAAAGGACCAAGGATGTGCCTAAGGGCTTCCTACACAACTTACATCGCTCATTCCTATCCAACTAATACATAATTAGAGTAATAAGGCAACACCTAGTCCATCCTACCTTAACCTCCATCACCACATATAAAAAACAACCCTCCCGTCACCATTGCCAGTATGAGAAATTTCTCAGCTTTGAAACACAGACAAAACAAATGCAAAGCATACACAAATAGAGAGTACAGATAGAGCAATTAGATCAAATAGTAGATAGATGCAATTTCTCAATTAGGCAAACCAAAAACAAGATTCATACCCAAGCAATACACACAAATACAAATAATGCATGCTTGCCTTATGGCTAATGAGCTCATTTGTTGGTTAACTTTAGACCTTGAAAGAAAGATTAACTTCAGCACCAGTACTTGTTTTACTCGAGCTAAATAAACCGTTTGAAGTTTATTGCGATGCATCATTAAAAGGTTTAGGTTGCGTATTAATGCAACATCATAACGTGGTGGCTTATGACTCACGGCAACTGAGACCGCATGAAGTGAATTATCCGACACATGACTTGGAGTTAGCGGTTGTTGAGTTTGTTTTGAAAATTTAGAGGCATTATCTGTACGTGATAAAGTTTAGGGTCTTCTCCGATTACAAGAGTTTGAAATATGTTTTCGAACAAAAAGAGTTGAATATGAGGTAGAAAAGATGGATGGAGTTATTGAAAGACTACGATTTTGACTTGAACTGTCACCTTGGAAAGACGAATGTGGTAGCAGATTGATGAGCGGATATTTTTTACGCTTTTTGACATCATTTTCATATAGTTTTTAGTATGTTTTTTTAAGTTTTATTAAGTTTTCATAGGTTTTAGTGTAAAATTCACATTTTTGGATTCTACTTTGATTTTTTGTGTTTTTGTGCAATTTCAAGTATTTTCTGGCTGAAATTGAGGAGCTGGAGCAAAAGTCTGATTCAGAGATAGAAAAAGCACTGCAGATGCTGTCAGGATCTGACCTCCTTGCACTCGAAAGTGCTTTTTTAGAGCTACAGATGTTCAAATGAAGCGTTCTTAACGACTATGAAAAGCTAACATCCAGAACTTTCCAGAAATATATAATATTTTATACTTTATTTCAGAATTGAAGGCCCCAAACTGACGTTCAACGCCAGCCTTTTGCCTTATTCTGGCGTCCAGCGTCCAAAGGAGAAGAGACCAGCGTCCAACGCCCATAAAGGACCCCCTAGCCAGCATTCAATGCCCTAAAAGCCTTCTAGCACGTGGATCTCAATCAAGCTCAGCCCAAACACTCACCAAGTGGGTCCCAGAAGTGAATTTTAGCACTAAAATACTGTTGTACCCTTCTTATGTAATCCTTAGTCATTAGATTAGTATATATAGAACATGGATCACCCTTGTTCAGGACCTTTTGACACTTTACATGTTTTATGATTATATTTTCTATCAGTATGAGTTTCTAAACCTTCTAGGTTGAGGGGAGGAGCTCTGTTGAGTTTTATGGATTAATAAAAGTATTACTGTTCTATTTCAATCCATGTTTGATTCTCTATTCTAAGATGTATATCTGTTATTGATCATTACGAATGCGTTGAACTGGCACAAGGTTATCTCATTCTACAAGGGTTCAGAGTGAGTCTTTCATCAGACAATGATGAAACACTAGCTTGATCATACATCTCTTAGACGGCTAATCTACAATTTTGATGGGAACTTCTCGAGATACCAGTTCAGCCCAAGTATAGGGAGATTAGAGTTTTTGTGGTAGAGGCTAGAACCAAAGGCGCAGCATCCTCTGATTCGGAAGATTCGACCTTGTCTGCGGCGTTTTGAGTAGGATCAACAAGGAGAATGAATTGCAGGAGCTTCACCTTCAATCAGACCGGGTCCGCACTAACCCTGGGGTTTAGACTTGGAGGAGTATTAGCAATCTCTTAAAAAAGATGTTAATCACATACAGCCTGCCATAGAAGAAATCATTCACAGTTGAAGAAGACAGTAAGACTGGAATTAGTCCAGAAGAACAAAGCATCTCCAAGCCTTAACCATCTTCTTATCATTGCAAACACATCAACCTAGTAACGTTTTATTTATTTTCTTTTCATGCGTTTAAACAAATCCAACAACTCTTCTATCCGCCTGACTAAGATCTACAAGATAACCATAACTTGCTTCAAATTACAATCCTCGTGGGATCGACCCTGACTCAATCAGGTATTACTTGGATGACCCAGTGCACTTGTTGGTTCAATAGTGCGAAGTGTAATTCCGCGCTACCACAGATGCCTTGAATAGGAAGTCTTTGAATATGGCATGGATGATGCTCAAAGAAGAGGAATTGTTAAGTAAGTTGGTGAGCTTGAGGTTAGAAGTGGAGGATGTGGCTGAATTTGTGAGTTTGAATCAGTTGTAAATCACAAGTGATTTTAAGACTGATATTCAAAGAGATCAACAAGAGAGTGAAGAGTAACAGAAAATATTAAAGACTCTGGGACAAGAAAAATAAGAAGAGATTAAGAAAGATCGAGAAGGAATATGAAGGTACAAACAGAGAATTTGCATACTAAATGTGGGAAACTTACGGAATGAAATATTGTTCGAAACTCATAAGAGTGGATTCTACATTCATCCTAGAGTTACTAAGATGTATCATGACTTGAAGAGGATGTTTTTGTAACACCCTAACTACCAAAGCTCACGCTTCCGGCTGCGCTACTCTGATAGCTCGGACATTACAACGACACTTATTCTATTTAATACTAAAATATGAGCCTGTTTAAAACTTTTTACCACAATATCGTTCCCAAGATACTTCATTCGATAACGTACATCCATAGATATCATACAACTTACAAAAACTCATAAAGAGTATATCCATATATATACATACATATATATAAATAATATTACAAACATTAACCAATACAATCACTATCCCACTTACAAAATATATATCAAGATAAAGGCGAGGGTACAATAAATAATAAGCTACAGCAATACAAAGCATTTCAACAACAACTAAATAAGCTCTTCGTGACTTCAGCGCTCATATCCTGAAAGGGGAAAAATGTAGGGGGGTGAGAACATCATCCTCGAAAGGGTTCTCAGTAGAGGGTTTTTGGGAATTACTGTAATAGGATACATGAAGATAAACTGTATCAGTGATTAATAACCGTCTTATGCCTCTTTTCAAAAACAACTGTTTACAATAAAAGTAAAGTCGAAAATCTTTTCTAAAAGAGGAACCGTTCAATTCTCAAAACATCAAAGCCTTTCAAAATGGTTTATCTATACTGAACCAAAGTAGCCTTTCATATTTTATTCCCAACTAGAAACACGAAACCAAAATCAACCATCGGTTAATCTCATTCCAACCATGGCCCTAGGCCCAAACAGTCCAACCATCAACCAATCACCACAATCCAACAGAGTCCCAGATGCAAACACAAATAGGAAGTTCAAGCACAAACAAACAGTTATAGCAAGTAGAACAATTAGCAATTAATCACAAAGGCAAACCACGTATAATATGCACACCCAAACAATGTCACATAGATGCATATGATGCATGCCTGTCCTAGTGGCTGATGATATCATCTGTCGGTTATATAGCCAACCCGACACGTCCTGGTAGCTAACCATGGACAGAAACACCCATCGCGGAGCAAGTAGGTTTGAGCTACAACCCCATTGTTACTACCCGCTCAACCCAGAGCCAGTGGAATAACCACTACTGCGGCTACTACCCAGACGGGTGTTTAACAGCTCAACCTGGAGCGAGTGGAATCACCACTACTACCGCTACTACCCAGGCGTCACAGTCTCTGACCTGGAGCAAGTGGGACGAGCCACAACCCTTGCTACTACCCAGGTATCTCAAACATATATTCATTCAGTTCCAGCCATGGATCAACATCCATCTCAGCCATCCGGCTTAAATTCAAATTTCATAGTTAGCCATACGGCCCATAACTCATTCGGCAATCAGCCATAAATCAATATCATACACAGCCATTCCGGCTCACGGTTCAATCCAAAACCAGCCAATATTCATAATCATACTCAGCCATTCCGGCCCATAACAAAACAACACTTCCACCGTTCAACATCATTAAATTCATAAAACCGGAATTTAAGCCATAAGTTACTTTTCTCAAGCCATTTCACTCTGAAATCAAATTTCAACTATTTTCAGCCTTGGCTTTAAAGATCTCATTTTCTCAAATCATCTCAGGCTCATAAGCCAAATTTACTCAAAGTGAGTCTCCTTTTGAAAACAAAGCCACTCTCGGCTTTCTCTTTCCAAAACTTCCAAAACCATGGCAAGTTAAGGATTTATTTCAAAGTATTCAAAATCACTCATCCAACAATGGGATTTTATAACAAAAGCTTCTCGGTAGAGTCCCAAGTCTTTAGGGAAGGTCATCTTACATCAATTCTTTAAAATTCATTGAAACTCTTAAAATCATGGATTCTCGGTTCAAGTAAATAAAAATGAATTTATTATAAAGTCGAACCATACAAAATCACAAGTTCCAACCCGGTCCAAAAATTAACTCATTTGAAATGGAACCGGTTCATTTGAGTCAAACCACTTTCAGGTTACTTTTTGGAAGCCATTTTTCTAGCTCTTCCAATATGCCTCAAGCTTAATTACTCAATCAAAAGTTTGGTTTCCTTTAAAACCGCTAAAAGCTCATTTTTATATTGAAATCAATATTAGAGCATCATTCTTCCCTTCAGTGATCCAAATAGTAAAAATAGTTCATTTCTAAATAAGTCAAACTCAAGGCATAAAGTTCACTAAATAAATTAAGCTTGAAGATATAATTATTCTCTTAATAAATCAAATGATACAACTTCTAAAAATCCAATCCTTTCTAAATAACTTTTCAAACAAGACTAGGATTTTGTAGAAATTTTGGCAGCATCTCCCCTAAAACTTGGACTTTTGCCACCCGGTTCGGGTCCCAACTAAACCGTTTCTCATTCCTTTTCAACAGCTCAAAACCAAAAATCAATTTAAAAGCAAGCTAAATCCAGCAGTCACCTCAGTGGCATATCTCAAGGAAACCATTTCAAAAATCAACTCAATATCAACCGATTTAACTCATTTCTAAAGCTTTAAAGAAACGGTTCAGTAACAAATCATTTGTCCAAGATCAAGTCGAGTAAAGTAAACCAGGCTGAATTCAAAAGTGCATTCGACTTTTCACATCATTAAATAATTGACTCGAATCAAATCAATCCTCAACGGATTAAACTCAGATTTCAAACCTTTAAAGAATCACTTCAAAACATTATATTTCACAAAGCCGCACAACAATTCAACCAAACCAACATCCATAATCACTCGAGTCAATCAAATAACACATAAGGCAGATACAATCACCAAATACACAATATCTCGCAACAGTATCCATATGTAATAATTCCAATACATAAAACATAGTTTTTGGAAAGCGCCCCTACCTCAAAAAGCAAATTCCATAACCCAAACGCGTCACATAATTCTTTTTGCCTCGACCCGAGATCAACAATCAAAATCCCGGCAGCTAAAACCTCAGTTCCAAGCCACTTTCGCAACAGTCTCAACAACTTTAATCGCAACATACAACAACCAAAACTCAATCGTATAGTAATTAACACCACAAACCTCAGCGTAAAATAACAGAATAGTAGCTAAAGGGCTTTCAAATCGAAACGCTTACCGAACCGAAGGAAGAACGGTTGAACCGAAACAGCGGCGGTCTCCGGGCTGGCTCGGCAGCCACCTCAAGCGGCTGCGGCGACAAATTCCGATCACGACAACTGAAACCAACACGCGGCGACTATAGTATTCCCGGAATTCAAAAAGGACAGAAACCGCAATTAAAACCCTTACCGGCAACCTTTTCCGGTGACGACAGCAGTAGGCAGAAGCTCCGACAGTGGTCCCTAACATCACAAAACCACTCCTAGCGGTCGGAATCACAGAGATGCAGCTCCCTTCTCCGGCAGCGACACCTGTGGCGGCCTGAACCCCTTTTGCTGGCGGCGGTTTGGGCTTACCATCATCAGCAGCAGCGAGCTCGGATGGTGGCAGCAGCGTCCGGGTCAGATTCCAGAACCCAGAAATGGGAGCAGATTTTGGCGGCGGGAGGAGGCACGAACGACGGCGGCGCTCAAGAGCTCCGGCGAGGACGCGTTCTGCCTCATCGCTCTTCTTCCTCTCGCGTGCAGTGGAAGCATCTTCGGCCCGGGTTTGGTGGTGGTGACAACCTCAGCCGCGGTGACACACGTCAATGGCAGCTCGACGGCGGTGGGAAGGAGCGGCGAGTCCCTCTACGCGCGACGCCGACTCCATGCTTTCTCTCTCCCTCTCGGTCTCGCGCTTCCCTCTGTTCGCGATGAGGATGAGCAGCAACTGACGGCGAGGCACGGCGGTTGGACAGCGGCGCGAAGCTTCAGTGACAGCGATGACGCGACGGCGGCGGTAGAGCCCAGCACGCCGGCGTGAATCTCTTTCCTCTCCTCCTCCCTTCTCCCGCGGCCCTATTTCCCTATTTTCCCATCTTTGATTTGGCGCTGCTATGGGTTTCAGTTGTGTCTGCGTTAGGTTTGCTTGTGGGTGAGTGATGATGAGGGTAAAGGAGAAGGGCAGCAGCTACGACTGCATGGGTTTGAGGGGCTAGGGTTTTCTTTTTTTTTTTTCAAAAATTAGGGTTAGGGGCACTTTAGTAATTTCACATAAAAATAGGTATAATGTTGTAATTAGAAATAAATCCTAATTTAACAATAATAGTATATAAAAATACTATTTGCTCATCAATTTCACACTTTATTTTCAATAAAATGTCCAAATCCAAAATTTAGAAATAATATAATTAATCTCTCTGGTTTCCAAAATAGCAATATGAATATATTAAAATATTATTTATCTAATCCAAATCATATAAAATCCTTATTATTTTCATAACTATCAACCTTATACTTTAAATATAGAAAATAATCCAACAATTATAAAATTGGATAATAATCATAACTTATCTCAAATCCAATAAATCAAAACTAGCCTTAATTATCTTTAATAAAATATTCTCTGAAATTAAGGCTATAAATAACTGTGGGATTTGAGACTTGATCATAATAAGACTTTTCAAATATTCTGGGTCTTACATTCTACCCACCTTATAAAAATTTTCGCCCTCGAAAATTGATACAAAATTAAAGAAATTCCATAACAGTTCACCTTTGAACACATTTAAGGAAGAAGCAAAAATATCTCAAAATATAATCATATATACGATTTTCAAATACTTTGATTGTCATAAGCATAAGGATGTAAAGGTAGGAGTGTGATTGCAAAGCAAACGTTACAAGGTAGGCTCCATGCAAAAGATAACATGGGTCAATCATGTGGTAGAAGGGCAAGGCATCAAAGGCTATTAAACAGGATGGAGTTAAAACGACGTGCTCGACCTCCGCACACTAATCTCATATCAACCTCAAAGTTTCAACTTTCCAACTCCATCAAGCACTTTACAAACCCCAAATTGATCATAAGCCTGTCAACCACAAACCCGTTCGCAAGGAACAAAACTCCCACAACTCATACGTTGCACACCTACCGCTTCCACTTCCGTATACACATCACGTCTTAAAGGACTAACGTATCGCGTTACTATGTCTACAAGTCGCACGTGATATCAAAACAATTCTCGAGTCTACTCAGAAGGATACCAGATTTAGAACGGAGAGACAATTGTCAAGGACAATACTCATAGATTTGAAAGAATATACCCAATTCCAAATAAACAAGGATGTTCAAGCAATGAAGTTTACTAGACACAATTCAATTGACAACTTCAAAGATAACCCTTGGATCAAAGAAGTTCAATAGGATCAACAAGAAGAAAACTAGCGTATCAGTTTGAAACAAACTCAAACCGAGTCGATGAAGTATGAGGTTTATAGAAGAGAATATTTCAAACCCAAGACAAAGCTCACAGAAATCAAGAGCATGATTACAAATACTTTCGAATACATTGTTCATAAGGGAACCGAAACTTGCGGAAAAACCACTTCGCAATTTAGAAGAAAAGTTAAGTAACAAACATTCTCCAAGAGAATAACAAAAGTAATAACGTGGCTTTACTGTAATACAATTTTTTATGTTGAAATAGATCATATAGAATTTTAAAAACAAGGTGCACACAAGTTTTGGTAAAAGCTAAAATATTTCCTCAAATATTTTAGAAAAGTAATTAGGTGCACAACTTAACCAAAGGCAATCATAAAACTCAAAAAAGAAATTAAATGCTTGTTCAAAAATTCCCAAAGTTTATATTCAAACAAGCGTGTATAAAATCATGGCAAAGACGAAAGAGAAAATTAAACTCTTTTTAGAAAGGAAATTCCGAGGTAGAAATTTGCTTACAATCTGGTAAGGAAATAGGTGGTGCATTACAAACAACCAATTTCCACTAAACAAGGGACTTTTCAAAACCTCATTTAAAATAGCTCATGCCAACTTTAAGAACAATTTTGTCAAAATCGAATAATGGCTTCACTCTCAATCAAGTAACAGGGAATAGATTCAGTTTAGAATTTCTTCAAAGAGAATTCAAAACTTCTTTAAAAGGTTCAAAACAAAACTCCAAAAGTGTTCTTGAAATCACCACCTCCGAAGAATATTCAAGAAGTTTAAGATGCACTAAAAAGGAGTCAAGCCTTGCAAGAAAGGATCTTAAATTAAAGTAGTTCAAACAAGATCCACTAGACATGGAACATCAAACAAGTTTTAAATTGATCCAAAAGAATACAAAAGTCATAGAAAAAGACAACTCAATCATTTGTAATTTCTCAATGATAAGTCTTTGACCAAAAACTCTTGCAGAGATAATGGGAGAATAAACAATGCTCTAACTTGAAACGAATCAAACTGACCCACATAAGGATGAGATTCACAAGATTGGAAAAAAACCAAGATCAATGGTGATGTCCACAAGATGTAAAAGATTAGTCAAAAATAAAGTCAAGTATGACATTCATATAGATGAAAAGCTTAAGAAGAAACCAGTCCGTTCATAAGAAGAAAGCTATGAGTCCAACGTTTTCAAAAGAACAACAATGGCATAAACCATGTAGTATGCTAAACCAGACTCAAATCAAAATGAATTAAGTGAAGTTTATCAAACGAAACTCAACCGGAATAAAAGCGAAAAATCCTTCCTTTCCAGAATTTCGGAAAATATCCAAATGCACAATCAAATAAAGATGCCCATTGGAGCTATAGTAAAATTACTAGAAAGTCAAATTTACTTTTAAAGTAAGTGCAATTGCGTAAACCAGTAAAAGTATAGGCAAGGTATTAGAAAGAAATAGTTGTTAAACTGTATAAATAATTTCAAAGTCTCATATATAGAAAAGTATATATCTAATCAACAGCAACTTATAAAATCTCAAAATCAGCTGTGATCACTGTCAAGTAAGAGAAAAACTGAATCAACAATTTCTCAAAGAATGGAGTCAGAACCCGGAGTTAAAAGTCACAGTACATTAAGACAAGTTCAAGGCTATATCAAAGAATACTTGAATCAAGAAGAACTCAAACAGAGGAAGATAGATATAACAAGGATCTTAAACCAGCATATGCACTTAAGGTCAAACAAGAATGCATATGGATAGAGGAATAGAGTTGAAAAATCAAACTACTTTTCAAAAGGACTAGCAAACAAGAACTTCGAGTTAGGATATAAAAGAACAGGTTGACTCAAACAGAATTCAAGACACACAACTGAATAGCCTTGAGAAATAATTTCTAACGTTCCCAAAACCCGCGATTCGCTTTACTCAAAACTCGTATATCATCTATGATAACTCATCAGTGCTTTCATATACATAATTCACTAGTATTAAGCCGGCCAAACTTAATATCAGGAATTATGAAATGCAAGACTAACAGCGTTAAATCAATAGATCATCATGTGCATAAAGCTCTAATTCTCGTCTTTCGACAAGACCTATTACATGACAAACACTCAGAGTATGCAACTGAAGCATAGTCGGTCCATTCCTCAGGCTCTACAGGAAGGACCGCTCTGATACCATAATGTAACACCCTAACTACCAAAGCTCACGCTTCCGGCTGCGCTACTCTGATAGCTCGGATATTACGACGACACTTATTCTATTTAATACTAAAATATGAGCTTGTTTAAAACTTTTTACCACAATATCATTCCCAAGATACTTCATTCGATAACGTACATCCATAGATATCATACAACTTACAAAAACTCATAAAGAGTATATCCATATATATACATACATATATATAAATAATATTACAAACATTAACTAATACAATCACTATCCCTCTTACAAAATATATATCAAGATAAAGGCGAGGGTACAATAAATAATAAGCTACAGCAATACAAAGCATTTCAACAACAACTAAATAAGCTCTTCGTGACTTCAGTGCTCATATCCTGAAAGGGGAAAAATGTAGGGGGGTGAGAACATCATCCTCGAAAGGGTTCTTAGTAGAGGGTTTTTGGGAATTACTGTAATAGGATACATGAAGATAAACTGTACCAGTGATTAATAACCGTCTTATGCCTCTTTTCAAAAACAACTGTTTACAATAAAAGTAAAGTCGAAAATCTTTTCTAAAAGAGGAATCGTTCAATTCTCAAAACATCAAAGCCTTTCAAAATGGTTTATCTATACTGAACCAAAGTAGCCTTTCATATTTTATTCCCAACTAGAAACACGAAACCAAAATCAACCATCGGTTCATCTCATTCCAACCATGGCCCTAGGCCCAAACAGTCCAACCATCAACCAATCACCACAATCCAACAGAGTCCCAGATGCAAACACAAATAGGAAGTTCAAGCACAAACAAACAGTTACAGTAAGTAGAACAATTAGCAGTTAATCACAAAGGCAAACCACGTATAATATGCACACCCAAACAATGTCACACAGATGCATATGATGCATGCCTTTCCTATTGGCTGATGATATCATCTGTCGGTTATATAGCCAACCCGACACGTCCTGGTAGCTAACCATGGACAGAAACACCCATCGCGGAGTAAGTAGGTTTGAGCTACAAACCCATTGCTACTACCCGCTCAACCCAGAGCCAGTGGAATAACCACTACTGCGGCTACTACCCAGGCGGGTGTTTAACAGCTCAACCTGGAGCGAGTGGAATCACCACTACTACCGCTACTACCCAGGCGTCACAGTCTCTGACCTGGAGCAAGTGGGACGAGCCACAACCCTTGCTACTACCCAGGTATCTCAAACATATATTCATTCAGTTCTAGCCATGGATCAACATCCATCTCAGCTATCCGGCTTAAATTCAAATTTCATAGTCAGCCATACGGCCCATAACTCATTTGGCAATCAGCCATAAATCAATATCATACACAGCCATTCCGGCTCACGGTTCAATCCAAAACCAACCAATATTCATAATCCTACTCAGCCATTCCGGCCCATAACAAAACAGCACTTCCACCGTTCAACATCATTAAATTCATAAAACCAGAATTTAAGCCCTAAGTTACTTTTCTCAAGCCATTTTACTCTGAAATCAAATTTCAACTCTTTTCAGCCTTGGCTTTAAAGATCTCATTTTCTCAAATCATCTCAGGCTCATAAGCCAAATTTACTCAAAGTGAGTCTCCTTTTGAAAACAAAGCCACTCTCGGCTTTCTCTTTCCAAAACTTCCAAAACCATGGCAAGTTAAGGGTTTATTTCAAAGTATTCAAAATCACTCATCCAACAATGGGATTTTATAACAAAAGCTTCTCGTCAGAGTCCCAAGTCTTTAGGGAAGGTCATCTTACATCAATTCTTTAAAATTCATTGAAACTCTTAAAATCATGGATTCTCGGTTCAAGTAAATAAAACTGAATTTATTATAAAGTCGAACCATACAAAATCACAAGTTCCAACCCGGTCCAAAAATTAACTCATTTGAAATGGAACCGGTTCATTTGAGTCAAACCACTTTCAGGTTACTTTTTGGAAGACATTTTTCTAGCTCTTCCAATATGCCTCAAGCTTAATTACTCAATCAAAAGTCTGGTTTCCTTTAAAACCACTAAAAGCTCATTTTTATATTGAAATCAATATTAGAGCATCATTCTTCCCTTCAGTGATCCAAATAGTAAAAATAGTTCATTTCTAAATAAGTCAAACTCAAGGCATAAAGTTCACTAAATAAATTAAGCTTGAAGATATAATTATTCTCTTAATAAATCAAATGATACAACTTCTAAAAATCCAATCCTTTCTAAATAACTTTTCAAACAAGACTAGGATTTTGTAGAAATTTCGGCAGCACCTCCCCTAAAACTTGGACTTTTGCCACCCGGTTCAGGTCCCAACTAAACCGTTTCTCATTCCTTTTCAACAGCTCAAAACCAAAAATCAATTTAAAAGCAAGCTAAATCCAGCAGTCGCCTCAGTGGCATATCTCAAGGAAACCATTTCAAAAATCAACTCAATATCAACCGATTTAACTCATTTCTAAAGCTTTAAAGAAACGGTTCAGTAACAAATCATTTGTCCAAGATCAAGTCGAGTAAAGGAAACCAGGCTGAATTCAAAAGTACATTCGACTTTTCACATCATCAAATAATTGACTCGAATCAAATCAATCCTCAACGGATTAAACTCAGATTTCAAACCTTTAAAGAATCACTTCAAAACATTATATTTCACAAAGCCGCACAACAATTCAACCAAACCAACATCCATAATCACTCGAGTCAATCAAATAACACATAAGGCAGATACAATCACCAAATACACAATATCTCACAACAGTATCCATATGTAATAATTCCAATACATAAAACATAGTTTTTGGAAAGCGCCCCTACCTGAAAAAGCAAATTCCATAACCCAAACGCGTCACATAATCCTTTCTGCCTCGACCCGAGATCAACAATCAAAATCCCGGCAGCTAAAACCTCGGTTCCAAGCCACTTTCGCAACAGTCTCAACAACTCTAATCGCAACATACAACAACCGAAACTCAATCGTATAGTAATTAACACCACAAACCTCAGCGTAAAATAACAGAATAGTAGCTAAAGGGCTTTCAAATCGAAACGCTTACCGAACCGAAGGAGGAACGGTTGAACCGAAACAGCGGCGGTCTTCGAGCCGGCTCGGCAGCCACCTCAAGCGGCTGCGGCGACAAATTCCGATCACGACATCTGAAACCAACACGCGGCGACTATAGTATTCCCGGAATTCAAAAAGGATAGAAACCATAATTAAAACCCTTACCGGCAACCTTTTCCGGCGACGGCAGCAGTAGACAGAAGCTCCGGCAGTGGTCCCTAACGTCACAAAACCACTCCTGGCGGTCGGAATCACAGATATGCAGCTCCTTTCTCCGGCAGCGACACCTGTGACGGCCTGAACCCCTTTTGCTGGCGGCGATTTGGGCTTACCATCATCAGCAGCAGCGAGCTTGGATGGTGGCAGCGGCGTCTGGGTCAGATTCCAGAACCCAGAAATGGGAGCAGATTTTGGCGGTGGGAGGAGGCACGAACGACGATGGCGCTCAAGAGCTCCAGCGAGGACGCGTTCTGCCTCATCGCTCTTCTTCCTCTCGCGTGCAGTGGAAGCATCTTCGGCCCGGGTTTGGTGGTGGCGACAACCTCAGCCGCGGTGACACACGTCAATGGCAGCTCGATGGCGGTGGGAAGGAACGGCGAGTCCCTCTCCGCGCGACGCTGACTCCACGCTTTCTCTCTCCCTCTCGGTCTCGTGCTTCCCTCTGTTCGCGATGAGGATGAGCAGCAACTGACGGCGAGGCACGGCGGTTGGACAGCGGCGCGAAGCTTCAGTGATAGCGATGATGCGACGGCGGCGGTGGAGCCCAGCACGTCGGCACGAATCTCCTTCCTCTCCTCCTCCCTTCTCCCGCGGCCCTATTTCCCTATTTCCCCATCTTTGATTTGGCGCTGCTATGGGTTTCAGTTGTGTTTGCGTTAGGTTTGCTTGTGGGTGAGTGATGATGAGGGTAAAGGAGAAGGGCAGCAGCTGCGGTTGCATGGGTTTCAGGGGCTAGGGTTTTCTTTTTTTTTTCTCAAAAATTAGGGTTAGGGGCACTTTAGTAATTTCACATAAAAATAGGTATAATGTAGTAATTAGAAATAAATCCTAATTCAACAATAATAGTATATAAAAATACTATTTGCTCATCAATTTCACACTTTATTTTCAATAAAATGTCCAAATCCAAAATTTAGAAATAATATAATTAATCTCTCTGTTTTTCAAAATAGCAATATCAATATATTAAAATATTATTTATCTAATCCAAATCATATAAAATCCTTATTATTTCATAACTATCAACCTTATACTTTAAATATAGAAAATAATCCAATAATTATAAAATTGGATAATAATCATAACTTATCTCAAATCCAATAAATCAAAACTAGCCTTAATTATCTTTAATAAAATAATCTCTGAAATTAAGGCTATAAATAACTGTGGGATTTGAGACTTGATCATAATAAGACTTTTCAAATATTCTGGGTCTTACAGTTTTGGTGGCTCGGAATGAAGAGTTACGTGGCGGCATATTTGGCTGAGTGTTTGGCGTGTCAAAAAGTGAAAATTGAACATCAGAAGCCATCTGACATGTTCAACTATTAGAGGTTCCAAAATGGAAATGGAAAGGAATCACTATGGACTTTATAACCTGTTTACCAAGGACACAAGCAGGATTTGATGTAATTTGGGTAATTGTAGATAGGCTAACTAAATCCACTAATTTTTTACTTGTTCAGATAAATTATTCTTTATATGAGT
>NC_029773.3:17940063-17942461 GCF_000817695.3 Arachis duranensis | reverse complement strand
GGCGTGCTGACTAAAATTGTATCAGATCATGATCCCCGCTTCACTTCAAGGTTTTGGAGAGCCTTTCAGAAGGCATTCGATACACGATTGTGTTTGAGTGTGGCTTATCATCCATAAATAGATGGACAATTAGAAAGAACAATTCAGACCTTAGAGGATATGTTGAGAGCGTGCGTGTTAGATCAACCAGGAAGTTAGGATAGGTATATGCCATTAGTGGAATTTGTCTATAACAATAATTATCATGCGAGTATAGGGATGGCTCCTTATGAAGCGTTGTATGGATGGAAGTGCCTATCACCTTTGTATTGGTATGAAATCGGAGAATCATGTATGCTAGGTCCCGAATTGATAGCTGAGACAACAAAGAAAATCAAGAGAATCAGAGCCAGAATTCTCACTGTGCAAAGTCGTCAGAAGAGTTATGCAAATCGACGGAGAAAGCCGTTAGAGTTTGAAGAGGGTAAATGATGACAAGTCATCATATACCCATTTTTCAAGCTAATTTCACTTGTTTCACTAGTCTTTATGCACTTTCTTGCATCCTAAGTAAGTAATTTGGAATGAAAATGCATGACTTCTTTAAATCAAACAACCACCATTCAATTGATGCTAAATCATGAGGTTTGAGCTAAAATTAATTGATTTTTAATGAATTATAAACCTTATGAGTTTGGAGATACTTTGATTGGTTGCTTTGGTTTCTTGTAGGTGAAGAAAGTAAGAAAAGAAGAAAAATGTGGCTTAAGAAGTGTGGCCAAAGGAAGAAAAAGGTGTGGTAAAAGAAGGAAAAGTGTGGCGCAACATTGATGAAGGAAGCCACACTGCTCTCCACAAGAGCACACTGCCCTCCAGGAGAGCAGCATAATGAACCAAGCTTCCAAAACATCACTGCCCTACCCTCCATAAGAGCGGAGCACAACTCTATGCCAAGGAACAAAGGAAGGAAAAACTCTGCCCTGCCCTCTTCAAGAGCAATATCGGGCTTTCATGAAAAATAATTCAAAGGAAATTGTCTCCAAGTGCCACTCATGGGTTTCGAACCCAAGAACAAGAAGGAAAGAAGGAGCGCTACTCACAAGGGAAAATGAGCCAGACTTGGCTAAAAGGCTACCACCAAGTTTCGAACACAAGACCTTGGGGAAGCAAGGAACTAGGCGTTACTTTGGTGCCAAGAAAACCAAGGAAAAAGGGGCAACGTGTGCATCCACCAAGTTTCGAACTTGGGACCTCACCCAATGGCAACATTGCCCTGCCCTCCACAAGGGCAAGGCAGCATTTCTTGGCACGGGCAGCACACAAGCGCGCACACAAGCATGCATGGCCAGGAGCTCGAGCACGCAGCTTGGACGCACGGAAGGCAAGCATGCACGCACATTGCCCTGCTCTCCGCAAGGGCAGGGCAGCATCTTGAACGCGCATCACACGCTTAGCACACCGTAATGAGGCCGCATGCACAATTTCCTTGCTCTGCCCTCCACAAGAGCAGAGCAGCCTCCTGGAGCCAACTTCTTCATGGGCTAAAAATTGGATTAAAAATCCAATTTAATTCATTTCTTCACCAAATCAAAAGCCCATCCAAATTCCAAAATCCAAGAATAGAAAGTGTATAAATAGGAGATAGTTTGATGTAAGGAGGACCTTTCTTTTGATTTTTGAATTTTTACATTTTGAGACTTCATTTTCTTTGAGAGCTTTGAACTGAGATCTGAGAGAATTGGGAAAGAGAATTGATCTCTCTTCTTCCTTGTTCTTTCTTGAGCACTTTTTACTTTTCTTGCTTTGAGTCTTGAGTGTGAAGAATTGAGGACCTTCTGTCTCAATCTCCATTTAAGATCTCTTGGATTTTCCTACTGCATAATTGAGCTAAATTTCATTTTCTTACTGCTGTTGAGCTAAATTTCTTTTCCTTACTGCT
Source organism: Arachis duranensis (assembly GCF_000817695.3). Classification (NCBI taxonomy): domain Eukaryota; kingdom Viridiplantae; phylum Streptophyta; class Magnoliopsida; order Fabales; family Fabaceae; genus Arachis; species Arachis duranensis. The sequence continues at coordinate 17,940,543 of NC_029773.3, read as the reverse complement.
GTAATCTTTAATTTCTTGTTAATTGCTTTGTGAACTTGGATCTGGGAAGGTAATTGAGATCTAGACTTTGCTATCTAGTCTCTGGAGTCCTGAGATCCAATTTTCCTTTTGGTTCTTCTGTTGAACCACTGCTGCAATTAAATTTCCATTTCTGTTTGAGATCTAGTCAATTCCAATTCATCTCTTGCTTTGATAATTGCTGCAAGTTAATTTCCCTTGCTTAAATTCTGAATTCCCAGTCCTCAAATCCCTTTTCCATTCAAGCAATTTATATTTCTTGCACTTTAAGTTACTGCAATTTACATTTCTTGCACTTTAAGTTCCAATCATTTAATTACTTGCACTTTAAGATTCAGCCTCTTTAATTTCAGTTCTCTTTAATTTCTGCAACTCATCCCTATCCTTTTATATTTTCTGCTATTTACTTACTGTTGGATACAAAATCACTCAACCAATACTTGATTCGCTTGACTAAAGTAC
>NC_029773.3:17936960-17939945 GCF_000817695.3 Arachis duranensis | reverse complement strand
CGCCGTTGCCGGGGATTGAAATAGATTGACAATGATTAAGTGAAGTGGAGGTCTAGATCAAGCACTTTTTCTTTTCTGTTTCTTTAATTTCTGACTAACACACTAACTGCTTGAAAATTTGCCTCTATCAACTCACTAACTGTTTGAGAGTTTGTCTCAACTAACTGCACTCAATTCTCAAGAGTGCTGTTGTTTGTTCCTTGTGATTGTTTGCATGCCACAGGAAAGAAGAGAAGTCAGAGGAAAGACTATCATTGGAAAAGAAGTCTCTGCAGAAGAAGAATATCATGACATAAAGCCACCACTCATTACACTAATCAAGAACAATTGTTTCTATGACGGAAATCCATTGGAGGATCCTCAACAGCACATATCCACTTTTCTGAGGACTTGTGGTGCTGTCAAAACCGATGGTATAGATCATGACACTTATAATATCTTGTTGTTCCCCTTCTCACTAAAGGGTGAAGCTGCACAATGGTTCGAAACCTTTCCTCAAGGAAGTATTACTAGTTGGGACGATTTGGTTACCAAATTTCTGGCCAGATTCTCCCCATCCCAACAGATCATCAAGCTGAAAGACGGGGTACATCCATTCACACAAGGAGAAAAAGAACCACTCTTCAAGGCATGGGAAAGATACAAGAAAGCAACTGACAAAGTGGGTTTCCAAGCTTTCTATGAGGGATTGACCCCAGAAACAAAAAAGGCAGTGGACTACTTCTCAGATGGCCTACTCAAAGTGACAACAACTGCCCAAGGAATTGCAAATTTCAATGACAAAGGAGTCAACAACCAACACTCATTTGAGAAACCACATAATGCAATTTCAGAAAAAGAAGTGATGAATCTTAAAGGAGTGAATATATTCACGAACTTGAGCAATCAAATGCACCATCAAACCCAGCAACACATGGAGCCGAGAGCTAGAAAAGTTGAATGCCTGCGTTTTGCTGCAGTGAATGCACAATTTCCACCATGGAGGCCCCATTCTTATCTGAGAATGGGGGAGTCTCAACATCAAGAACAAAGAGGTTTCAACCAGGGCAAATCCATGACCACAAACAACCAATGTCACTCATCTAATAATGCCAATCAAAGCCAATACTCATAAAACATACACTTCCAAACTCATTCCAATTGGAGAAGGATCGAGTACCAAAATCACGAACCAAGGGACTTCAATTACAACAACCCCAACTTCACAAACCAGCAAACATACCATCATGCTAACAACAACCACTACACACCACCACAACACCCACCCTTCTAACCCCTAACATTCCACAACCAATCAATCTCCCAAGACTCTTAGAGGATCACTAACTTGAAGATCTTAATGGAAAGAATGATGAAGCACCAAGAGGTGACAACAAAGAACCAGGAAACTTCAATCAAAAGAATTGAGAGGCAGATAAAACAACTGGCTAAGCACTTTGCAGAAATGGGTGAGAAGAGGGCAAATACCTTCCCCAGAGCCACTGAAGACAAACCAACTAACAACGAAAATGCTGCAAAGAGGGAAGGATGGAAAAAGATCATAGAGGAAAGTAAGAAAACCTTGAACAAAGAAAGTACCAGCCAAGAAAAATACAACAAGGAAGTCTTACAAGGAGAGACAGAGGATAGAATTAAAGAAGATCAGAAAATCCCTACTGAGAAATTTTCACTAGGGGATAAAGTAATGATAAACATTCAAACCATGAAGGTGTCTCCACAGCTATCCGATCACTATACTGTGACTAAGATCCTTCCACAGGAACTCATAGAGGTCATAAAAGAGGAAACCGGAAGGAAGTTCACGGTAAAGAAAGACAAGCTCAGGCACTGTGATCTTCAATTTTCATGATCAGCAGAATGGAGGATGTCAAGCTAATGACAATAAAGAAGCGCTTGTTGGGAGGCAACCCAACCTGAGGTAGTTTTCTTTTCATAGCTTTTTCAATAAAATGTTGAATAATTGGTATGCATTGCAAGGAGCTATGTTTGGTGTTGCACACCAAAACAATTTAAGGGAGAATGAAAGATTCTAAGTTTGGTGTTCTACCAAAAATCTCATTTAAAAGCACATTCTCACCTCTTGCATAATGCTAGCTCCAAGTAATCAAACAAATTATCCAACTATTTAACTGCTTTCTAGCTTTAATTTCATAACCTTTAGCAAGGACACAAGGTTTCACATATGGTTAACTTGTTGCATTAGAGGCAGTGGCAAGCAATTAAGATTGGTGTTCCCACACCAAAATAAATCCAAGAGCCAAACTCAATTTATGCATACTAACCATGCACTTAAGGGCTTGAGAAGCAAGCAACTTTTGAGAATTATGCAGGACATTAGTCAACAATTGAAGATATTGTGTATCTTAACTCAAAGAGAACACAACAGAAGGAAGAATCAAAGGGCTGCAACTTCAAAGGTTGTATCTAAACTTAATCCTTGCTGCTGTGAATTGTTTTGACTCTGGGAACCATTGTATGTCCTGCTAAAGTGTTTATCTAGTTGCAAGTGGAATTGTTTGATAAGAATGCTTGTCTGCATATGTGTTTGTCATTCATCACTTAGCTAAATTTTGTTTTGTTTCCCATATGCTTGAATAAAAGAGAATTGTTTGAATTAGAAAGTAAATATCCAATGTTACATAAGTTAGAATGGAAGTTAATGGTGGTGTATGTGTTTGATTAAATGCATAACTCATGAAATAATTGCTGCATAATGTCATTTTCATTGAAGTGTGAGCTAGCTTGCTGTCATAAAGGTTCCTATCAGTAAAGAAAAAAAATCCCTTGAGAACAAAATAAAACAGAAAGAAAAGGAAGAATAAAAAGCCAATGTGGCAAGAAAAACAAAGAATAAAGGCTGGACACCAATTGCTTGGACCCTAGGACACATGCCTGTGGTGTTCTTGTACTAGGATATGCTTGGATAAGTAAATTCTGAGGGGTATTTCAAAACCCGGTCACTTAGATCAACTGATTTGGGATGGC
>NC_029773.3:17936426-17936901 GCF_000817695.3 Arachis duranensis | reverse complement strand
TTCACTTTTCTGGACTTTACTATGAGTTTGTTTGTTTTTCTGTGATTTCAGGTATTTTCTGGCTGAAATTGAGGGACCTGAGCAAAAATCTGATTCAGAGACCAAAAAGGACTGCAGATGCTGTTGGATTCTGACCTTCCTGCACTCGAAGTGGATTTTCTCGAGCTACAGAAGCCCAATTGGCGCGCTCTCAACGGCGTTGGAAAGTAGACATCCTGGGCTTTCCAGCAATATATGATAGTCCATACTTTACCCAAGATTTGATGGCCCAAACCGGCGTTCAAAGTCACCTTCAAGATTTCCAGCGTTAAACGCTGGAACTGGCACCCAAATGGGAGTTAAACGCCCAAACTGGCACTAAAGCTGGCGTTTAACTCCAAGAAGAGTCTCTGCACGAAAAAGCTTCAATGCTCAGCCCAAGCACACACCAAGTGGGCCCGGAAGTGGATTTTTATGTCATTTACTCATTTCTGTA
>NC_029773.3:17934725-17935681 GCF_000817695.3 Arachis duranensis | reverse complement strand
GTGGGATCGACCCTTACTCGCGTAAGGTTTATTACTTGGACGACCCAGTGCACTTGCTGGTTAGTTGTGCGGAAGTTGTGTAATGCCATGGTATTGAACACCAAGTTCTTGGGGTTCATGACCGGGGATTATGAGAGTTGTGAAAAGTATTGTTAACAATTTCGCGCACCAAGTTTTTGGCGCCGTTGCCGGGGATTGTTCTGTTTGGACAACTGACGGTTCATCTTGTTGCTTAGATTAGGTATTTTTTTTCTTCAGAGTTCTTAAGAATGAATTCTAGTGTTTCAATGTGATGCTCTTATCATCACCAAAGCTGATTGATCTTCATCAATTTAGCTCTTGAATGCAATGTTCTGCTGAAGCTTGGCTAGCCATGTCTAATTCCTTTAGACTGAAGCTTTAGACTAACATTGCGTGATTCCTGGAATTCTCATTAAAAATTTTGATACCTTTATTTTCTTTTCCACTTAATTTTCGAAAAATACAAAAAAAAAATCACAAAACCATAAAATCCAAAAATATTTCTTGTTTGAGTCTAGAGTCTCATGTTAAGTTTGGTGTCAATTGCATGTTGCATTCATGCATGTGTCCTCATTGATCTTCAAGTTGTTCTTGATGATTTCTTTGTTTTGATCTTTGAATTCTATTGACTTGAGTGTTTTGTTATATGCATTCTCATTTTGTTAGTGTCAATGGTATACAAACTGCTAAGTTTGGTGTCTTGCATGCATTTGATTTTAGTTGCATTTTAATTATTCCTTATTATTAAAAGCTGTTCTTTTCCATGCATTTGTGTCTTTTCAAGTCAATAATACAGAGAATTGAAGATTCAGAACATACTGCAGAGGAATCACACAGAAAAAGCTGGGCATTCAAAAATGCCCAGTGAAGAAGACAGACTGGCGTTTAAACGCCAGCCAGGGTGCCTGGCTGGGCGTTTAACGCCCAAAAGGGTA
>NC_029773.3:17932557-17933207 GCF_000817695.3 Arachis duranensis | reverse complement strand
GTGAATTACCATGGGAGAACCCTATGGAACACCTATAATCCTTCATGGAGGAATCATCCAAATCTTTCATGGAAGGATCAACAGAGACCTCAACAAGGTTTCAATAATAATAACGGTGGAAGAAACAGGTTTAGCAATAGCAAGCCTTTTCCATCATCTTCTCAGCAACAGACAGAGAGTTCTAAGCAGAATACTTCTGACTTAGCAACCATGGTCTCTGATCTAATCAAAACCACTCAAAGTTTCATGACTGAAACAAGGTCCTCCATTAAAAACTTGGAAGGACAAGTGGGTCAGCTGAGCAAGAAAATTACTGAACTCCCTCCTAGTACTCTTCCAAGCAATACAGAAGAAAATCCAAAAGGAGAGTGCAAGGCCATCAACATGGCCGAATACTGGGAGGAAGAAGAGGCAGTGAACGCCACTGAGGAAGACCTCACTGGGCGTCCACTGGCCCCCAATGAGTTCCCCAATGAGGAACCTTGGGAATCTGAGACTCAAACTGAGACCATAGAGATTCCATTGGACTTACTTCTGCCATTCATGAGCTCTGATGAATATTCTTCCTATGAAGAGGATGAGTATGTCACTGAGGAGCAAGTTGCTAAATACCTTGGAGCAATCATGAAGCTAAATGACAAGTTATTTGG
>NC_029773.3:17931753-17932156 GCF_000817695.3 Arachis duranensis | reverse complement strand
CAGAAAATACCTGAAATCACAGAAAAACACACAAACTCATAGTAAAGTCCAGAAATATGATTTTTGCCTAAAAACTAATATTATTTTACTAAAAACTAACTAAAACATGCTAAAATCTACATGAAATTACCCCCAAAAAGCGTATAAAATATCCGCTCATCAAACCCCCACATTCAAACTCTAAGTTTGGTGTTGGGAGGTTCCAACATGGCTCTAAGTATCTGTGAGGCTCCATGAGAGTCCTCTGTCAAGCTAATGACAGTAAAGAAGCGCTTGTTGGGAGGCAACCCAATGTTTTATAATTAACTATTTTCTTTTGTTATTTTATGTCTTTTGTAGGTTGATGATCATGAGAAGTCACAAAATCAATTGAAAAAGCAAAAACAGAATGAAAAACAGGAAT
>NC_029773.3:17931000-17931477 GCF_000817695.3 Arachis duranensis | reverse complement strand
ATGCCATTTGGTGCAGGGATGACTTTTCCTTGACACCTAAGGATCTGTGGACCCCACAGGATCCCCACCAACCCCACCACCTACTCTCTTCTTTTTTCTTTTGCTCGAGGACGAGCAAACCTTTTAAGTTTGGTGTGGTAAAAGCGTCGCTTTTCGTTTTTCCATAACCATTTATGGCATCCAAGGCCGGAGAAACCTCTAGAAAGAGGAAAGGGAAGGCAAAAGCTTCCACCTCCGAGTCATGGGAGATGGAAAGATTCATCTCAAGGGTGCATCAAGACCACTTCTATGAAGTTGTGGGCTTGAAGAAGGGTCAACTTTGATCAAAGGTTGGACCAAGTCCTCATAGACATTTGTGAAGAGGGCGTTCAATAAAAGAGAGATTCAAGAGGAAAGCCGGTTCAACTGAGAAGGCATGACCTCAAGCCCATCACTAAGAAAAGGATGAGACCCCACTCATCATGAAATCCCTGAGAT
>NC_029773.3:17930573-17930799 GCF_000817695.3 Arachis duranensis | reverse complement strand
GTTCATGAATGTTAAAATTGTTGGCTCTTGAAAGAATGATGAAAAAGGAGACATGTTACTGAGGATCTGAAAAATCATAAAAATGATTCTTGAAGCAAGAAAAAGCCGTGAATACAAAAAAAAAGAGAAAGAAAAAAACGAAAAAAAAATAGAGAAATAAGAGTTGTGATCCAAGGCAAATAAGAGTGTGCTTAAGAACCCTGGACACCTCTAATTGGGGACTCTA
>NC_029773.3:17930112-17930471 GCF_000817695.3 Arachis duranensis | reverse complement strand
GTGGTAATACTGGAAGACAGAGTGCTTTGGGCCACAGCCAAGACTCAATAAGTAGCTATGTTCAAGAATCATCATACCTAAATAGGAGAATCAATGACACTATCTAGATTCTGAGTTCCTAAAGAAGCCAATCATTCTGAATTTCAAAGGATAAAGTGAGATGCCAAAACTGTTCGGAGGCAAAAAGATACTAGTCCCGCTCATCTAATTGGAGCTATGTTTCCTTGATATTTTGGAGTCTATAGTATATTCTCTTCTTTTTATTCTATTTTGATTTTCAGTTGCTTGGGGACAAGCAACAATTTAAGTTTGGTGTTGTGATGAGCGGATAATTTATACGCTTTTTGGCATTGTTTTTA
>NC_029773.3:17923082-17929014 GCF_000817695.3 Arachis duranensis | reverse complement strand
CCTTGCTTAAGCTTGCCATGGAAAGGAGTAAGAAGGATTGGATGAAGACAGTAGGAAAGCAGAGAGACGGAAGGGAAGGCATCTTCATGCGCTTATCTGAAGTTCCTACCAATGAATTACATAAGTATCTCTATCTTTACCTTTGTGTTATTTTCGTTCATCACCCATATACATTTGAGTTTGCATGACTAAGATTTACAAGATGACCATAGCTTGCTTAAATACTAACAATCTCCGTGGGATCGACCCTTACTCGCGTAAGGTTTATTACTTGGACGACCCAGTGCACTTGCTGGTTAGTTGTGCGAAGTTGTGTAATGCCATGGTATTGAACACCAAGTTCTTGGGGTTCATGACCGGGGATTATGAGAGTTGTGAAAAGTATTGTTCACAATTTCGCGCACCAGTGTTCTTGTACTAGGATATGCTTGGACAAGTAAATTCTAAGGGGTATTTCAAAACCTGGCCACGTAGATCAACTGATTTGGGATGGCCAATTGAAAGTCCACAATAAAGAGCAACCTAGATACAGAACCTTTAGTTATCCAAAGAGATACTGGGCATCAATGATCCTAGGAGGAAATAGTGAGCCATGTGTCTGTGGTGGAGAAATGTTGAGTAAAAATAAAGCCAAAGGCTACTACAACATTTGACACCAAGCCTTCAAAGAATAATAAGCTTGTTAAGCAAAATGAGAAAAGAAAAGTTAGCAAGGGAGCAAGTAAAGAGTAAACCTTGCAACAGCAAGCTTAGTAAGCCTTTGAGGAAAAGTGTATATTATGTAACAGCAAACAATAACTGAGTTGTCATTGTCTGCATAAAAACTCCATGAATCAAGTTCTGCTATATGCCTAATAAGGATATGTTTGCTCTTCTTGTTCATTTCATTTGCTCTTAGTTTTGATGCTTGCTTGGGGACAAGCAAGATTTAAGTTTGGTGTTGTGATGACAAGTCATCATATACCCATTTTTCAAGCTAATTTCACTTGTTTCACTAGCCTTTATGCACTTTCTTGCATCCTAAGTAAGTAATTTGGAATGAAAATGCATGACTTCTTTAAATCAAACAACCACCATTCAATTGATGCTAAATCATAAGGTTTGAGCTAAAATTAATTAATTTTTAATGAATTATAAACCTTATGAGTTTGGAGATACTTTGATTGGTTGCTTTGGTTTCTTGTAGGTGAAGAAAGGAAGAAAAGAAGAAAAACGTGGCTTAAGAAGTGTGGCCAAAGGAAGAAAAAGGTGTGGTAAAAGAAGGAAAAGTGTGGCGCAACATTGATGAAGGAAGCCACACTGCTCTCCACAAGAGCACATTGCCCTCCAGGAGAGCAGCATAATGAACCAAGCTTCCAAAACATCACTGCCCTGCCCTCTATATGAGCGGAGCACAACTCTATGCCAAGGAACAAAGGAAGGAAAAACTCTGCCCTGCCCTCTTCAAGAGCAATATCGGGCTTTCATGAAAAATAATTCAAAGGAAATTGTCTCCAAGTGCCACCCATGGGTTTCAAACCCAAGAACAAGAAGGAAAGAATGAGCGCTACTCACAAGGGAAAATGAGCCACACTTGGCTAAAAGGCTTCCACCAAGTTTCGAACACAAGACCTTGGGGAAGCAAGGAACTAGGCATTACTTTGGTGCCAAGAAAACCAAGGAAAAAGGGGCAGCGTGTGCATCCACCAAGTTTCGAACTTGGGACCTCACCCAATGGCAACATTGCCCTGCCCTCCACAAGGGCAGGGCAGCATTTCTTGGCACGGGCAGCACACAAGCACGCCCGGCCAGGAGCTCGAGCACGCAGCTTGGACGCACGGAAGGCAAGCATGCACGCACATTGCCCTGCTCTCCGCAAGGGCACGGTAGCATCTTGAACGTGCATCACACGCTTAGCACGCACGTAATGAGGCCGCATGCATAATTTCCCTGCTCTGCCCTCCACAAGAGCAGAGCAGCCTCCTAGAGCCAACTTCTTCATGGGCTAAAAATTGGATTAAAAATCCAATTTAATTCATTTCTTCACCAAATCAAAAGCCCATCCAAATTCCAAAATCCAAGAATAGAAAGTGTATAAATAGGAGATAGTTTGATGTAAGGAGGACCTTTCTTTTGATTTTTGAATTTTTACATTTTGAGACTTCATTTCCTTTGAGAGCTTTGAACTGAGATCTGAGAGAATTGGGAAGGAGAATTGATCTCTCTTCTTCCTTGTTCTTGCTTGAGCACTTTTTACTTTTCTTGCTTTGAGTCTTGAGTGTGAAGAATTGAGGAACTTCTGTCTCAATCTCCATTTAAGATCTCTTGGATTTTCCTACTGCATAATTGAGCTAAATTTCATTTTCTTACTGCTGCTGAGCTAAATTTCTTTTCCTTACTGCTGCAATCTTTAATTTCTTGTTAATTGCTTTGTGAACTTGGATCTGGGAAGGTAATTGAGATCTAGACTTTGCTATCTAGTCTCTGGAGTCCTGAGATCCAATTTTCCTTTTGGTTCTTCTGTTGAACCACTGCTGCAATTAAATTTTCATTTCTGTTTGAGATCTAGTCAATTCCAATTCATCTCTTGCTTTGATAATTGCTGCAAGTTAATTTTCCTTGCTTAAATTCTGAATTCCCAGTCCTCAAATCCCTTTTCCATTCAAGCAATTTATATTTCTTGCACTTTAAGTTACTGCAATTTACATTTCTTGCACTTTAAGTTTCAGTCATTTAATTACTTGCACTTTAAGATTCAGCCTCTTTAATTTTAGTTCTCTTTAATTTCTGCAACTCATCCCTATCCCTTTACATTTTCTGCTATTTACTTATTGTTGGATACAAAATCACTCAACCAATACTTGATTCGCTTGACTAAATCACCCACTAAATTAAAATTGCTCAATCCTTCAATCCCTGTGGGATCGATCTCACTCCCGTGACTTTTATTACTTGATGCGACCCGGTACACTTGCCGGTGAGTTTTGTGTTGGATCGTTTTCCACACATCAGTAAACATGTATTCTTGAGAGTTACTCCCATGACAGGCATTGCAAGAGCTATTAAAACAAAGAAGTTGAATTCTCGATACATTGGTCCATTTGAGATCTTGAAAAAGATTGCTCCGGTGGCGTATCAAGTGGCTTTGCCACCAAATCTTTCAAATTTGCATGACGTGTTCCACGTTTCACAACTTCAAAAATATACTCCAGACACGACTCATGTATTGGAGCCCGAGACTATTCAGTTGAAGGAGAATCTTACTTTCCAAGTTACTCTGGTTCGTATTGATGATGTGAGCATTAAGAAGCTCCGTGAAAAAGAAGTCCAATTGGTTAAGGTGGTTTGGAGTCGATCAGGTGTTGAGGAACATACTTGGAGTTGAAAACAGACATGAAGAAGGATTACCCGCAATTATTTATAGGTAACTAAATTTTGAGAACAAAATTTTAAATTAGGTGGATAAGATGTACTCGGTCAAACCATAATTACATGAGTAATTAATTAAATATGGGCAAAAAGGGTGTGAAAATTTAGCAATCATAATTTGAAGATTTAATAATGATATTTGGACTCAGAGAATTTTTCTGAGTTGGAAAACATAGTTTTCTGTGTAAAAACGTGCACTAAAAATTTGACCGACAGTACCGCCTGAGATCTGTTTGGTATTGCACCTCAGAAAATTAATTATGAGTAAAAGAGGTTAAAAAGTTAAAATTTATGATTTAGGAAGTCAAAATATTTAAAACGTAGAATTAAAACACTAATCTTAAAGGTTTTGGCTCAAATTGGGACGAACGAGCCATATATATGAACTGGGCTCAAGTTGGATCCAAACCTAGCATATATAAGGCCAATTCAGCAACAAGACCCTCATTCATAATGTTTCATGCTGAAATTGAAAGAGAAGAAAGATGAGAGTGAAACCCTAGCCTTTGGTTCATTCTATCTACCATAACTTTTTCTTTGGCGCTCTGATTGCTGCATTGTTTACGGCCACGTGAAGCCCTTCTCATGCTCTACAATTCTATCAAAAAAGATTGGTAAGAATTTTGAATTCTCTTACCCTATTTTCACAAGACATGTCAAATTCAAAATTTAGGAATGGGTTTTGAGAAATCTTGTGATTTTGGTTGTTTAGAGGTGCTCTAGTATGAGCTATTGGTGATTTTCATCAATAAAATTCATGGGTTAAGGTAAGAGATCACGAAACCCTTATGATTTATGAAGTTTCATGAACCCTAAGTTGATGTATGTATGAAATTGTGTATAGTAGAATATTGGATGATTTTGGTACGTACCCTTTGGAAACTTGAATTAGCTTGTGGAGCTTATGGGTGAGCTTTGGAGTGGAGGTTCAAACTTGGGTGTCATTGAAAAGAGAATCAAGTGTTGGGTGTGAACAACCGTCGTTAAAGGTACGATTTAAGTTTTATTTAAATATCATATAATGTAGTATAAAATCCTAGGCTAGATGCCTCTAGGATTAAGTTTGAATTGTGTATTTAGTTGGAATTGATATGTGTAGTGTTGTGTTGTTGCAATTGATGATTTGAAATTGAGAATTGTGTATTTTTGCATAGTTGATATGTTGTGAAAATTGATAGTTTGGATGGTGAATACATATTTATGAGTGAATTAATAGATGTTAGGCCGAAGGCCGTAAATTTGGACTAGAGGCTGAAAAAAGTGAGAATGGTAAGTTGGTGAATGTATTGTGTGATGATGTATAAATTTGAATGGAAATTGGATATTGAATGTGTGAAAATTGGAAATGATTGATAGAATCGTAGAAATTTAGGATTTTAAGGTGTGAAATTGAGTTGAAATGTGTAAATAAAGTAAGTTTGAGTTTGATGGATTGTGAATGTGTGAAGTGGTTTTGAGTCCTTTTATTGATGTTAAAATTGTTTTGGCTTGTGAACTTTTGGAAAAGTTGGTAAATCCTGTTTTTGGTTACAACAGATTTTTGGCCAATTTTGGCGGGCCGTAACTCGGTCATCAGAGTTGAAAATTTTACAAAACTATATTTTTATGAAAATTCATTTATCAATCTTTCCAACGGTTTAAGAATGGTTAAAAAATGAATTTTGTAAAAAACGATACAAATGTTTGAAATTTGGACTAAAAAACTGATATTTAGAGCATATAAGCATTTTCAAAGTCTGATATGTCATACGTATGCGGACATCATCGTACGTATTGATGAGCGGATAATTTATACGCTTTTTGGCATTGTTTTTAGGTAGTTTTTAGCAAGTTCAAGCTACTTTTAGGGATGTTTTCATTAGTTTTTATGTTAAATTCACATTTCTGGACTTTACTATGAGTTTGTGTGTTTTTCTGTGATTTCAGGTAATTTCTGGCTGAAATTGAGGGACTTGAGCAAAACTCTGAAAAAGGCTGACAAAAGGACTGCTGATGCTGTTGGAATCTGACCTCCCTGCACTCGAAATGGATTTTCTAGAGCTACAGAACTCCAATTGGCGCGCTCTTAATGGCGTTGGAAAGTAGACATCCAGAGCTTTCAAGCAATATATAATAGTCCATACTTTATTCGGAAATTGATGACGTAACTTGGCGTTGAATGCCAAGTACATGCTGCTGTCTGGAGTTAAACGCTAGAAACACGTCATGATCCGGAGTTGAACGCCCAAAACACGTTATAACTTGGAGTTCAACTCCAAGTAAAGCCTCAGCTCGTGGATAGATCAAGCTCAGCCCAAGCATACACCAAGTAGGCCCCGGAAGTGGATTTATGCATCAATTACTTACTCATGTAAACCCTAGTAGCTAGTTTATTATAAATAGGACTTTTTACTAGTGTATTAGAGATCTCTGGACGCCTAGTCCTTAGACCATGGGGGCTGGCCATTCAGCCATGTCTGAACCTTTCACTTATGTATTTTCAACAGTGGAGTTTCTGCACACCATAGATTAAGGGTGTGGAGCT
>NC_029773.3:17922554-17922971 GCF_000817695.3 Arachis duranensis | reverse complement strand
ATATACGTTGCACAACACTTTGATGAATGTGATGATCCGTGACACTCATCATCATTCTCACCTATGAACGTGCGTGACTGAAAACCATTTCCCTTCTACTTTAGGCCGGGCGCATATCTCTTAGATTCCCCAACAGAATCTTCGTGGATAGATGGCGGCATTCATGGGGATCCGGAAAGTCTAACCTTGTCTGTGGTATTCCGAGTAGGATTCCGGGAATCTGGAAAGTCTAACCTTGTCTGTGGTATTCCGAGTAAGATTCCGGTATTGAATGACTGTGACGAGCTTCAAACTCTTGAAGGCTGGGCGTGATGACAAATGCAAAAGAATAAAGGGATTCTATTCCAACCTGATTGAGAACCGACAGATGATTAGTCGTGCTGTGACAGAGCATAGGAACGTTTTCACTGAGAGGAT
>NC_029773.3:17920709-17922477 GCF_000817695.3 Arachis duranensis | reverse complement strand
ACAGCGCATATGACCATTTTCCCGAGAGGATTAAAAGTAGCCATTGATGATGGTGATGCCCTACATACAGCTTGCCATGGATAGGAGTAGGAAGGATTGGATGAATGTAATAAAAAAGTAGAGATTCGAGAGGAGCACAACATCTCCATACGCCTATCTGAAATTCCCATTATTGATTTACATAAGTATTTCTATCCCTTTTTATTTTCTATTTATTATAAATTTTCGAAACCCATAACCATTTAATCTGCCTAACTGAGAATTACAAGGTGACCATAGCTTGCTTCATACCAACAATCTCTGTGGGATCGACCCTTACTCACGTAAGGTATTACTTGGATGACCCAGTACACTTGCTGGTTAAGTTGAACGGAGTTGTGAGCTTCTCTAACAGTGCCTAGAACTCTTGTATCACAATTTCATCCACCAAGTTTTTGGCGCCGTTGCCGGGGATTGTTCGAGTATGGACAACTGACGGTTCATCTTGTTGCTCAGATTAGGTAACTTTCTTTTCAAAAAATTTTTTCAAAAATCTTTTTCAAAATTTTTCTTTTCTTTTTCTTTTTTCCAAACTTTATTTTCGAAAAAATTAATAAAAATAGAAAAAAAATCATAAAATCATAAAAAACCAAAAATATTTTGTGTTTCTTGTTTGAGTCTTGAGTCAATTTTTAAGTTTGGTGTCAATTGCATGCTTTAAAAATTTTTTTTGTATTTTTCGAAAATTCCATGCATTCATAGTGTTCTTCATGATCTTCAAGTTGTTCTTGATAAGTCTTCTTGTTTGATCTTGATGTTTTCTTGTTTTGTGTTGTTTGTTGTTTTTCATATGCATTTTTCGTTTGTTAGAGTCTATGCATTAAAGATTTCTAAGTTTGGTGTCTTGCATGTTTTCTTTGCATCAAAAATTTTTCAAAAATATGTTCTTGATGTTCATCATGATCTTCAAAGTGTTCTTGGTGTTCATCTTGACATTCATAGCATTCTTGCATGCATTCATTGTTTTGATCCAAAATTTTCATGTTTTGGGTTATTTTTGTGTTTGTCTCTCTCATAATTAAAAATTCAAAAATCAAAAAATATCTTTTCCTTATTTTTCTCATAATTTTCAAAAATTTGAGTTGACTTAGTCAAAAAATTTTCAAAATTAGTTGTTTCTTACAAGTCAAGTCAAATTTTCAATGTTAAAAATCTTAGCTTTTCAAAATCTTTTTCAAAAAAAATTATATTTTTTTCATTTTTTTCTATTTTCGAAAATTTCAAAAATCTTTTTCAAAATATTTTCAAAATCTTTTTATTATCTTTATATCAAATTTTCGAAAATATGCTAACAATTAATGTGATTGGTTCAAAAATTTGAAGTTTGTTACTTTCTTGTTAAGAAAGGTTCAATCTTTAAGTTCTAGAATCTTATCTTGTAGTTTCTTGTTAGTGAAGTAAGTAATTTTAAATTTTTGAATTAAATCTTTTTATCTTTATCTTATCTTTTTCAAAAAAAAATTTATCTTTTTCAAAATTTGATTTTAAAATATGTTTTCTATCCTCCTATCTTCTTATCTTTTTAAAATTAAAAACTTCAAATCTTTTTATTTAATCAACCAACTAACTTTTGTTTGTTTCTTATCTTTTTCAAAACCAACTAACTACTTCTCCCTCCCTAATTTTGAAAATATCTCATCTCTTTTTCAAAAATTCTTTTGTTTTAAATTTTAATTTTAATCTTATCTTATCCCTAATTTTCGAAAATTACTAACACTTTTTTTTAAAA
>NC_029773.3:17916950-17920602 GCF_000817695.3 Arachis duranensis | reverse complement strand
AATAATAATAATGCAAGGAGAATGCTTGGTGATTTCACAAAGCCAACGTCCAAGTTTGATGGAAAAAGCATCTCCATTCCTGCCATTGGAGCCAATAACTTTGAGCTGAAACCTCAGCTAGTTGCCTTAATGCAACAAAACTGCAAGTTTTATGGACTTCCATCTGAAGATCCTTATCAGTTCTTAACTGAGTTCTTGCAGATCTGTGAGACTGTTAAGACGAATGGAGTAGATCCTGAAGTCTACAGGCTCATGCTTTTCTCTTTTGCTGTAAGAGACAGAGCTAGAATATGGTTGGATTCACAACCTAAGGATAGCCTGGACTCCTGGGATAAGTTGGTCACTACCTTCTTGGATAAATTCTTTCCTCCTCAAAAGCTGAGCAAGCTTAGAGTGGATGTTCAGACCTTCAAACAAAAAGATGGTGAATCCCTCTATGAAGCTTGGGAAAGATACAAGCAGTTGACCAAAAGGTGTCCATCTGACATGTTTTCAGAATGGACCATATTAGATATATTCTATTATGGCCTATCTGAATTTTCGAAAATGTCATTGGATCATTCTGCAGGTGGATCAATTCACCTAAAGAAAACACCTGCAGAAGCTCAAGAACTTATTAACATGGTTGCAAACAACCAATTCATGTACACTTCTGAGAGGAATTCCATTAATAATGGGACACCTCAAAGGAAGGGAGTTCTTGAAATTGATGCTCTGAATGCCATATTGGCTCAGAACAAAGTGCTGACTCAGTAAGTCAACATGATCTCTCAAAGTCTGAATGGATGGCAAAATGCATCCAACAGTACTAAAGAGGCAGCTTCTGAAGAAGCTTATGATCCTGAGAACCCTGCCATGACAGAGGTTAATTACATGGGTGAACCTTATGTAAACACCTATAACTCATCATGGAGAAATCATCCAAATTTCTCATGGAAGGATCAACAAAAGCCTCAACAAGGCTTTAACAATGGTAGACGCAATAGGCTGAGCAATAGCAAGCCTTTTCCATCATCTTCTCAGTAACAGACAGAGAATTCTGAACAAAACACTTCTAATTTAGCCAATCTAGTCTCTGATCTGTCAAAGGCCACTTTCAGTTTCATGAATGAAATAAGATCCTCCATTAGAAATTTGGAGGCATAAGTGGGCCAGCTGAGTAAGAAAGTCATTGAAATTCCTCCCAGTATTCTCCCAAGCAATACAGAAGAGAATCCAAAAGGAGAGTGCAAGGCCGTTGATATAATCAATATGGCCGAATGCACAAGGGAGGAGGAGGACGAAAATCCTAGTGAGGAAGACCTCCTGGGACGTCTCTCAACAAAGAAGGAGTTTCCTATTAAGGATCCAAAGGAATCTGAGGCTCATATAGAGACCATAGAGATTCCATTAAATCTCCTTCTGCCATTCATGAGCTCTGAAGACTTCTTCCTCTGAAGAGGATGAAGATGTGACTGAAGAGCAAGTTGCTCAATATTTAGGAGCTATCATGAAGCTGAATGCCAAGCTGTTTGGTAATGAGACTTGGGAAAGTGAACCTCCCTTGCTCATTAATGAACTAGATACCTGGATTCAGTAAATTTTACCTCAAAAGAGACAAGATCCTGGCAAATTCTTAATACCTTGTACCATAGGCACATTGACCTTTGAAAAAGCTCTGTGTGATCTGGGGTCAGGAATAAATCTTATGCCACTCTCTGTAATGGAGAAGCTGGGGATCATTGAGGTACAACCTGCCTTGTTCTCATTACAATTGGCAGACAAGTCATTGAGACAAGCTTATGGAATAGTGGAGGACGTGTTAGTAAAGGTTGAAGGCCTTTACATCCCCGCTGATTTCATAATCTTAGACACTAGAAAGGAAGAGGATGAATGCATCATCCTTGGAAGACCTTTCCTAGCCACAGCAGGAGCTGTGATAGATGTCAACAGAGGTGAATTAGTCCTTCAATTGAATGGGGACTACTTTGTGTTTAAGGCACAGGGCCATCCCTCTGTGACAAAAGAGAGTAAGCAGGAAGAGCTTCTCTCAGTTCAGAGTCAAGAAGAGCCCCCACAGTCAAACTCTAAGTTTGGTGTTGGGAGGCCACAACCAAACTCTAAGTTTGGTGATTAAGACCCCATATCCAAACTCTAAGTTTGGTGTTGGGACTATACAACATTGACCTGATCACCTTTGTGGCTCCATGAGAGACCACTGTCAAGCTATTGACATTAAAGAAGCGCTTGTTGGGAGGCAACCCAATTTTATTTTTATTTTATTCTATTTTATTCTTATTTTGTGTTTTATTAGGTACATGATCATGTGGAGTCACGAAAAAAATATAAAAATTAAAAACAGAATCTAAAACAGCAGAAGAAAAATCACACCCTGGAGGAAGCACAGACTAGCGTTCAACGCCAGTAAGGAGCATCTGGCTGGCGTTCAACGCCAGAACAGAGCATGAATCTGGCGCTGAACGCCAGAAACAAGCAACATTCTGGCGTTTGAACGCCAGGAATGTGCCTAGAGGAAAAGCTGGCGCTGAACGCCAGTAACAAGCATGAAACTGGCGTTCATCGCCAAAAACATGTTACATGTGGGCGTTGAACGCCCAGAACGTGCACCACTCGGCATTTAAACGCCAGAATGGTATGCAAAGGCATTTTACATGCCTATTTGGTGCAGGGATGGAATTCCTTGACACCTCAGGATCTGTGGACCCCACAGGATCCCCACCTACTATATTTCCACCTTACCTCCTAATCCTATTTTACTCTTCCCCATGTCACACTTTCCAAAACCCTTCACCAATCACCTCAATCTCTCTTCCCAATTACCCTCTTCACCATTTACATCCATCCACTCTTCCCCATAAACCCCACCTACCTTCAAAATTCAAAAACATTTCCCTACCCAATCCCACCCTATATGGCCGAAACTTCACTCTCCCCTTTCCCTATATAAACCCTTCCATTCTACTTCATTTTCACACAACACTACCCCCTCTTCTATACCTTGGCCGAATCCATCTCCTTTCACTCTCCTCCATTTTCTTCTTCTTCTTCTTCTCTTCTTTCTTCTATTGCTCGAGGGCGAGCAATATTTTAAGTTTGGTGTGGTAAAAGCATAAGCTTTTTTTTGTTTTTCCATTACCATCAATGGCACCTAAGGCCGGAGAATCCTCTAGAAAAGGAAAAGGGAAGACAAAAGCTTTCACCTCCGAGTCATGGGAGATGGAAAGATTCATCTCCAAAAGCCATCAAGACCACTTCTATGATGTTGTGGCAAAGAAGAAGGTGATCCCTGAGGTCCCTTTCAAGCTCAAGAAAAATGAGTATCCGGAGATCCGACATGAGATCCGAAGAAGAGGTTGGGAAGTCTTAACCAACCCCATGCAACAAGTCAGAATCTTAATGGTTCAAGAGTTCTATGCCAATGCATGGATCACTAGGAACCATGATCAAAGTATGAACCCGAGTCCAAAGAATTATCTCACAATGGTTCGGGGGAAATACTTAGATTTTAGTCCGGAAAATGTGAGGTTGGCGTTTCACTTGCCCATGATGCAAGGAGATGAATGTTCCTACACTAGAAGGGTCAACTTTAATCAAAGGTTGGACCAAGTCCTAATGGACATATGTGTGGAAGGAGCTCAATGAAAAAGAGACT
>NC_029773.3:17915371-17916803 GCF_000817695.3 Arachis duranensis | reverse complement strand
GATCGGGCCATCATGATTCATAGCATCATGATTGGAGAGGAAGTAGAAGTTCATGAAGTCATCTCCAATGAATTCTACAAAATAGCCGAAAAGCCCTCCACCATGGCAAGGCTAGCTTTTCCTTACCTTATTTGCCATCTATGTTACTCAGCTGGAGTTATCAAAGAAGGAGACATCCCCATTGAAGAGGATAAGCCCATCACCAAGAAGAGGATGGAGCAAGCAAGAGAAACCCTCCATGGATCTCAAGAGATGCATGAGGAAGCTCATCATCAAGAAATCCCTGAGATGCCTCAAGGGATGCACTTTCCTCCCAGCAACTATTGGGAACAACTCAACACTTCCTTAGAAGATTTGAGCTACAATGTGGAACAATTAAGGGTGGAACATCAAGAGCACTCTATCATTCTCCATGAAATAAGAGAAGATCAAAGAGTAATGAGGGAGGAGCAACAAAGGCAAGGAAGGGACATAGAAGAGCTTAAGGACATTGGTGGTCCTTCAAAAAGAAGACGCCACTAAAGGTGGATTCATTCCTTGTTCTTATTTCTCTGTTTTTCGGTTTTTTATGTTATATGTCTATTTATGTTTTGTGTCTCTACTTCATGATCATTAGTATGTAGTAACTATGCCTTAAAACTATGAATAAAATCTTGTAGTAACCATGTCTTAAAGCTATGAATAAAATCCATTAATCCTTCACCTCTCTTAAATGAAAAATGTTTTAATTCAAAAGAATAAGAAGTACATGAATTTCGAATTTATCCTTGAATTTAATTTAATTTTATTGATGTGGTGACAATACTTTTTGTTTTCTGAATGAATGATTGAACAGTGCATATGTCTTTTGATATTGTTGTTTATGAATGTTAAAATTGTTGGCTCTTGAAAGAATGATGAACAACGAGAAATGTTATTGATGATCTGAAAAAATATACAATTGATTCTTGAAGCAAGAAAAAGCAGTGAAAAAAGAAAAGCTTGCGAAAAAAAAGAAGAAAAAAAATGGCGAAAAAAAATAGAAAGAAAGAAAGAAAAAGCAAGCAGAAAAAGCCAATATCCCTTAAAACCAAAAGGCAAGGGTAAAAAGGATCCAAGGCTTTGAGCATCAATGGATAGGAGGGCCCAAGGAAATAAAATCCAGGCCTAAGCGGCTAAATCAAGCTGTCCCTAACCATGTGCTTGGGTCATGTAGGTCCAAGTGAAAAGCTTGAGACTGAGTGGTTAAAGTTGTGATCCAAAGAAAAAAGAGTGTGCTTAAGAGCTCTGGACACCTCTAACTGGGGACTCTAGCAAAGCTGAGTCACAATCTGAAAAGGTTCACCCAGTCATGTGCCTGTGGCATTTATGTATCCGGTGGTAATACTGGAAAACAAAATGCTTAGGGCCACGGCCAAGACTCATAAGTAGCTGTGTTCAAGAATCAACAAAC
>NC_029773.3:17908596-17915248 GCF_000817695.3 Arachis duranensis | reverse complement strand
AGTTTTTAGGCAAAAATTATATTTCTGGACTTTACTATGAGTTTGTGTGTTTTTCTGTGATTTCAGGTAATTTCTGGCTGAAATTGAGGGACTTGAGCAAAACTCTGAAAAAGGCTGACAAAAGGACTGTTGATGATGTTGGAATCTGACCTCTCTGCACTCGAAATGGATTTTCTGGAGCTACAGAACTCCAATTGGCGCGCTCTCAATGGCGTTGGAAAGTAGACATCCAGAGCTTTCTAGCAATATATAATAGTCCATACTTTATTCGGAAATTGACGACGTAACTTGGCGTTGAACGCCGAGTACATGCTGCTGTCTGGAGTTAAACGCCAGAAACACGTCATGATCCGGAGTTGAACGCCCAAAACACGTTATAACTTGGAGTTCAACTGCAAGTAAAGCCTCAGCTCGTGGATAGATCAAGCTCAGCCCAAGCATACACCAAGTGGGCCCTGAAAGTAGATTTATGCATCAATTACTTACTCATATAAACCCTAGTAGCTAGTTTATTATAAATAGGACTTTTTACTAGTGTATTAGAGATCTCTGGATGCCTAGTCCTTAGACCATGGGGGCTGGCCATTCGGCCATGCCTGAACCTTTCACTTATGTATTTTCAACAGTGGAGTTTCTGCACACCATAGATTAAGGGTGTGGAGCTCTGCTGTACCTCAAGTTTAAATACAATTACTATTACTTTTTATTCAATTCTCTTTTATTCTTATTCCAAGATATACGTTGCACAACACTTTGATGAATGTGATGATCCGTGACACTCATCATCATTCTCACCTATGAACGCGCGTGACTAAAAACCACTTCCGTTCTACTTTAGGCCGAGCGCATATCTCTTAGATTCCCCAACAGAATCTTCGTGGTATAAGCTAGATAGATGGCGGCATTCATGGGTATCCGGAAAGTCTAACCTTGTCTGTGGTATTCCGAGTAAGATTCCGGTATTGAATGACTGTGACGAGCTTCAAACTCCTGAAGGCTGGGCGTGATGACAAACACAAAAGAATCAAGGGATTCTACTCCAACCTGATTGAGAACCGACAGATGATTAGCCGTGCTGTGACAGAGTATTTGGACCATTTTCACTGAGAGGATGGGATGTAGCTATCAACAAGGGTGATGCCTCCAGACGATTAACCGTGCAGTGATAGCGCATAGGACCATTTTCCCGAGAGGATTAAAAGTAGCCATTGATGATGGTGATGCCCTACATACAGCTTGCTATGGAAAGGAGTAGGAAGGATTGGATGAATGTAATAAAAAAGTAGAGATTCGAGAGGAGCACAGCATCTCCATACGCCTATCTAAAATTTCCACTATTGATTTACATAAGTATTTCTATCCCTTTTTATTTTCTATTTATTATTAATTTTTGAAACCCATAACCATTTAATCTGCCTAACTGAGATTTACAAGGTGACCATAGCTTGCTTCATACCAACAATCTCTGTGGGATCGACCCTTACTCACGTAAGGTATTACTTGGATGACCCAGTACACTTGCTGGTTAAGTTGAACGGAGTTGTGAGCTTCTCTAACAGTGCCTAGAACTCTTGTATCACAATTTCGTCCACCACGTATGCAAGAGTTGGCCACGGTCCAACACCCATTATCAAAATTATTATCTGTGTTTTTTGTTTGGAAACTTTTGCAAGCTTTCTTTGATAATTACTTCCAATACTTAAGTTTATATATTTTTAGTATTGTTTGATGAGTCACTCTTTAACTTTGGTGTTGTTTTTTGCAGATAATGCTGGTGTCATTGTGGATCCTAAAGGTGAAATGAAAGGTACCATTTCTCAAATTTAGACATTAGATGACAATAACATGCATCTAATCAGTAAGGTGTTTTATTTACCATTATTGTACTTCAATATTCAAACAAACCATAGTATAGTACCATACAATTTAATAAATCCAAACATTAAAATTCAAACTTTGCTATTCTAATTTTGTTGCAACACTTGTGAATGTAGGTTCTACTATCACTGGTCCAATTGGCAAGGAGTGTGCTGATTTGTGGCCTAGGATTGCAAGTGCGGCCAATGCAATTGTTTGAGCGGAAATCCTCCTCGTGTCATTTTGTGTTTTCTTATTAGAATTTTGTATCAGATTTTGTTTATCTTTGGAAATTGCACTGGAAATTAGTTTTACTTTGCATATGTTTTGAGTAAGTGGCTTTGTTGAAGTGTGAGATTTTATTGATTTAATTTAAAGTTTTGATCTTTTTATTAAAAAGCTTTAACTTTCTGTGCATTGGGCTATATCAATATTCTGAAGAATCATGTCCAAGGATTTATCTCATTTCTTTTGGATTGGTGTTTTCTGATTATTATTATTATTGTTGTTGTTGTTGTTGTTGTTGTTGTTGTTGTTGTTGTTGTTGTTGTTGTTGTTGTTATTGAAAAACCAATACTTGGTGTATATGGATATTTCTAAAGCTGTTTTATTTTGCTGACTTAACCCTACTAGGCTACTACTACCAGAAATTTCCTTTTGTCGAGGGTAGTTATCATACATTAGTAGTTGTTTATCGCTGTAAGACTTCTCAGCTGGCAGATTCTTATGCGTTACTCCCTGTTTGCCACTTGGAAAACTGGAAACACCACTTTCCGACCGACTTGCATAGAAGAGAATGAAGTGTATACATATTATTGTAATTTTATATGTATGTTGAAATCATTGTAAATTTTTGTTTATTTTCTTAGGTTAAATAATTTTTTGCATTTATTAATGATACACAAGCTGTGATTCGGTTACATCCTCGCTGGATTCCTTTCCAAATTTTGGGCGTGTTTAAATCAGCAAGTGTGAAAAGATGGAGTCACACTCTCTTTTATATCTCCGTTCTTTAGTGATAAAGAATTGTGGCATGCTCTCTTTCATATCTCCGCTTTTTAGTGATGAAGAATTATGGGAGTTTGTCTACTACAATTTAAAATTATTAATTAAAAATATATCTGTTGAGTTTGTAAAACTAATATTCAATTAAAATGACGAACAAATATTATTAAAGAATTATTAAGTGTTTATTAAAATTATTACCAATTGGCTGTTTACTGTGTTTGATCAAGTATGCAGGAAATAATTTAAAACAAGTTGGCCCAAGGAACAAATGTCTAAAGCCCAAGTCTACATTTTCTTTGATCCATCATAACTAAGTCAAACCCCATCACAAATCTTTGATCCAAAATAAAAGAAAATAAAGAATTGGCCCAAGATCTTTAAACCCCTTTTCAGTTACCTACTCCCTTGGTTCAAGAAAGTTAAATTCTCAAGTTCCAATTCATTTTTAATTTCTTTGAAACATCCACCGAAAGCCATCACCTCTCTCTTCTCTCTCTTGCATCGGTCACATCAACCAAAGATGAAGAAAAAAGAAAATGGAAAGCACAGAAGGAAGGTTAAGAAGAAAGGAAAATGGGGTATTGCCAAATCAAAGCAAAGAAAAAAGGCTACAACTAAGTAGCTCATCTCACTCGATTAAACCACATCAAAAGTATCTTCCCTCATGTGAGATACACCGAGGAACTAAGAAGAAAGCCACAAGGTCTCAAGCACAGAACAAACAACAATGGAAAATGTGAAATCATCTTGGTTCAGAAGCTCATCAATGCTCAAAATCAAAACTTTGAGCCAAAGTCAAGCTGAACGGTCAAGATTGAAGAAGCTTGAAGAAAAAGGATAAGAGAGAAGAGGAGAGTTGCATGCAACAGATTCGGTCTTCTCTCTCCTCTCTGATGAAGCCGCTGCTAGTCTCTAATGTTGGAGAAGATGAAGTGTAAGTGTTGAACTTGTTTCAACCTTGGAAGCTTAACTCTTCTATATTAAGTGTGAATAGCCAATGGTTGAAGGTAAGGAGGGCAAGTACAGAGTTCACTCTCATAGCTACCCAAGTTGTTTGAGTTCCTCTCCTTCATGTTGTTCATTTAGTATTTTCTTTTTATCAGTTTAATCTGTCTGAGTCTCATTGAAAAAAGCAAACATGGTGAGGTTTGTAAGAAAAAGCCAATGAAAGTTAAAAGGCAGCAAGTTAAACTAGAAGAAAAAGCCATAAGATGTCTCATATTTACTTTGTACATCTTTCGACTTTGTGTCATGATTTTGTGGGGATTTCTTTACAAGTTGGGTTAGCACTTTGCTGTTGAAAGCTATATTGAGGTCTAGTAAAATTCGGATTGGGTTTATAATTTGGATTTGTTCCAGATAGGATTGGGTAGATCTTAGGGAGGAATTGGTGATTGTAATCGGTTAAAGATAATGAAATTCCATCACTGTTGTAATGGAGACTGGATGTAGGCTACATTGCACTAAGTACCTGAACCAGAATATATCTGGGTGTTATTTCTTCTTCTCTACTTCATTTCAATTTCTATTAAATAGGAGACAAAATGAAAATATTTCTCAGTTAACCATGAGACAAAAATAAAAATATCTCCTAAGATTATTTGAGAAAGCAAAAGAACTATTCAGTAGAAAAAGAGGCTAAGATTCAATCCCTTTTCTCTTAGTCTCAGATAATGATCAATTGGTATTAGAGCTTGGTCTCAAAGAGATCAAGCTTTGTAACTTGGAGAAAAGATCCTGATAGCAAATAACAGTGGTTCTAATATGGTGGCCTATACACTAACAGAAGGACAATCAAGCAATATACATCCGTTGTTCAATGGAAAGAACTACAACTACTAGAAAGAATGGAGATTTTTGTTCAATATGTAGATTACAACATCTGGGAGATAATTTTGAATGGTCCACAAGTCCCAACCAAAACAGGAGCAGATGGTGTGGTCACTCCTAAGACTGAGGCCGAATGGAATGATGAAGATAAAAAGAAAATAGAGCTCAATTCTAAAGCTATCAACTTGCTTAATTGTGCTATCTGCTTCGAGGAATTTCGAAAGGTATCTAGATGCAAAACAGTAAAGGAAATATGAGACAAGTTTCAAGTCACTCATGAAGGAACTACCCTAGTGAAGCGGACCAAAATAGACATGCTGAGCAAAGAGTATGAAATATCCTCTATGAAGGAAGGAGAAACGATTGATGAAATGTTTGAAAGATTTAGTGTCATTATCAATGGCTTGGATGCTACAGGAATTACTCACCCTAAACCTGTGCTAGTGAGAAAAGTTCTAAGAAATCTCACTAAAGAGTGGAAAACTAAAGCTATAGTTATAACTGAGAGTAGTCATATCGATCAAATGACATATGATGATCTGAGAGGAAATTTACTTGCTTTTGAAACCACTTATTTGAAAAATGATTCAAAAAAGAAAGGAATTGCTCTCAAGTCATTCACTAAGTCCCTGGATGATGAATTCAGTGGTGATAATTTTTTTGATGATAAGTTTGTTATGTTTGCTAAGAAATTCAGGAAAATGATAAAGCAAAAGAACGAAGCAAATGGGGAAACTCAAGAAAACCAAAAAGGGACTTAAGTAAGATCATCTACCACAACTGCAAAGAAGCTAGACATTACAAGTTTGACTGTCCAAAATTGAAGAAAGAAGACCAAAACAAGAATGAAAAGAAGAAGGGGATGATGGCCTCTTGAGAAGATCTGGAAAACAATTCTGAAGATGTGGAAGAATCTGAAAGCAAATCACAAACCTGTCTCCTGGCCGATCAAACTGATGAGGTTTACCTAGTATTCAAAAGAAAAGATAACATGTGGTATTTGGACAGCGGATGCTCTAGGCATATGACTGGAAAGTCTACATTCTTCATCAAGCTACACGAGTATGATGGAGGGTTTGTAATCTTCGCTGACAATGGCAAAGGAAAGATAGTGGCCATAGGTAAAGTAGGTAAAAATTTCTCATCATTCATAAATGATGTCTTTCTTGTTGATGGTTTTAAATCCAACTTGTTAAGCATTAGCTAATTATGTGATCTTGGATATTTGGTTATTTTTAGAAGATTGGACTAAGTCATTTGTGAAAAATTTGGTGAAATTTTGTTTGAAGCAAAAAGATGCAACAATGTATATGGAATCACTCTAAAAGATTTAAAAGATAAATAAGTAACTTGTTTTACCTCCACGGAACTTGAAAAATGGTTTTGGCATAAGAAATTGGGACATGCTAGTGGTGGACGAAATTGTGATCCTCAAAGTTGGTCTCTTTGTTCTTGTATAAAATTTAAATATTGGCTCTATCAAAAATACCCCAAAGAGATCATGGTATGATGAATTGGGATCTTAATAATCCCTGGTAATGGCACGTGTGATCACAACTCTGTTCAACTTAACCAGCAAGTGTACTGGGTCATCCAAGTAATACCTTACGTGAGTAAGGGTCGATCCCACAGAGATTGTTGGTATGAAGCAAGCTATGGTCACCTTGTAAATCTCAGTTAGGCAGATTAAATGGTTTATGATAAGTTCGAAAATAAATAATAAACAGAAAATAAAATAGTAAATAGTTACTCATATAATTCCATTAACGCCCAGCCTTCAGGAGTTTGAAGCTCGTCACAGTCATTCAATCCCAAAATCCTACTCGGAATACCACAGACAAGGTTAGACTTTCCGGATTCCCGGAATCCTACTCGGAATACCACAGACAAGGTTAGACTTTCCGGATTCCCATGAATGCCACCATCTATCTAGCTTATACCACGAAGATTCTGTTGA
>NC_029773.3:17906145-17908330 GCF_000817695.3 Arachis duranensis | reverse complement strand
GTGTAGAAACTCCACCGTTGAAAATACATAAGTGAAAGGTTCAGGCATGGCCGAATGGCCAGCCCCCCAAAACGTGATCAAAAGACCGAATGGTCAAAAGATGACTAATACACTAGTAAAAAGTCTTATTTATACTAAACTAGCTACTAGGGTTTACAGAGGTAAGTAATTGATGCATAAATTCACTTTCGGGGCCCACTTAGTGTGTGTTTGGGCTGAGCTTGATCTATCCACGAGCTGAGGCTTCCTTTGGAGTTGAACGCCGAGTTATACTGTGTTTCTGGCGTTCAACTCCGGGTCGTGACGTGTTTCTGGCGTTTGACTCCAGACAGCAGCATGTACTTGGCGTTGAGCGCCACTTTACGTCGTCAATTCCCGAATAAAGTATGGACTATTATATGTTGCTGTTCTGGATGTCTACTTTCCAACGCCGTTGAGAGCGCGCCATTTGGAGTTCTGTAGCTCCAGAAAATCCATTTTGAGTGCAGGGAGGTCAGATTCCAACAGCATCAGCAGTCCTTTTGTCAGCCTTTTTCAGAGTTTTGCTCAAGTCCCTCAATTTCAGCCAGAAATTACCTAAAATTACAGAAAAACACACAAACTCATAGTAAAGTCCAGAAATGTGAATTTAACATAAAAACTAATGAAAACATCCCTAAAAGTAGCTTGAACTTACTAAAAACTACCTAAAAACAATGCCAAAAAGCGTATAAATTATCCGCTCATCACAACACCAAACTTAAATTGTTGCTTGTCCCCAAGCAACTGAAAATCAAATAGGATAAAAAGAAGAGAATATACTATAAATTTCAAAATATCAATGAATATTAATTCTAATTAGATGAGCGGGACTTGTAGCTTTTTGCTTCTGAATAGTTTTGGCATCTCACTTTTTCCTTTGAAGTTTAGAATGATTGGCTTCTCTAGGAACTTAGAATTTCGGATAGTGTTATTGATTCTCCTAGTTAAGTATGTTGATTCTTGAACACTGCTACTTTTATGAGTCTTGGCCGTGGCCCTAAGCATTTTGTTTTCCAGTATTACCACCAGATACATAAATGCCACAGACACATGACTGGGTGAACCTTTTCAGATTGTGACTCAGCTTTGCTAGAGTCCCCAGTTAGAGGTGTCCAGAGCTCTTAAGCACACTCTTTTTGCTTTGGATCACGACT
This sequence comes from Arachis duranensis, assembly GCF_000817695.3. Lineage (NCBI taxonomy): Eukaryota > Viridiplantae > Streptophyta > Magnoliopsida > Fabales > Fabaceae > Arachis > Arachis duranensis. The sequence continues at coordinate 17,907,155 of NC_029773.3, read as the reverse complement.
TTAACCACTCAGTCTCAAGCTTTACACTTGGACCTTCATGACACAAGCACATGGTTAGGGACAGCTTGATTTAGCCGCTTAGGCCTGGATTTTATTTCCTTGGGCCCTCCTATCCATTGATGCTCAAAGCCTTGGAACATTTTTACCCTTACCTTTTGGTTTTAAGGGCTATTGGCTTTTTCTGCTTGCTTTTTCTTTTTCTATTATTTTTTTTGCCATTTTTTCTCTTTTTTTCGTAAGCTTTTTACTTTTCACTACTTTTACTTGCTTCAAGAATCAATTTCATTGATTTTTCAGATCATCAATAACATTTCTCTTTGTTCATCATTCTTTCAAGAGCCAACAGTTTTAACATTCATAAACAACAAGGTCAAAAATATGCACTGTTTAAGTATTCATTTAGAAAACAAAAAGTATTGTCACCACATCAATATAATTGAACTAAATTCAAGGATAAATTCGAAATTCATGTACTTGTTCTTTTGAATTAAAAACATTTTTCATTTAAGAGAGGTGAAGGATTTATGGAATTATTCATAACTTTAAGACATAGTTACTAAACACTAATGATCATGAAGTAGAGACACAAAACATAGATAAACACAACATAAAAACCGAAAAGCAGAAAGAAATAAGAACAAGGAATGAATCCACCTTAGTGGCGTCTTCTTCTTGAAGGACCAACAATGTCCTTAAGCTCTTCTATGTCTGTTCCTTGCCTTTGTTGCTCCTCCCTCAGTGCTCTTTGATCTTCTCTTATTTCATGGAGAATGATGGAGTGATGAGCGGATAATTTATACGCTTTTTGGCATTGTTTTCAGTATGTTTTTAGTATATTTTAGTTAGTTTTTAGTATACTTTTATTAGTTTTTAGTTAAAATTCACTTTTCTGGACTTTACTATGAGTTTGTGCGTTTTTCTGTGATTTCAGGTAAATTCTGACTGAAATTGAGGGATTTGAGCAAAACTCTGAAGAAGGCTGACAAAAGGACTGCTGATGCTGTTGGAAT
>NC_029773.3:17902119-17902797 GCF_000817695.3 Arachis duranensis | reverse complement strand
TTCCAGTATTACCACCGGATACATACATGCTATAGACACATAATTGGGTGAACCTTTTCAGATTGTGACTCAGCTTTGCTAGAGTCCCCAACTAGAGGTGTCCAGGGTTCTTAAGCACACTCTTTTTGCCTTGGATCACAACTTTATTTCTTTCTTTTCTCTCTTTTTTCGTTTTCTCTTCTCTTTTTTTTTCGTTTTTTTTGAATCATTACTTTTTCTTGCTTCAAGAATCATTTTAATGATTTTTCAGATCCTCAGTAACATTTCTCCTTTTTCATCATTCTTTCAAGAGCCAACATTCATGAACCACAAATTCAAAAGACATATGCACTGTTTAAGCATACATTCAGAAAACAAAAATATTGCCACCTCATCAAAATAATTAAACTGTTATAAAATTCAAAATTCATGCAATTCTTTTCTTTTTCAATTAAGAACAATTTTTTATTCAAGAAAGGTGATGGATTCATAGGACATTCATAACTTTTAGGCATAGACACTAAGACACTAATGATCACAAGACACAAACATAGATAACCATCAGCACTAAAATTCGAAAAACAGGAAAATAAAGAACAAGGAGATTAAAGAACGGGTCCACCTTAGTGATGGCAGCTTGTTCTTCCTCTTGAAGATCCTATGGAGTGCTTGAGCTCCTCAATGTCTCTTCCTTGTCTG
>NC_029773.3:17901097-17901673 GCF_000817695.3 Arachis duranensis | reverse complement strand
AAATCCAAGTATTTCCCCCGAACCATAGTAAGCCAATTCTTTGGATCCGGGTTCACACTTTGATCATGGTTCTTGGTGATCCATGCATTGGCATAGAACTCTTGAACCATTAAGATTCCGACTTGTTGAATGGGGTTGGTAAGAACTTCCCAACCTCTTCTTCGGATCTCATGTCGGATTTCCGGATATTCACTCTTTTTAAGTGAAAAAGGGACCTCGGGGATCACCTTTTTCAAGGCCACAACTTCATAGAAGTGGTCTTGATGCACCCTTGAGATGAATCTCTCCATCTCCCATGACTCGGAGGTGGAAGCTTTTGCCTTCCCTTTCCTCTTTCTAGAGGTTTCTCCGGCCTTGGATGCCATAAATGATTATGGAAAAATAAAAAGCAATTCTTTTACCACACCAAACTTAAAAGGTTTGCTCGTCCTCTAGCAAAAGAAGAAAGAAGAGAGTAGAAAAAGAAGAAATGAGGAAGAAGGGAATGGCTTTGTGTTCGGCCAAAAAGGGGGAGAAGTGGTGTTTAGGTTGTGTGAAAATGAAGGAGTGAAGAAGGGTTTATATAGGAGTGGGGGG
>NC_029773.3:17900367-17900968 GCF_000817695.3 Arachis duranensis | reverse complement strand
GGTGAGGTAGGTGGGGTTTTATGAAGGATGGATGTGAGTGGTGAAGAGAAAGATGGGATTTGATAGGTGAAGGGTTTTTGGGGAAGAGGTGTTGAGGTGATTGGTGAAGAAGAGAGAGAGTGGTGTGGTAGGTGGGGATCCTGTGGGGTCCACAGATCCTGAGGTGTCAAGGAAAAGTCATCCCTGCACCAAATGGCATGCAAAATTGCGTTTTTAGCCAATTCTGGCGTTAAACGCCGGGCTGGTGCCCATTTCTGGCATTTAACGCCAACTTCTTGCCCTTTTCCGGCGTTTAATGCCAGTCTGGTGCCCCTTTCTGGCGTTAAACGCCCAGAATAGTGCCAGACTGGGCGTTAAACGCCCAACAGCTAGCCTCACTGGTGTTTAAACGCCAGCACGCTCTCCTCCAGGGTGTGCTGTTTTTCTTCCTGTTTTTCTTTCTGTTTTTGCTTTTTTCATTGATTTTGTGACTTCTCATGATCATCAACCTACAAAAATATAAAATAACAAAGAAAAATATATAAAATATAACATTGGGTTGCCTCCCAACAAGCGCTTCTTTAATGTCATTAGCTTGACAGAGGACTCTCATGGAGCCTCA
>NC_029773.3:17900036-17900233 GCF_000817695.3 Arachis duranensis | reverse complement strand
TGTGGCCTCCCAACACCAAACTTAGAGTTTGACTGTGGGGGCTCTATTTTGCTCTGTTTTGAGAGAAGCTCTTCATGCTTCTTCTCCATGGTGACAGAGGGATATCCTTGGGCTTTAAACACAAAGGATTTTTCATTCACTTGAATGATCAATTCTCCTCTATCAACATCAATCACAGCCTTTGTTGTGGCTAGGAA
>NC_029773.3:17897552-17899257 GCF_000817695.3 Arachis duranensis | reverse complement strand
TTAGTACTGCTTGGTGCATTTTACATTCCAGACAGACTTTGAGAAATCATATTGACTTGCTGAGTCAATATTTTGTTCTGAGCCAATATGGCATTCAGGGTGTCAATCTCAAGAACTCTTTTCTTCTGACTAGTCCCATTGTTCACAGGATTCCTTTCAGAAGTGTACATGAATTGGTTATTTGCAACTATTTCAGTTCATTCTTGAGCTTCTGTAGGTGTCTTTTTCAGATGAAGAGATCCTCCAGCAGAGCTATCCAAAGACATCTTGGATAGTTCAGAGAGACCATCATAGAAAATACCTATGATGCTCCATTCAGAAAGCATATCAGCAGGACACTTTCTGATTAATTGTTTGTATCTTTCCCAAGCTTCATAGAGGGATTCTCGTTCCTTCTGTCTAAAGGTTTCGACTTCCACTCTAAGCTTACTCAATTTTTGAGGTGGAAAGAACTTTGCCAAGAAGGCATTGACTAGCTTTTCCCAAGAGTCCAGGCTTTCTTTAGGTTGTGAGTCTAACCATGTTCTAGCTCTGTCTCTTACAGCAAAAGGGAATAGCATGAGTCTGTAGACCTCAGGGTCAACCCCATTACTCTTGACAGTGTCACAGATTTGCAAGAATTCAGCTAAGAACTGATGAGGATCTTCCAATGGAAGTCCATGGAACTTGCAATTTTGTTGCATCAGAGAAACTAATTGAGGCTTAAGCTCAAAGTTGTTTGCTCCAATGGCAGGGATAGAGATGCTTCTCCCATAGAAGTCGGGAGTATGTGCAGTAAAGTCACCCAGCACCTTCCTTGCATTGTTGGCATTGTTGTTGTGTTCGGCTGCCATGTGTTCTTCTTCTTTGAAGATTTCTGTTAGGTCCTCTACAGAGAGTTGTGCTTTGGCTTCTCTTAGCTTTCTCTTCAAGGTCCTTTCAGGTTCAGGATCAGCCTCAACAAGAATGCTTTTGTCCTTGCTTCTGCTCATAAGAAAGAGAAGGGAACAAAAAAATGTGGAATCCTCTATCTCACAGTATAGAGATTCCTTTAGGTGTCAGAGGAAAAGAACAATAGAAGACAGAAGTAGGAAATTCGAACTTATCAAAGAAGATGGAGTTCGAATTTTGCATTAAGGAATAGTGTTAGTCCATAAATAGAAGGATGTGGGAAGAAGGGAAGTCATTTTCGAAAATTAAGTAAAAGATTTTGAAAACATTTTTGAAAAACACTAATTGATTTTCGAAAATGAAAGTGGAAAAGAAATCAAGTGATTTTTGAAAAGGATTTTGAAATTAGAAATCAAAAAGATTTGATTGAAAACTATTTTGAAAAAGATGTGGTTAAGAAGATATGATTAGTTTTAAAAAGATGTGATTGAGAAGATATGATTTGAAAAACATTTAAAAAAAAAGAAGATTTGATTTTGAAAATTAATGACTTGTCTAACAAGAAAAGATATGATTCAAACATTAAACCTTTCTCAACAGAAAAGGCAACATACTTGAAATGTTGAATCAAATCATTAATTGATAGCAAGTATTTTTAGAAAGAAATTGATTTTGAAAACATATGATTGAAAAGATATGATTTGAAAAAGATTTGATTTTGAAAAAGTTTGAAAATTGAAAAAAAATTGCATTAAAAACAAAATCTTCCTTCTTATGCCATCCTGGCGTTAAACGCCCAGAATGGTGCACATTCTGGCGTTTAACGCCCAAAACT
>NC_029773.3:17896060-17897420 GCF_000817695.3 Arachis duranensis | reverse complement strand
TGGGCGTTTTGAACGCCCAGCTTTTTCTGTGTAATTCCTCTGCTGTATGTTTTGAATCTTCAATTCTCTGTATTATTGACTTGAGATGACACAAATTACAAATATTTTTGGATTTTTAATAATAAGGAAAAATCAAGATGCAACAAGAATCAAATAACAATGCATGCAAGACACCAAACTTAGCAGTTTGTATACTACTGACACTAATGAGAATGCATATGAGACACACAAAACACTCAAGTCAAGAGAATTCAAAGATCAGAGTAAGAAATCATCAAGAATTACTTGAAGATCCTTAAGACACACGAATGAATGCATGCAATTGACACCAAACTTAATATGAGACACTAGACTCAAACAAGAAATATTTTTGGTTTTTATGATTTTGTAAATTTTTTTTTTTGGATTTTCGAAAATTAAGTGGAAAAAGATATCAAAATTCTTAATGAGAATTCCAGGAATCATGCAATGTTTAGTCTAAGACTCCGGTCCAGGAATTAGACATGGCTTCACAGCCAGCCAAGCTTTCAAAGAAAGCTTCGGTCCAAAACACTAGACATGGCCAATGGCCAGCCAAGCCTTAGCAGATCACTGCTCCAACAGCCAGATTGATAGAGATCAACAAGCTCTTGTGATGATAAGTTGAAACCTCGGTCCAATGAAATTAGACATGGCTTCACAGCCAGCCAGACTTCAACAAATCATCATGAAACTCTAGAATTCATCTTCAAGAATTTAAAAAAAAAATACCTAATCTAAGCAACAAGATGAACCGTCAGTTGTCCAAACTCAACAATCCCCGGCAACGGCGCCAAAAACTTGGTGCTGTTGCCGGATCAGAAATTTGGCATTGATGTTACCGGACCAAAAGCTTGCCGAAAACTCAAACAATCCCCGGCAACGGCGCCAAAAACTTGGTGCGCAAAATTGTGAACAATACTTTTCACAACTCTCATAATCCCTGGTAATGAACCCCAAAAACGTGGTGTTCAATACCATGGCATAAACACAACTTCGCACAACTAACCAGCAAGTGCACTGGGTCGTCCAAGTAATAAACCTTACGCGAGTAAGGGTCGATCCCACGGAGAATGTTGGTATGAAGCAAGCTATGGTCATCTTGTAAATCTTAGTCAGGCAAACTCAAATGGATATGGTGATAAACGAAATAAACATAAATGTAAAGATAGAGATACTTATGCAATTCATTGGTGGGAATTTCAGATAAGCGTATGAAGATGCCTTCCCTTCCGTCTCTCTGCTTTCCTACTGTCTTCATCCAATCCTTCTTACTCCTTTCCATGGCAAGCTTAAGCAAGGGTTTCACCGTTGTCAGTGGCTACCTCCCATCCTCTCAGTG
>NC_029773.3:17892475-17892988 GCF_000817695.3 Arachis duranensis | reverse complement strand
CCTTGAGAGTCTAGATGAGGTGGAGCAGGCCTTTGTGGGTGTGGTAAGCGGTTTATGGGGTCGGGCACCTCACTTGGACACAAAGAAAATGTTGGGGGATCCAAGCCTTATCCGTTCCGAGTTAGGTAGTTCCCGACCCTCCGAGATTATCTTTTTTAGTATTTTGGCTTTGCTTGTTTTTGTTTTGGTGGAATTTCTGTTTTGGTGATCCTTTTCTTTTATTTTTGCAGAGATGTCTTCTCAGGCGGATTCCATGAAGTACCTTCGTTGGACAAAGAAGTCCGTGGCTGCTCGAAATATCGAGGCTGGGGAGGCTTCTGCCCGATCTTCTCCGAAGAAGACTACTGTGGGTGTCACTACTCGGTCGAAGACTATTCCGACTCCCCAGTTTCGACCTATAAATCAGGATCCTCCAACCTCTGGACCTGGTACCTCTTCTCCTCCTTCGTCCTCGGGCCCTCCTCCTAAAAAGCAGAAGACCTCTCAAGAGTTTGTGGGCTTTAATGATAAGGA
>NC_029773.3:17890935-17892142 GCF_000817695.3 Arachis duranensis | reverse complement strand
AGCGAATGCATCCGAGGAGATGGCGAAGGAGAGTTATACTCGGACATATGCCGAGCTTGTGGAGACAAAGGAGAGGTTGCAATCCGCTCAGGCTAAGGGTATGGATGCTATGTTTGAAAATTTGAAAGCTCAGGTCCGGGTTCTTGCTCCTGACCTGGATCTGAGTTTATTCAGTACGGATAATGTTGTCGTGGAGGGAAAGATTGTTCCTGCTCCCAACGAGGATGAGGTTCCGGTGTCTGACCCCAAAGTTCCGGTTGCGAATCCGACCTTACCTTTGGCTAGGGAGGAGTCTGGTGTGGAGGTTTTAAACCGAGATGACAGTGCTGTCAAGGCTGTCCCGATTTCTGTGGTTCTTCCTCCGCAGCCTTCTACCGATGTGGAGTTTGGAAAGGATCTTGATTCCCTGTAATCCTTTGTCTTTTGGTTGTTTGCCCGGCCTGTGGGCTCTTTTTTGGATGGTTTTTACTACCTGTTAATGCTTTGAACACCTTTTTGCTATTAGCTACTTGTAGTAACTTTTTAGCTTATTATGTGGTGTTTGTTCGCGTTTTGACTTTTAGTTCCGCTTTATGCTTTTTAGTTGTTTTTGGATAACAACCTTTTAGCTAGCGCTTTTTGAAACTTTGTTTTACCCTTCTCTTTGATTTCGTTTCTTCGCTTGTACTTTTTAGTTGTTTTTGTATGTTTCTTCGCTTATACTTTTTAGTTGTTTTTGTATAGCAACCTTTTAGTAAGCGTTTTCGAAATCTTTGTTTTCTTTGGTCGTTTCGCCGTTCTAAGGCTTCTTCTCGGATCAGGGCTTTTTCTCGGACCTCGGGGGGGCGGTCGAGTTTTTCCCTTTGTTGGGCCCGACCTTGTTGTTGGTCGGCCTTTTAAGTTATTTTTGTAACCTCTTTTATTTGGCCTTTTGAGCCTTTTCAGAGTTTGCTTTATAACTTCTCACATTAATCTGAACCTCGTCGCTTTATCTTTGCCGACCTTGTGTGGTCTTTTGGCAATGATTTTTTGCGTTTTGCCGAGCATAAATTAATGCGCCTTGGCGGGATACTTTTCAGGATTTGTTTCATCATGAGGAAGAAGAAGGAGAAGGAAAAGAGAAAAATTCGATTAGTATTAAAAAAAAGAAAGAATATTTACAGAGTGTTTACCCTTGGCTAGGTCGGGTGCTTTTCTTGTCCGGGTGTCTCATTAAAAAACCCTTGTA
>NC_029773.3:17881188-17886887 GCF_000817695.3 Arachis duranensis | reverse complement strand
TTTCGGTGTGGCATACTTCTCTGTAGATGTCTACCAAGGAGACTCGGAGGGGGTGTAACTGTGGTATTTCCGTGGCTTGTCCGAGTTGGTTTCTTTCTTCTGTTCCCGATCTCGATCTCGGGGTGGGTAGGTTGATTCCTTCCTAGAGGAGTCTCTTAACTGGGATGTTTCCTCCATGTTGATATATTTTTCTGCCCGCTCCTGTACCTCGTATAGGGAGGTCGGGTATCGTTTGGATAGGGATTGGCTAAACGGTCCCTCTTTTAGGCCGTTTACTAGTCCCATGATGGCTGCTTCAGTGGGCAAGTGTTGGATATCCAGGCAGGCTTTGTTGAATCGCTCCATGTATTTTCGGAGAGTTTCTTGGTCACCTTGTTTGATCCCGAGCAGACTGGGGGCATGTTTTGCCTTGTCCTTTTGGATAGAGAATCTTGTTAGGAATTTTTTGGTTAGGTCTTTGAAGCTGGTGATTGATCTTGGTGGCAGGTTGTCGAACCACTTCATGGCCGACTTGGTGAGAGTGGTGGGGAAGGCTTTGCATCGAATTGCGTCGGAGGCATCGACCAGGTACATTCTGCTTCTGAAGTTGCTGAGGTGGTGACTCGGATCGGTGGTGCCGTCGTAGAGATCCATATCGGGTGGTTTGAAGTTTCGCGGTACCTTCTCCTTCATGATCTCTTGCGTGAAGGGATCATGGTTGTCTTCAGCGGTAGTGCCGTGTTCTGTCCGATCTTTCAGGTTGGCCTCTATTTTCCGCAGTTTTTCTTCTAATTCTCTGCGCTTTCGAGTTTCCCTTCTCAGATCTTGTTCAGTTTCTTTCTGCTTCTTTATGTCCTCTTCGAGTTGTTTTAGTCGGTCTTGTTGTGCCCGGACTGCTTCTAGAATTTTCGAGCTCTTCTCTCTTTCGGAATTTTGTGGATCCTTGTTTGGGGATGATGTTTTTGGGCGATTCTGTTTGTTTCCTCCTGGAGTACGTGGTGATAGAGGGCTGTCCGGTCGTTCTCCGGTGTCAATTTCGTCCTCTTGTTCAGACGCAGCGCGCTCATCGTTGAGAGGGTTGTCCGCCATGGTAGAGGGATGACTTCCAGGTCCCCGGCAACGGCGCCAATGTTCCGACGGTTTGCCTGAAACGTGTAGCTCGGTCATCCGGAGAGGCCCGAGGTGGAGGTCCGGTGACCTGAGCTAGGTATGCAGAACGGTTGGTGGTTGTACCTGCAATGACACTCCAATGCTTAAGTTAGCATGGGTCCAAGCAGATATATGTAGATCTGGAATGAATGCCATACCTGGGTGCTCCAGTGTATTTATAGTAGTTGGCAGTGATCTTCCCCGGATAAGATATTCTTATCTTATCTTATCTTTGGGAGTTTATCTCTATCTTTGTGGAACCGCCTTTTCCAGGCCTTTTCGGCCTTTAGGTTTGGGCTGCGTTCCTTTTGATGGGCCTTCCTTGCTCTTTGTCCGAGGTCCGACCTTTAAGTGTGAGCTTTAGGACAAGGTCGGACCTCTTGCGGGTTTACTGAGTTGGAGGACCCCGGTTAGGTTCCACCCTTAATTGGTTCATGTCATGACTCAATCCTTCTAGAGAAGTGTTGAGTTGTTCCCAATAGTTGTTGGGAGGAAAGTGCATCCCTTGAGGCATCTCAGGGATTTCTTGATGATGAGCTTCCTCATGCATCTCTTGAGATCCGTGGAGGGTTTCTCTTGCTTGCTCCATCCTCTTCTTGGTGATGGGCTTATCCTCTTCAATGGGGATGTCTCCTTCTTTGATAACTCCAGCTGAGTAACATAGATGGCAAATAAGGTGAGGAAAAGCTAGCCTTGCCATGGTGGAGGGCTTTTCGGCTACTTTGTAAAGTTCTAGAGGGATGACTTCATGAACTTCTACTTCCTCTCCAATCATGATGCTATGGATCATGATGGCCCGATCCACAGTTACTTCGAATCAGTTTCTAGTGGGAATGATGGAGCATTGAATAAATTCCAACCATCCTCTAGCCACAGGCTTAAGGTCCAGTCTTCTCATTGTGAGATAATTCTTTGGACTCGGGTTCATACTTTGATCATGGTTCCTAGTGATCCATGCATTGGCATAGAACTCTTGAATCATTAAGATTCCGACTTGTTGCATGGGGTTGGTTAGGACTTCCCAACCTCTTCTTCGGATCTCATGTCGGATCTCCGGATACTCATTTTTCTTGAGCTTGAAAGGGACCTCAGGGATCACCTTCTTCTTTGCCACAACATCATAGAAGTGGTCTTGATGGCTTTTGGAGATGAATCGTTCCATCTCCCATGACTCGGAGGTGGAAGCTTTTGTCTTTCCTTTTTCTTTTCTAGAGGATTCTCCGGCCTTAGGTGCCATTGATGGTAATGGAAAAACAAAAAGTTTATGCTTTTACCACACCAAACTTAAAATATTGCTCGCCCTCGAGCAAGAGAAGAAAGAAGAGAAGAAAAAGAAGAAGAAAATATGGAGGAGAGTGAGAGATGGTGTTTTCGGCCAAGGTGTAGAAGAGGGGGTTTGTGTTGTGTGAAAATGAAGTAGAATGGAAGGGTATATATAAGGAGGGGAGAGGGTGTAGTTTCGGTCATTTAGGGTGGGATTGGGTGGGAAAGTGTTTTTGAATTTTGAAGGTAGGTGGGGTTTATGGGGAAGAGTGGATGGATGTGAGTGGTGAAGGGGGTGATTGGGAAGAGAGATTGAAGTTGTTGGGAAGTGTGATATGGAGAAGAGTGTTATAGGATTAGGAGGTAAGGTGGGAATATGTTAGGTGGGAATCCTGTGGGGTCCACAGATCTTGAGATGATCCTGTGGGGTCCACAGATCCTGAGGTGTCAAGGAATTACATCCCTGCACCAAATAGGCATGCAAAATGCCTTTGCATACCATTCTAGCGTTTAAACGCCGAGGTGATGCATGTTCTGGGCGTTCAACGCCCATGTGTAGCATGTTATGGGCGTTCAACGCCCATGTGTAGCATGTTTCTGGCGTTGAACGCCAGTTCCATGCTTGTTACTGGCGTTCAGCGCCAGCTTTCCTCAAGGCACATTCCTGGCGTTCAAACGCCAGGATGTTGCTTGTTTCTGGCGTTCAACGACAAGATCCATGCTCTGTTCTGGTGTTGAACACCAGCCAGATTCTCCTTACTGGCATTTAAACGCCAGTAGCCAGATGCTCCTTACTGGCGTTGAACGCCAGTCTTGTCCTTCCTCCAGGGTGTGATTTTTCTTCTGCTATTTTTGATTCTGTTTTTAATTTTTATATTTTTTCGTGACTCCACATGATCATGTACCTAATAAAACACAAAATAAAAATAAAATAAAATTAAAATTAGATAAATAAAAATTTGGGTTGCCTCCCAATAAGTGCTTCTTTTATGTCAATAGCTTGACAGTGGGCTCTCATGGAGCCACAAGGTGATCAGGTCAATGTTGTATAGTCCCAACACCAAACTTAGAGTTTGGATATGGGGTCTTAACACCAAACTTAGTGTTTGGTTGTGGCCTCCCAACACCAAACTTAGAGTTTGACTATGGGGGCTCTTCTTGACTCTAAACTGAGAGAAGCTCTTTGTGCTCGCTCTCTTTTGTCACAGAGGGATGGCCATGTGCCTTAAAAACAAGGTAGTCCCCATTCAATTGAAGGACTAATTCACCTCTGTTGACATCTATCACAGCTCCTGCTGTAGCTAGGAAAGGTGTTCTAAGGATGATGCATTCATCCTCTTCCTTCATAGTGTCTAAGATTATGAAATCAGCAGGGATGTAAAGGCCTTCAACCTTTACTAACACGTCCTCTACTATTCCATAAGCTTGTCTCAATGACTTGTCTGCCAATTGTAATGAGAACAAGGCAGGTTGTACCTCAATGATCCCCAGCTTCTCCATTACAGAGAGTGGCATAAGATTTATCCCTGACCCCAGATCACATAGAGCTTTTTCAAAGGTCAATGTGCCTATGGTACAAGGTATTAAGAACTTGCCAGGATCTTGTCTCTTTTGAGGTAGAGTTTTCTGAATCCAAGTATCTAGTTCACTAATGAGTAAGGGAGGTTCACTTTCCCAAGTCTCATTACCAAACAACTTGGCATTCAGCTTCATGATAGCTCCTAAATATTGAGCAACTTGCTCTCCAGTCACATCTTCATCCTCCTCAGAGGAAGAATAGTCTTCAGAGCTCATGAATGGCAGAAGGAGATTTAATGGAATCTCTATAGTCTCTATAATGAGCCTCAGATTCCTTTGGATCCTTAATAGGAAACTCCTTCTTGCTTGAGAGACGTCCCAGGAGGTCTTCCTCACTAGGATTTTCGTCCTTCTCCTCCCTTGTGCATTCGGCCATATTGATCACATTAATGGCTTTGCACTCTCCCTTTGGATTCTCTTCTGTATTGCTTGGGAGAATACTGGGAGGAGTTTCAATGACTTTCTTACTTAGTTGGCCCACTTGTGCCTCCAGATTTCTGATGGAGGATCTTGTTTCACTCATGAAACTGAAAGTGGCTTTTGACAGATCAGAGACTAGATTGGCTAAATTAGAAGTGTTTTGTTCAGAATTCTCTGTCTGTTGCTTGGTGATGAGCTTGTTTTGAGCTAGCAGAGCATCTACATTGTTCAACTCCGTTACCCCTCTAGTGTTCCCTCTTTCGGAAGCATAGAAGTAGTCATTCTCAGCTACAGTTTCAATGACATCTATGGCTTCCTCAATGGTCTTCTTCTTGTTCAAAGAACCTCCGGATGAATGGTCTACGGCCATCTTTGATTCATATGACAGTCCTTCATAGAAGATGTGCAGCTGCACCCATTCATTGAACATATCAGATGGACATCTCCTTGTTAGGTCTTTAAACCTCTCCCATGCTTCATATAGAGTCTCACCATCTTGTTGCCTGAAATTTTGGACCTCAGCTCTCAGTCGATTGACTCGTTGAGGGGGATAAAATCTTGCTAAGAATTTGTTCATAACATCATCTCAAGTTGTCAAGCTCTCCTTTGGAAAAGACTCCAACCACTTGGTTACCTTGTCTCTGAGAGAGAATGGGAACAACAACAGTCTATAGGCGTCAGGTTGAACGCCATTGGACTTCACTGTGTCACATATTCTCAGGAAGGTGTTTAAGTGTTGGTTGGGGTCTTCCTGGACACCTCCTCCAAACGAGCAATTGTTCTGAACAAGGGTGATGAGCTGTGGCTTTAGTTCAAAGTTGTTGGCATGGATGGTTGGTTTTTGGATGCTACTTCCGCAGTTCCCTGGGTTTGGGTTAATGTAAGAGCCCAAGACTCTTCTATCTTCCCCACCAGGATTTGCTCTACCTCCTCCACCATGGTTGTGCACCTCTTACTCATGATGGTCTTCCATGGTTGTTTCAAAGTATTCTTCACAGTGTTCCTCCTCTTCTTCAGCACCCACTACACGTTTTTCTTTTGCCTCCCTTCTTAATCTTAAGAAGGTTCTCTCAGGTTCAGAATCAAAGAAAGTTGAAGCTCCACTTCTTCTCCCTGTCATACAAACCCACAGAGTACAAGCAAAGAAAAGCAATGCAGAAAGTATCTTATTAGAATAGCTTGTTAGTGTCAGTGATGCAATATATCAAACAGTTAGTGGGTTAGTGAACTGAATTGTAAATAGCAAAGAAAAACAAAGAAACAGGGGAGGGGAAGAATTAAACTAAGACGGAAAGCAAATTAACCAAACA
>NC_029773.3:17869518-17880569 GCF_000817695.3 Arachis duranensis | reverse complement strand
AAATAAGTTAGTTTTGGGCAAATATTCACTCAGACCTTGATTCAAGCATACATTGTGCATTTTACATTATTTCATGAGGATTTTGCATGATTTTAATGACAAAATTGTATATTGCATTACCCATGACTTGGACTAGAACTTTGATGCACTCTATTGCTTGATTTCAGGACCAAAGGAAGCAAGGAATGGGAGGTAACTTGCAAAGTTAAGGAGAAAAGTGATTGCCAAAAACACTCTCAAAAGCCATCAATGCCCACGTTAAAGAGTCACGTTAACTAAGTTAACGTGAACTCTAACGTGGAGAAGAGAAGTTGAGCCAACGTTAGTGACACTCAACATTGTCACTAACGTTCAAGTGTGCCCCTTCTTGCTTCACGTTAAAGCTCACGTTAACTAGGTTAACGTGGCTTCTAACGTGGCTTTTGCCAACCTTAGAGAACGTTAGTGACACTCAACATTGTCACTAACGTTCAAGTGTGCCCCTAGGTCTCACGTTAGATTCCACGTTAATTAGGTTAACGTGGCTTCTAACGTGGCCATTCTTAGCCATCCCAACGTTAGTGACAATGTTGAGTGTCACTAACGTTGGCTCATTCTTCATTCCTCATTGTTAGCTTCCACGTTAACCAAGTTAACGTGGAAGTTAACGTGGCTCTTGGGGGTTGTGTGGTTGCTCCAACGTTAGTGACAACGTTGACTGTCACTAACGTTGTCGACAACTCTCTATCTCTTACGTTAGCTCCCACGTTAACCAAGTTAACGTGGGAGTTAACGTGGCTATTTGCAACTTAGGCCAACGATAGTGACAATGTTGAGTGTCACTAACGTTGGCTTCTCTTCCCCCTTTAACGTTAGAGGCCACGTTAACTAGGTTAACGTGGCTTCTAACGTGGCCATTTGTGAGCAATTGCCTCTCTGTTACTTCTCTTCTCCACGTTAGAGTTCACGTTAACTTAGTTAACGTGGGCATTGATGGCTTTTGAGAGTGTTTCTGGCAATTACTTTTCTCCTTAACTTTGCAAGTTACCTCCCATTCCTTGCTTCCTTTGGTCCTGAAATCAAGCAATAGAGTGCATCAAAGTTCTAGTCCAAGTCATGGATAATGCAATATACAATTTTGTCATTAAAATCATGCAAAATCCTCATGAAATAATGTAAAATGCACAATGTATGCTTGAATCAAGATCTGAGTGAATATTTGCCCAAAACTAACTTATTTCCTAAGAAAATGCATGAAATTACCTAAAAACAGTAAAGAAAAGGTCAGTGAAACTGGCCAAAATGCCCTGGCGTCACGACATCTTGGACAGTTCAGACAGACCATCATAGAAGATACCTATGATGCTCCATTCAGAAAGCATGTCAGAGGGACACTTTCTGATCAATTGTTTGTATCTTTTCCAAGCTTCATAGAGGGATTCACCTTCTTTCTGTTTGAAGGTTTGGACTTCCACTCTAAGCTTACTCAATTTTTGAGGTGGAAAGAACTTTGCCAAGAAGGCATTGACTAGCTTTTCCCAAGAGTTCAGGCTTTCTTTAGGTTCTGAATCCAACCATATCCTAGCTCTGTCTCTTACAGCAAAAGGGAATAGCATAAGTCTGTAGACCTCAGGGTCAACCCCATTAGTCTTGACTGTGTCACAGATTTGCAAGAATTCAGCTAAAAACTGATGAGGGTCTTCCAATGGAAGTCCGTGGAACTTGCAATTCTGTTGCATCAGAGAAACTAATTGAGGCTTAAGCTCAAAGTTGTTTGCTCCAATGGCAGGGATAGAGATGCTTCTCCCATAGAAGTCGGGAGTAGGTGCAGTAAAGTCACCCAGCACCTTCCTTGCATTGTTGGCATTGTTGTTCTTTTCGGCTGCCATGGGTTCTTCTTGTTTGAAGATTTCTGTTAGGTCCTCTACAGAGAGTTGTGCCATAGCTTCTCTAGCTTTCGCTTCAAGGTCCTTTCAGGTTCAGGGTCAGCCTCAACAAGAATGCTTTTGTCTTTGCTCCTGCTCATATGAAAGAGAAGAGAACAAGAAAATATGGAATCCTCTATGTCACAGTATAGAGATTCCTTGAGGTGTCAGAGGAAAAGAAAAATAAAAGGAATAGGTAGAAAATTCGAACTTATCAATGAAAGATGGAGTTCGAATTATGCATTGAGGAGTAGTGTTAGTCCATAAATAGAAGGATGTGAGAAGAAGGGAAGAAATTTTCGAAAATTAAGTAAAAGATTTTAAAAACATTTTGAAAAATACTAATTGATTTTCGAAAACTAAGAGTGGAAAAGAAATAAAGTGATTTTTGAAAAAGATTTTGAAATTAGAAATCAGAAAGATATGATTGAAAACTATTTTGAAAAAGATGTGATTAAAAAGATATGATTGAAAAGTTATGGTTTTAAAGAGATGTGATTGAGAATATATGATTTGAAAAACAATTTAAAAAGATTTGATTTTAAAAATTAATGACTTGGCTAACAAGGAAAGATATGATTCAAACATTAAACCTTTCTCAACAGAAAAGGCAACATACTTGAAATGTTGAATCAAATCATTAATTGATAGCAAGTATTTTTGAAAAAGAAAGAAATTGATTTTGAAAAAGATTTGATTGAAAATATTTGATTTGAAAAAGATTTGAATTGAAAACCTGAAAAAAAAATGAGTTAAAAACAAAATATTTCCTCTTGTGCCATCCTGGCGTTAAACGCCCAGAAT
Organism: Arachis duranensis; assembly: GCF_000817695.3. NCBI lineage: Eukaryota > Viridiplantae > Streptophyta > Magnoliopsida > Fabales > Fabaceae > Arachis > Arachis duranensis. The sequence goes on along the minus strand of NC_029773.3, from coordinate 17,877,861 downwards.
GGTGCACATTCTGGCGTTTAACGCCCAAAGCACTACCCTTTTGGGCGTTAAACACCCAGCCAGGCACCCTGGCTGGCGTTTAAACGCCAGTTTGCCTTCTTCACTGGGCATTTTGAACGCCCAGCTTTTTCTGTGTCATTCCTCTGTTGTATATTCTGAATCTTCAATTCTCGGTATTATTGACTTGAAAAGACACAAATTAAAAATATTTTTGGATTTTTAATAATGAGGAATAATCAAAATGCAACTAAAATCAAATAACAATGCATGCAAGACACCAAACTTAGGAGTTTGTATACTATTGACACTAACAAAATGAGAATGCACGTGAGATACACAAAACACTCAAGTCAAGAGAATTCAAAGATCAGAGCAAGGAGATCATCAAGAACATCTTGAAGATCACTTAAGACACATGAATGAATGCAAGAAGAACAGAAACATGCAATTGACACCAAACTTAAAATGAGACTCTAGACTCAAACAAGAAATATTTTTTGGTTTTTATGATTTTGTAATTTTTTTTGGATTTTTTGAAAATTAAGTGGAAAAGAAAATAAAGGTATCAAAATTCTTAATGAGAATTCCAGGAATCATGCAACGTTACTCTAAAGCTTTAGTCTAAAGGGATTAGACATGGCTAGCCAAGCTTCAGTAGGACATTACATTCAAGAGCTAAATTGATGAGAATCAATCAGCTTTGGTGATGATAAGAACATCACCTTGAAACACTAGAATTCATTCTTAAGAACTCTGAAGATTACCTAATCTAAACAACAAGATGAACCGTCAGTTGTTCAAACTCAACAATCCCCGGCAACGGCGCCAAAAACTTGGTGCATGAAATTGTGATCATCAATGGCGCCCTCAACATGGTACGCTCAATTGCAATTTCAACTCTTTATCACAACTTCGCACAACTAACCAGCAAGTGCACTGGGTCGTCCAAGTAATAAACCTTACGCGAGTAAGGGTCGATCCCACGAAGATTGTTGGTATGAAGCAAGCTATGGTCACCTTGTAAATCTTAGTCAGGCAGATTCAAATGGTTATGAATGATATATGAATAAAGCATAAAACAAGGATAGAGATACTTATGTAATTCATTGGTGAGAATTTCAGATAAGCGTATGGAGATGCTTTGTCCCTTCCGTCTCTTTGCTTTCCTAATGTCTTCATCCAATCCTTCTTACTCCTTTCCATGGCAAGCTGTACGTTGGGCATCACCGTTGTCAGTGGCTACAGTCCCGTCCTCTCAGTGAAAATGTTCAACGCACCCTGTCACGGCACGGCTAATCATCTGTCGGTTCTCAATCAGGTTTGAATAGAATCCATTGATTCTTTTGCGTCTGTCACTAACGCCCAACCTTCAGGAGTTTGAAGCTCATCACAGTCATTCAATCATTGAATCCTACTCAGAATACCACAGACAAGGTTTAGACCTTCCAGATTCTCTTGAATGCCGCCATCAATTCTAGCTTATACCACGAAGATCCCGATTAAAGAATCCAAGAGATATCCACTCAATCTAAGGTAGAACGGAGGTGGTTGTCAGGCACACGTTCATAGGTGAGAATGATGATGAGTGTCATGGATCATCACATTCATCAAGTTGAGGAACAAGTGATATCTTAGAACAAGAACAAGCTGAATTGAATAGAAGAACAATAGTAATTGCATTAATACTCGAGGTACAGCAGAGCTCCACACCTTAATCTATGGTGTGTAGAAACTCCACCGTTGAAAATACATAAGAACAAGGTCTAGGCATGGCCGATATATATGAACAAGGTCTAGGCATGGCCAAGAGGCCAGCCCCCAAAACGTGATCTAAGATAGCATAAAACTCTCCAAGATAGCTACCCAGATGAGAATACAATAGTAAAAGGTCCTATATGTAGAAAACTAGTAGCCTAGGGTTTACAGAAATGAGTAAATGACAGAAAAATCCACTTTCGGGCCCACTTGGTGTGTGCTTGGGCTGAGCATTGAAGCTTTCATGTGTAGAGACTTTTCTTGGAGTTAAACGCTAGCTTTTGTGCCAGTTTGGGCGTTTAACTCCCATTCTTGTGCCAGTTCCAGCGTTTAACGCCGGGCATTCTTGAGCTGATTTAGAACGCCAGTTTGGGCCATCAAATCTCGAGAAAAGTATGGACTATTATACATTGCTGGAAAGCCCAGGATTTCTACATTCCAACGCCGTTAAGAGCGCGCCAATTGGGCTTCTGTAGCTCCAGAAAATCCACTTCGAGTGCAGGGAGGTCAGAATCCAACAGCATCTGCAGTCCTTTTCAGCCTCTGAATCAGATTTTTGCTCAGGTCCCTCAATTTCAGCCAGAAAATACCTGAAATCACAAAAAAATACACAAACTCATAGTAAAGTCCAAAAAAGTAAATTTTAACTAAAAACTAATAAAAATATAATAAAAACTAACTAAAACATACTAAAAACATACTGAAAATAATGCCAAAAAGCGTATAAATTATCCGCTCATCACTGGCCTCACGGCCATGCCTAGACCTTGTTCTTATGTATTTTCAACGGTAGAGTTTCTACACACCATAGATTAAGGTGTGGAGCTCTGCTGTACCTCGAGTATTAATGCAATTACTATTGTTCTTCTATTCAATTCAGCCTATTCTTGTTCTAAGATATTCATTCGCACCCAAGAATATGATGAATGTGATGATTATGTGACACTCATCATCATTCTCACTTATGAACGCGTGCCTGACAATCACTCCCGTTCTACAAGCAAACAAGGCTTGAATGTTTATCTCTTAGATTCCTTAATCAGAATCTTCGTGGTATAAGCTAGAATTGATGGCGGCATTCAAGAGAATCTGGAAGGTCTAAACCTTGTCTGTGGTATTCTGAGTAGGATTCAAGGATTGAATGACTGTGACGAGCTTTAAACTCCTGAAGGCTAGACGTTAGTGACAGACGCAAAAGAATCAATGGATTCTATTCCAACCTGATTGAGAATCGACAGATGATTAGCCGTGCTGTGACAGAGCACGTTGAACATTTTCACTGAGAGGACGGGATTGTAGCCACTGACAATGGTGATGCCCAACATACAGCTTGCCATGGAAAGGAGTAAGAAGGATTGGATGAAGACAGTAGGAAAGCAGAGAGACGAAAGGGACAGAGAGACGGAAGGGACAAAGCATCTCCATACGCTTATCTGAAATTCTCACCAATGAATTACATAAGTATCTCTATCTTTATTTTATGCTTTATTCATATATCATCCATAACCATTTAAATTTGCCTGACTGAGATTTACAAGATGACCATAGCTTGCTTCATACCAACAATCTCCGTGGGATCAACCCTTACTCGCGTAAGGTTTATTACTTGGATGACCCAGTGCACTTGCTGGTTAGTTGTGCGAAGTTGTGACCACAGTATTGAGCACCAAGTTTTTGGAGCTATTACCAGGGATCGTTTGAGTTGTGAAAAGTAGAGATCACAATTTCGTGCACCACCACCTCTGTTTTATAACTTAAGCATAAGGCTCTGTGTGGTAGGGTGTTACATTATAGTATCAGAGCAGTTTGTTTCTGTAGGGCCTGAGGAACGGACTGACTAAGCTTCTATGCATTCTCTGTATGTCTGTTTATGTGCTATTAAGATATCTAACTAATGTAACTAGCATAAACATTCATGAGCATGCATTTGGAACTTTGAAACACTAGACTTCTAATATTGAGACTGATTAACTTGATATCGATTGTTTGGTGTGTATAGGAACCAGATGGCACCTCGTGGACGCGGTCGAGGTCGTGGGAGAGATCGTACTAGTACTCAGGGACCGGGAACCAAACCAAATAACCCGGTAAAATTTATGACCGCATTAGAGAATATGGCTTCTGCTATGCAGGCCACTGCGGAGTCTCTTGGGCAACAGATAAACAATAATGGCAATGGCAAAAGTGGAGCTCAGGGCCCGATGACACTAGCAACCTTCTTAAAGTTTAATCCACCTATGTTCAAGGGAACTAACAATACGACTAAAGTCGATACCTGGTTTCATGTTACGAAGCAAGCACTACAGGCGCAGATGGTACCTGAAGAGAAGTGTGATGAGTTTGCTACCTATCTGCTCACGGGGAAGCATCGCATTGATGGCAAGGAGTCCGACGTTTCCTGCAACAGGGTGATGACCCTATCACCTGGGATGCCTTCCAGGTGGAGTTTTATAAAAAGTACTTCCCAAATTCTGCCAGGACGGCCAAGGAACTTGAGTTACTATAGTTGAAGCAGGGTGCTATGTCCGTATCTGAGTATACCGACAAGTTTGAGGAGCTATTCAGGTTTTCCCACATGTGTCAGGGAGCTCCGAGGGACTTCAAGGAATGGAAGTGCATTAAGTATGAAGGAGGACTCTGGAGCGATATCTTTAGTTCAGTGGGACCAATGGAGATCAGAACTTTCTCAGAGTTGGTGAATAAGAGCAAGGTTACTGAAGAGTATGTGAAAAAGGCAGCTGCAGAGAGAGGGAGCCATATGGAACCATTCCTACAAAACTGAAGGAAGAACTTTGCTCCTAGAGATCTGCCTTTCAAGCGGAGAGGTTCTGTACCCCACCAGACTCAGGATCAGAACAATTCTAGAAGGCCCAACAACAACAACTTCCAAGGGAGAAGATTTGGGAAGCAGCCTCAGAACGAGCAAGCTTGTGCTAGGTGTGGAAGTCACCATCTGGTAGCCCCATGCAAGGGCGGATGGGGGCTTGTGCTATTCTTGTGGTAAGGCGCGGCATAAAGCCTCAAACTGTCTGGAGAAGCAGAAGCAAGGTGCAGGGAGAGCACAGCAGCCTGGTCGGGTGTTCACCACCTCAGCTGTCAAATTTTAAATGCTTTATTTGATTCGGGAGCAACACATTCATTCATTGCATTCAAAAAAGCTAGTGAGATAGGATTGAAGATTGTGGTTTGGGCTACGATCTTAAGGTGTATAATGCCACCCATGAAGCTATGGTGACTAGGCTAGGATGTCCGCAAGTTTCATTTAGGGTTAAACAACGTGATCTTGTTCATGATTTGAGTTTCTTGTCGATGACTAGTCTTGATCTTATCTTGGGGCTGGACTGGTTGTCTAAGAATCATGTTTTGTTGAACTGTTTTGAAAAATCGTTGTATTTCATGCGTGAGGGGTCAGAAGGACCGGTAGTAATGAGTGGTTGTTATTTAAACTACGTGGTAGTAAACTGTTCGGGACAGGAATGTCAGGATGTCATGCTGTTAGTTGCGAGTGTGTTGGGTGAGGAACAAAGTTTAGAGAAAATTCCAGTTGTTTGCAAATTTCCTTAAGTGTTTCCAGATGACATTGAGGAATTTCCTCCTAGTCGAGATGTTGAGTTTGCAATTGAGTTGGTGCCAGAAACGAGACCAATTTTGATTGCCCCTTACAGAATGTCACCTTTAGAAATAGCCAAACTCAAGGCTCAGTTGGAAGACTTAATGAGTAAACGCTTTATCCGCCCTAGTGTTTCTCCGTGGAGAGCACCGGTGCTACTGGTGAAGAAGAAAGATGGAAGTATGCGGCTCTGTGTAGATTACAGGCAACTGAACAAGGTCACAATAAAGAATAAGTATCCACTGCCGTAGATTGATGATCTCATGGATCAGTTACAAGGAGCCAAAGTTAACTCTAAGATTGATTTACGATTCGACTATCACCAGATAAGGGTAAGAGATGAAGACATCCCTAAGACCGCTTTCAAGACTCGTTATGGTCATTACGAGTACACGGTAATGTCTTTTGGGTTGACAAACTCACCTGCGGTGTTCATGGATTATATGAACAGAATTTTCCGGCCATTTCTGGATAAATTCGTTGTCGTTTTCATTGATGACACACTGATTTACATCAAGACCAAAGAAGAGCATGCAGAACACTTGAAGATCATGTTGCAGATACTAAAGGAAAGGAAACTCTATGCGAAACTGTCCAAATGTGAATTCTGGAAAGACGAGGTGAAATTTTTGGGCCATGTACTGGGTAAACAAGGGATAGAGGTAGACAATGATTTTGGTTAATGGAATGAGCATGAGTGAAAGGGTGTTGTGAGCACTGGCCTCTGAGATTGAATAAGTGATTATGATATGAATTGTTATCCGCATAGGGGCTGCGGCAGTTTCCCGCCTACGGTCGGATGTGAGGCGTGAAGCTGGGCTTCACACTCATATGTGTTGCTCAAGAGGAATGTGGTAGGGCATGCTCCCTCGGAATGTTTCCCTCTGAAAGGAGAAGGTGGTAGGGCACTTATCCCTCGGAATTATTCCTCCTGAGCACGGGTTTCTCTCTAATTGCAAGGTGGTAGGGCACTAACACACAGAATCATGCGACAACCAGAGGAAGGTGGTAGGGCACACTCCCTCGAAATGTTTCCCTCCGAAAGGAGAAGATGGTAGGACACTCATCCCTTGGAATTATTCCTCCTTATGCGCAATAGAGAGACTAATTCGGGAGTTGTCGACCGGATTTTCCGTCGGGTTTGGCACAATAATCGACATGTGATATCACAGCCAATAGGACAGACATTCATCATATGCATCTTCTATATGCTTGCTTGCTTTGATTACTTGAGTTTGCCTAATTGTATAACATGCCTACTTGCTTCTTGAATTACTTGTTGTATATGGAAACTATCTGTGTTTTACTTGCTTGCATTATTTTGTGTTTGTCTGGTGTTGAGGAGGTTAGGTAGGTGGTGGCGATGGAATCGCACGGAGGTTAGGTTGGCGGAGGCTGTGGGATACAGCGGTGTGATTAGTACTAGTTAGAAATCCTTTAAGTTTAGAAAACCCTGTTTATTGTTTATGGTTTACGTTAATTATTTTGTTATAAGCTTGAATATCTCTTTGGTGTGAAGTTCTAGGATTGCCTTTGGCGTTCCGGAGCCTTACATCTTACATTATTGGACACTGTTACTGTTCCGAGGGTTACCTGAAACGTGTAGCTCGGTCGTCTTGGAGAGGCCCGAGGTGGGGGTCAGGGACCCGAGCTTGATATGTGGAGTGGTTGGTGGTTGTACCTGCAATGACACTCCGATGCTTAAGTTAGCATGGGTTCAAGCAGATATGTGTAGAATGTGGAATATATGTCATACCTGGGTGCTCCAGTGTATTTATAGTAGTTGGCCGTGATCCTCTCTGGATAAGATATTCTTATCTTATCTTATCTTTTGGGAGTTTTATCTCTATCTTTGTGGAACCGCCTTTCCTAGGCCTTTTCGGCCTTTAGGTTTTGGGCTGCGTTCCTTTTGATGGGCCTTCTTAGCTTTATTGTCCGAGGTCCGACCTCAGGCGTGGGCCTTGGGACGAGGTCGGACCTTTCATGGATTTTGCCGAGTTGGAGGAGCCCGGTCAGGGTATGAACAGTGCCCCTGCCCGAGTTCGTCCTTTTTGGGAGGTCAAGCTCGGGCATAGTAGTTTTTTCAAATTTCAAAAATGGCCGTTCCTGCATTTATTGCATTTTACCGTTTCTCCTCGATTTCCGTTCGGGCTTTGTGAAGGCATTATTTATTTGCCCCTTTCCTCCTTTTTTGTTTATTCTGTTCCCTTTTTTGAGCACCGCTTCTTTTTCTTTCGTTCTTCTTCTCCGAATCTTTCCGCGTGTCTTTCCGGGGTTTCCTCTGCGCCGCCGTTCCGTTCTCCTCGCTTCGGAGCTCGTCGTCCTCGTTTCTTTCTTCCAGGTTTGTTCCCATCTCTTTTTCTTGTGCACATATGCTTCTGTTTCTTTTGTGTGGCTCTTTGTTTGTTTCTTTTTTCCTATGCCTGGGTTGCCCCGAAAAGAGGCGCCGCCAGTTGTTTGTACATGGGGGGGGACTCTTTTTGTTCTCTGGTATTTTGCTCCGGGTTGCTGTTTTTTCTTCTAAAAGATCTCTGTTTCTTGCTTTTGCTGAATGGGTTTTCGCTGTCTGCTTTTATGTGATTTTTGCTTGCTGTTGTATTCTTCTTTGTAGGCAAGAATTTTATGTCTCGAAAGGTTCTTCAAGCGATGTCTACCAAGATTCTAAGTGGTCTTGGTTGGGTAGATCCTGTTCCTCTAAGAGTCCCTTCTGTGGTAGATTCTGAGTATTTAGCTAGGTTTCGTAGGCAATGTAGCATATGTGAAGATAGAGAGTCTGAGAGGGATTATGAACTAGTAGCCCCGGATTCCGAGGAGAGAGTTTGCTTCCCGCCTTTAGATAGTTCCGAGAAGCTCTTCTTTTACGCCTATGATTGTTTTTTCTCTAAGCTGGGTGTCCGACTTCCTTTTACCGACCTAGAGTCCGAGGTGTTATGGTCTTGTAACCTTGCCCCTACGCAGCTCCATCCAAATTCTTGGGC
>NC_029773.3:17865843-17866986 GCF_000817695.3 Arachis duranensis | reverse complement strand
TCGTTTTAAGGCTTCTTCTCGGATTCGGGCTCTTTCTCGGACCTCGGGGAGGAGGTCGAGTTCTTCCCTTTGTGCCTGTGGGTTGCCTCCTTCGTTGTAGAAGATGACTCTGGGTGACCCTTCATCTATTTCGATAGGAATTATTGCCTCCATCCCGTAAGCTAGTCGGAATGGGGATTCTCCCGTTGTAGAGTGTGGGGTTGTCCGATATGCCCATAGTACCTGGGGGAGTTCCTCGGCCCATGCCCCCTTGGCCTCTTGGAGTCTTCGTTTTAACCCGGCCAAGATGACTTTATTTGCAGCCTCTGCTTGTCCATTGGCTTGTGGGTGCTCGACCGAGGTGAATTGCTGTTTGATTTTTAGTTCGGCTACTAAGTTCTGAAAACTTGTGTCCGTGAACTGTGTTCCATTGTCTGTTGTGATGGAGTAGGGGACTCCGAACCTTGTGACAATGTTTTTGTATAGGAATTTGCGACTTTTCTGAGCCGTGATGGTGGCTAAGGGTTCAGCTTCGATCCATTTTGTGAAGTAGTCGACCCCTACTATGAGGTATTTGACTTGCCCCGGTCCTTGGGGGAATGGGCCGAGTAAGTCTAATCCCCATTTTGCGAAGGGCCATGGTGCGGTGATGCTGATAAGGTCTTCTGGCAGTGCTTTGTGGAAATTGGCGTGTTTTTGGCAGGGGGGCATATTTTCACAAACTCCGTTGCGTCTCTTTACAAGGTCGGCCAGTAGAACCCGGCTCTGACTACTTTCTTGGATAGTAGTCGACCCCTACTATGAGGTATTTGACTTGCCCCGGTCCTTGTGGGAACGGGCCGAGTAGGTCGAGTCCCCATTTTGCGAAGGGCCATGGTGCGGTGATGCTGATAAGGTCTTCGGGTGGTGCTTTGTGAAAATTGGCGTGTTTTTGGCAGGGGGGCATATTTTCACAAATTCCGTTGCGTCTCTTTGCAAAGTCGGCCAGTAGAACCCAGCTCGGACTACTTTCTTGGATAATGCTCGAGCTCCGAGGTAGTTCCCACACATGCCTCCGTGGACTTCTTCGAGGACGCTCTTTGTTTCTGAGGTCGGGATACACCTAAGGAGGGGGTTTGAGAATCCTCTTCTGTATAATACGTCGTGAATTAGTGTATAATTCTG
>NC_029773.3:17854869-17862823 GCF_000817695.3 Arachis duranensis | reverse complement strand
GCGTCGGAGGCGTCGACTAGGTACATTCTGCTTCTGAAGTTGCTGAGGTGGTGACTTGGATCGGTGGTGCCGTCGTAGAGATCCATATCGGGTGGTTTGAAGTTTCATGGTACCTTCTCCTTCATGATCTCTTGCGTGAAGGGATCATGGTTGCATTCGGGGGTGGTGCCGCGTTCTGTCCGGTCTTTTAGATTGGCCTCTATTTTCCGTAGTTTTTCTTCTAATTCTCTGCGCTTTTGAGCCTCCCTTCTCAGATCTTGTTCAGTTTCTTTCTGCTTTTTTATGTCCTTTTCGAGTTGTTTCAGTCGGTTTTGTTGTGCCCGGATTGCTTCTAAAATTTCCGAGCTCTTTTCTTTTTCGGAATTTTGTGGATCTTTGTTTGGGAGTGATGTCTTTGGGCGATTCTGTTTGTTTCCTCCTGGAGTGCGTGGTGATAGAGGGCTGTCCGGTCGTTCTCCGGTGTAAGCTTCGTCCTCTTGTTCTGATGCGGCGTGGCCATTGTTGAGAGGGTCGTCCGCCATGGTAAAGGGATGACTTCCAGGTCCCCTGTCCGCCATAGTAGAGGGATGACTTCCAGGTCCCCGGCAACGGCGCCAATGTTTCGAGGGTTACCTGAAACGTGTAGCTCGGTCGTCTTGGAGAGGCCCGAGGTGGGGGTCAGGGACCCGAGCTTGATATGTGGAGTGGTTGGTGGTTGTACCTGCAATGACACTCCGATGCTTAAGTTAGCATGGGTCCAAGCAGATATTGAGTAGAATTAGAGTATGAGTTATACCTGGGTGTTCCAGTGTATTTATAGTAGCTGGCCGTGATCTTCCCTGGATAAGATATTCTTATCTTATCTTATCTTTTGGGAGTTTTATCTCTATCTTTGCGGAACCGCCTTCCCTAGGCCTTTTCGGCCTTTAGGTTTTGGGCTGCGTTCCTTTTGATGGGCCTTCTTAGCTTTATTGTCCGAGGTCCGACCTCAGGCGTGGGCCTTGGGACGAGGTCGGACCTTTTCATGGATTTTGCCGAGTTGGGGGAGTCCGGTCAGGGTATGAACAGTTACCATACTGAGAACCTCCGGTTCTCATTCCATACTTTGTTGTTATTTTTCAGATGCAAGTCGTAATTCAGCTTGGTGAAATTACGGATATGGTGACAGAGCGGAGTATGGTTCCTTCCTTATTTATTTCTGTTTTAAATTTTTGTTGTAGTATTCTCTCACCTCTTGTATATTCATCTTTATGGCCTTAGAGGCTTACTTAAGAGATAAGTTGTATAACCTGTTTTAATTTCCAAAACTCTGTATTTTTCTATTTGTAACTAGTCGGCTTAAACTCCGCAGGCTACGGCTAGTTCCCTATGCTTATTATAATATTATATCTATATATATTATATTCTCTTGCATCTATACCCTGTGTCTTGTACGTTAGCTTCGTGTGAAAGTCTCGCGCTTTTGTAACTCTGTTTTTGAGCTTAATCCTTCATCGGGCTCCTCGATTATATTATTTCCTTCTATATAAATATGTGTAAGCCTTAGAACTATCGTGGCACCTTGTTATCCTTTGCTTTACGGCTAGAGGTAAGGCTTAGGGTGACGGGGTGTTACAATACCTCGCCACCTCTGTTTTATTACTTAAGCATAAGGCTCTGTGTGGTAGGGTGTTACACACACCCAAACCAATTCTTCCTAGGATGCCTTGGTTATGGTGTGCCACACGTTGGGTAACGGGGCATGCCATATTGACACGCCTTTTTGGTGTAACTTGGAGAACAAGGCGTGGCATTTGGGCCAGAATCTCAGATGCTCAAAATTGAAGCACAATTGGGCATGCCACATGTCTAGCCTATAGCGTGCCACATGCCAGAGGGCTTGCTCCCACAGACTTAAAACAAAATGGCATGCAACACGCCTAACCTTTGGCGTGTCGCATGCCCCCAAAGGCCTAAGTTCACATGTCGAAAGAAAGCTTTCCTCAAGCCCATAATTAACCACCAAGTCATGGATTGAATCACCATGTTATGAACCTAAAACACTAGAAGAATGGAAGATTAATTGTGGAAAATTTGATTAGAATTTGTTTTAATTAAGTTTGCATTTAATGCTTAGGTTTGGTTTTTATGTTTTAGTATATAAGGATTTTAAAAAAACTAGGCTCGGGACCTTTTGGCCATTTCTCTTTCTGGGTTTTTTATTTTCATTGAAGCATGAGTCACTAATCTCTTTTTTATTTCCAAAACTAAGCTCCGTTGATTTTCATGGACTAATGTTATAGCTTTTCTATCTTGATTAATGCATTGATCTTTTTCTAAGAAAAATTTTTTGTTCTTCATCTAAAGGATTTGAATGTGTTAGGAGACAATTCCCTTCTGACTTGAATTCTCTTAATATGTTAGAAAAGTGAATTAATTGAATTAAGCTTGAAAACTTCTTCTCATGGTTCTTAGGTTTTGGATTTGGATTTAAAAAGTGACATTAAATCATCCGAGTTTGTTTCTTGAGAATTATGTGGTTTTTGGATCAGTGAAAGCACTTAACCTCTTATCTCAATCAATTAATCAAGGAATTGATAATTTATTCGGATTAGAAAAATTGAATTACCAAGGAATTAGAGTTTGATTACTGGTACACAAAACTGGCTCCGCACGTTTCGCACAGATAGACCGGCAAGTATACCGGGTCGTTCAAGTAATACCTCAGGTGAGTGAAGGTCGATCCCACGAGGATTGATGGTTTGAGCAAGCAATGGACACCTTGTAGATCTTAGTCAGGCAGATAGAAAAGATGATTGTTGTTATGAAAAACGCATAAAACAAAATAAATAAATAAGACATTACTAGATAGGTGTGAAGTCCATGGTAAGAGAATGGTTGAGGCTTCAGAGATGCTTCTTCCTTCTGGATCAAATTTTCTCACCATCTACTCCAACTTCTATTGATTCATTCCATGGCATGATGTATATGATTAACACCAGGTCAGCAGTCATTAATCTTCTCTGCTTCAGATCAAACGCCGGGTCAGCAGTCATTCAATCTGAACAGGGGTGAAGCTCTAGCAGTCCATTCCCTTGGTGATCCTACTCAGAACGCCATAGACAAGGTCGGATCTTTCGGATTAGAGAATGCTACTCCTTTGGTTCTAATCTATACGACAAAGGCCCTAATCGCCCCGCACCTCGGCTGCATTGATGTCTCCAAGTACCCAACGAAGTCGTGGATTAGCAATATAAGAGATGTATAATCAAGCTTGTGGTTCAATACTATCCCGTCAAGGACTCGCAAGAACCCATGTAGAATGAGAATGATTATCAAGGTTCATCCGATTCATAAGATTGAAGAACGAAGATACATCTTAGAATAAAATCAAGCATAGAGTGAAGTAGAATAGTGATATTATTAATTCATAAGAATCAGCAGAGCTCCTAACCTTAACCTAGGAGGTTAGTGACTCATACTGTACAGAAAATAGTGTTCAAAAATAAGATATGCCGGAATGAGATCGACTGAAGATCCTAAACAAGGGTAATCTTCTCCTCTATATAACAACCTAATAACTAAGAATTACAGAAATAGGATAAGCTAGTCTTATAGTGCAAAAATTCACTTTTTGGGCCCACTTGGTGAGTGTTTGAGCTGAGCTAAGATGAAGCCACAAGCTAGTGCCCCTCTTTGGGCATTGAACGCCTGCTTTGGGCTCCTTTTTGGGCATTGGACGCTAGCTGCTCCCTTTTGGGCATCCAACGCTAGGAAGAGGGTAGGTGGCTGGCGTTGAATGCCAGTTTTGGACCTTCATTTCCAAAAGGAAGTATAGACTATTATATATTCCTGGAAAGCCGTGGATGTTAGCTTTCCAATGCTGTCAAAGAGTGCACTATTTAGACTTCTGTAGCTCCCGAAATGCTCCTTCGAGTGCATGGAGGTCAGAATCCGACAGCATCTGCAGTCCTTTCTCTGTCTCTGAATCAGACTTCTTCCAGAAATCTCTAATTTCAGCTTGAAAATACCTAAAATCACATGAAAACATAAAAACTCAAATTAAAATCCAAAAATATGAATTTTGCACTAAAACCTATAAAAATATAATAAAACTTAAGCAAAGCATAATGAAAACTATATGAAAATAATGCCAAAAAGCATATAAAATATCCGCTCACCAGAACACCAAACTTAAACTGTTGCTTGTCCCCAAGAAACCAAAAAAAAGTAGGATTAAAAAGAAATAGAAGGATACAATAAATCTCAGAGTTCTCAATGAAGCTCAAGTTAAATTACATGAGCAAGACTAGAAGCTTTTTGCTTTTGAATAGTTTTGGCATCTCACTTTCCTTTGAATCTCAGAATAATTGGCATTTTTAGGAACTTAGAATCCAGATGATATTATTGACTCTCCTAGTTTAGTTCTTTTTTATTATTGAACACAGCTTCTTTTGAGTCTTGGTCGTAACCCTAAGCGCCTTGTTTTCCAGTATTACCACTGGATACATAAACGCACAGACACTTAACTGGGTGAACCCTTTCGGATTGTGATTCAGCGTTGCTAGAATCCCCAGCCAGTGGTGGCCAGAGTTCTTAAGCACGCTCTTTTTTGCTTTGGATCACGACTTTAACTAGTCAGTCTCAAGCTTTTCACCTGACACCTTCACACCACAAGCACAGAGTTAGGGGGAGGAGTTTAATTGAACTTTTAGGCCAAGATTTGTTTCTTTTAGGCCCTCTTAACCATTGATGCTCAAAGCCTTGGATCATTGCTCTTGCCTTTTAGTTTAAAGAGCTACTGGCTTTTTCATTTTCTATTTTTTTGTATATTTTTTTCTTTTATTGTTTTTTGCTTTTTTGCTGCTTTTTCTTGCTTTAAGAATCAATTTTTGGATTTTTCAGATTACCAATAACACTTCACTTTCATCATCATTCTTTCAAGAGCCAACACTCTTAACTCCAACATCAAATATGCACTGTTCATTCATGCATTCAGAAAACAAAAGTAATGCCACAACATCAAGATAATTGAACTATTCTTGATATATAACTCAAATTTTATGTATCTCACTTTTCTTTTCCAAATAAAATTTTCTTTTAAGCAAGGTGAGAGACATATGAAATATTTCATAGCCTTAAGACATAAAGATGATCATACACTAGAAACAGACAATAAGATAAAATACATGGAAAATAGAAAAAATAACAAAGGCAAACAAGAGATAAAAGGAACGGATCCACCTTAGTGACGGCGACTACTACTCCCTCTAGAGAAGCCAATGGACCGCTTGATCTCTTTTATGTCACGCCACTGTCTCTATTGTTCTTTCCTCATGGCTCTTTGATCTTCTCTTATTTCTTGAAGGACAGTGGAGTGCTCTTGATGTCCCATCCTCAGCTGATCCATGTTAGTGCTTAATTCTCCAAGAGAAGTATGCAATCGGTCCCAATAACCTTGGGAAGGAAAATGCATCTCTTGAGGCATCTCAGAGATTTCTTATTGAGGTAGTTGCACAGGCTCTTGTGCATACTCTCTTACATGCTCCATCCTTCTTTTAGTGATGGGCTTGTCCTCCTCAATGAAGATGTCTCCTTCTATGACAATTTCAGCTGAATTACATAAGTGACATATAAGGAGAGGGAATGCCAACCTTGCTAAGGTGGAAGGCTTCTCAGCTATCTTGTACAATTTTTGAGGTATCACCCCATGAACTTCCAACTCACTCCCAATCATGATGCAATGAATCATGATAGCTCTGTCAATGGTCACCTCTTCCATTGGGCTTCTTCCACACAATTGTCTGAAAGTACTTGGTCCCGCCTTTGATCAAAGTTGACTTTTGTAGTGTAAGGATGTGGGTATCCTTGCATTAGTGGTAGATTGAGCACCAACCTTACACTTTTCGGGCTAAAATCCAAGAGACGCCATCGGACCATGGTGTGCCAATTTTTGGGGCTTGGGTTCACACTTGTATCATGATGTTTAGTGACCCATTCATTGGCATAAAATTCTTACACTATTAAGATTCCAACTTCTTGAATGGGGTTGATCAGAACTTCCCAACCTCTTCTCCGAATCTCTTGTCGGATCTCTGGGTACTCATTTTTTTTAGCCTAAAGGGGACTTCAGGAATCACCCTCTTCTTTGCCACTACTTCATAGAAGTGGTCTTGATGAGCTTTGGTGATGAATCTCTCTATCTCCCAAGGTTCGGAGGTGAAAGCAACAGCTTTCCCTTTCCTCTTTCTAGAGGACTCTCCGACTTTGGGTGTCATAATTGTGAATGGAAAGCAAAAAGCAACACTTTTCCAATAGCAAACTTAAAAGTTTTGCTCATCCTGGAGCAAAATATAAAGAAAAGAGTAGAAGAAGAAGAAGAAGAAGAAGAAGAAGAAGAAGAAGAAGAAGAAGAAGAAGAAGAAGAAGAAGAAGAAGAAGAAGAAGAAGAAGAAGAAGAAGAAGAAGAAGAAGAAGAAGAAGAAGAAGAAGAAGAAGAAGAAGAAGAAGAAGAAGAAGAGAATAGGGGAGATGGAGGGAGAGAGGGATTCAGCCTTGTTGGGGCTTGTTGTGTGTGGGTATGAAAGGGTGATGGAGGGTGTATTTATAGGTGTGGAATGGGTAGGGTTCGGTTGTGAAAGGAGGGAATTTGGTGGGAAATTTTGAATTTAAAGTGGGTGGGGGTTGGTAGGGGTTATGATGCTTTTGGGAAGAGATATGGATGTGATTAGTGGAGGGTTTATAGGGAAGAGTGTGTGGGGAAGAGTGAAAGTAGAAGAGAGAAGAAGGTGGGGTAGGTGGAGATTTTGTGGGACCCACTAATCCTGAGAGGCTAGGGAATTCGAATTCTCTGCCCCCTTGTGGGCATTGAACGCCCAACTCTTGCTCCTAGCTGGCGTTCAACGCTAGCTTTATGCTTCATTCAAAGCGTAAGACGCCCATTGGGGTGCTCTTCCTTGGCATTCAATGCCAGGTCTCTGCCTCCTTTGGGGCGTTGAATGCCCAGCCACTGCTCCCTGGCTGGCATTCAACGCTAGCTTGGCTACTCCTTGTGGGCTTTGAATGCCCACTCTGGCCTCCTTGTTTGGCGTTCAACGTCCACATGATCATAAACTTAAATAAATAATAATGTAAGATAAACTTAAAGAAAAATAGAAATAACTAATTATGGTTGGATTGCCTCCCAACAAGCGCTTCATAACGTCACTAGCTTGACGGTTAGCTCCTTACTGGGATGGATAGGGGCTCAGAATTTTGCCCTTTACAGTGAACTTCTTTCCTGTGCTCTCATGGATAAGTTCCACATGTTCTAGAGACAGGATCCTATTCACAGTGTGTGAAATAACTGGATTGCTAGTGAAGACAACTCTCATTCCAGGTGAGAGGCCTTCAGTGGAGATTTTCTTATCTCTCCAGTCCTTAGGCACTTTCTTCTTACTTTCATTTCTCTCAGAGCTTGATGATGGTTGCCCAACACCAAACTTGGAATTGGTGTCTGGGGGCTCTATTAGCCTCTGTACTGAGAGGAGTGGTTGAAGCACTTCATGCTTGTTAATGGTGCCTTCTTCAGTTGAGGTAGAGTGAGGTTCATGAACCTTGAACACAAGATAGTTCACATCTAATTGTAGGACTAGTTCTCCTCTGTCTACATCAATCACAGCCTTGGCTGTGGCTAGCAAAGGTCTTCCAAGGATGAATAATTTATCCTCTTCTTTTCCAGTGTCTAGGATTATGAAATCAGTAGGGATGTAAAGGTCTTCAACCTTTACTAAGACATCATCTATCAGACCATAAGCCTTTTTCATTGACTTGTCTGCCATCTCTAGTAAGATTCTTGCAGCTTGTACCTCAAAGATTCCCAACCTCTCCATTACAGAGAGAGGCATGAGATTTATGCTTGACCCTAGGTCACACAGAGCCTTTTCAATGGCCATAGTACCTATGGTGCAAGGAATTAAGAAACATCCGGGATCTGGCTTCCTCTGAGGTAACTTCT
>NC_029773.3:17846099-17851110 GCF_000817695.3 Arachis duranensis | reverse complement strand
TTTTATTACTTGATGCGACCCGGTACACTTGCCGGTGAGTTTTGTGTTGGATCGTTTTCCACACATCAAGTTTTTGGCGCCGTTGCCGGGGATTGAAATAGATTGACAATGATTAAGTGAAGTGGAGATCTAGATCAATCACTTTTTTCTTTTCTGTTTCTTTAATTTTGACTAACACACTAACTGTTTGAAAATTTGCCTCTATCAACACACTAACTGCACTCAATTCTTAAGAGTGCTGCTGTTTATTGTTCCTAATTGTTCGCATTCCACAGGAACGAAGTCAGAGGAAAGACTATCATTAGAAAAGAAGTCTCTACAGATGAAGAATAGCATGACATGAAGCCACCACTCATTACACTAATCAAGAACAATTGTTCTTATGACGAAAATCCATTGGAGGATCCTCAACAGCACATATCCACTTTTCTGAAGACTTATAGTGCTGTCAAATCTGATGGTCTGGATCATGACACTTATAAGATCTTGTTATTCCCTTTCTCATTAAGGGGTTGTTCATACAGAGACCGAGCTCCCCAAGCTCGGGAAGTTCATAGAAGGTCCGACCTCGTCCCAAGGCCCACGCCTGAGGTCGGACCTCGGACAAATAAGCTAAGAAGGCCCATCAAAAGGAACGAAGCCCAAAACCTAAAGGCCGAAAAGGCCTAGGAAAGGCGGTTCCGCAAAGATAGGGATAAAACTCCCAAAAGATAAGATAAGATAAGAATATCTTATCCAGGGAAGATCACAGCCAACTACTATAAATACACTGGAGCACCCAGGTATAACTCATACTCTAATTCTACTCGATATCTGCTTGGACCCATGCTAACTTAAGCATCGGAGTGTCATTGCAGGTACAACCACCAGCCGCTCGGCACAGCAAGCTCGGGTCACAGCACCCTCACCTCGGGTCTTGCCAGACGACCGAGCTACACGTTTCAGGTAACCCTCGGAACAATAGCCTTAGACAAGCTCTTAGAACTTGGTATGAAAGGCTTAGCTCCTTTTTGTTACAAAATAATTTTTAAAGGGGTACTACGGATACTACTCTATTCATTAAAGAGTCTAATGATCATTTCTTGCTTGTTCAAGTGTATGTGGATAACTGATAAACCCCAATTTTACGGTTTATCTTGTGTTGAATTTAGGGGATTATTATCAACTTATCTCACATTTATTCAATGAAATAGCATGGTTTTGTAATTTTTCTTAATTTGTGCTTAAGAGTAAAAAATATGCTTTTTATGCCTTTAAATTGCTAATTTTAATTTACTTGAATTCCATTCGATGCCTTGATATGTTTGTTGAGTGATTTTAGGGCCATAAGGCAAGGATTGGATAGAAAAAGTGAAGAAAAAGTATGCAAAGTGGAGAATTCATGAAGAAATGAGGATTTGGTGGATTCAAGGCAACGCGCACGTGTCATTCACGCGTACAATACGCTGGAGGCGATTTCTGAGCTCATGGAGGCCCAAATCCAACTCCATTCTGATGCTATTAAACCCAAAGATTGAGGGAGAATGAACGAAGTAGTCATAGTTTAGTTTTTCATCATGTCTTAGGTTTGAATTCTAGAGAGATAAACTCTCTCTTCTCTCTAGAATTTAGGGCAATTTAGGTCAAATTTTCTTAGATCCAAGTTTTAATTCTTGTTTTTAGTTCAACTCTCTTTATATTTGATTGTACTATTGTCTTAATCTTCTTAGTTTCTCTTGTTAATTTATTTATGTTGCCATTTTTTACTTTCATGAACCCTTGTTGGATTTTTATTCTCTTTTAATGCAGTTTTATGTCTATCTTAGTTGCTATTGTTGATTTCTTGCCTGTGTTAGTTATGATTTTCATTAATTCTTGCATTTTATGATGTTTACTTTTATTGCACTCTAGGTGTTTGATAAAATATTTTCACTAGTTATAGAGTAGTTTTCTACACTCTTGGCCTAGGCTAAGGGAATTGGGCGACCTTGAGTCATTGGGTCTAATTGAGTTGGTGATTTGAGAACCCTTGTTGGTCAAATTGATACCCATTGACACTAATCTACTACTAAGCCAATCAGTAGTTAGATTGGGACTTATGAGTTGAAGTTGATCAAGCCTATTTGACATACTTCAAGCGTTGAAGTAGACATTATATGTACTTCAAGCATAGATGTAGATATAATGAAGACAAACCAACTAACAACGAAGATGCTGCAAAGAAGGAAGGATGGAAGAGGATCATAGAGGAAAGTAAGAAAACATTGAACAAAGAAAGCACCAGCCAAGAAAAACACAACAAGGAATTCTTACAAGGAGAGACAGAGGATAGAATTAAAGAAAAGCAGAAAGTCCCCACTGGAAAATTTTCACTAGGGGATAGAGTAATGATAAACAGTCAAACCATGAAGGTGTCCCCACAACTGTCTGATCACTACATTGTGACTAAGATCCTTCCACAAGAATTCATAGAGGT
Source organism: Arachis duranensis (assembly GCF_000817695.3). Taxonomy (NCBI): domain Eukaryota; kingdom Viridiplantae; phylum Streptophyta; class Magnoliopsida; order Fabales; family Fabaceae; genus Arachis; species Arachis duranensis. The sequence goes on along the minus strand of NC_029773.3, from coordinate 17,848,655 downwards.
CATCAAAGAGGAAACCGGAAGGAAGTTCACCGTGAAGAAAGACAAGCTAAGGCACTGTGATTTTCAATCTTCATGATCAGCAGAATGAAGGATGTCAAGCTAGTGACAATAAAGAAGCGCTTGTTGGGAGGCAACCCAACCTGAGGTAGTTTTCTTTTCATAGCTTTTTCAATAAAAATGTTGAATAATTGGTATGAATTGCAAGGAGCTAAGTTTGGTGTTGCACACCAAAACAATTTAAGGGAGAATGAAAGATTCTAAGTTTGGTCATATGGTTAACTTGTTGCATAAGAGGCAGTGGCAAGCAATTAAGTTTGGTGTTTCCAACACCTAAATAAATCCAAGAGCCACACTCAATTTATGCATACTAACCATGTAATTAAGGGCTTGAGAAGCAAGCAACTTTGAGAATTATGCAGGACATGAGTCAACAATTGAAGATATTGTGCATCTTAACTCAAAGAAAACACAACAGAAGGAAGAATTAAAGGGTTGCAACTTCAAAGGTTGTATCTAAACTTAATCCTTGCTGCTGTGAATTGTTTTGAACATGGAAACCATTATATGTCCTGCTAAAGTGTTTATCTAGTTGCAAGTCGAATTGTTTGTTAAGTATGCTTATTTGCATAGGTGCTTGTTATCCATAACCGAGCTGAATTTTGTTTTGTTTCCTATATGCTTGAATAAAAGAGAATTGTTTGAATTGGAAAGTAAATATCCAATGTTGCATAAGTTAGAATAGAAGTTAATGGTGGTATATGTGTTTGATCAAATGTATAACTCATGAAATAATTGCTGCATAGTATCATTTTCATTGAAGTGTGAGCTAGCTTGCTGTTATAAAGGTTCCTATCAATAAAGAAAAAGCCCTTGAGAACAAAAATAGAGAAAAGGAAGAAGAAAAAGCCAATGTGGCAAGAAAAACAAAGAATAAAGGCTGGACACCAATAGCTTGGACCCTAGGACACATGCCTGTGGTGATCTTGTACTAAGATATGCTTGGATAAGTAAATTCTGAGGGGTATTTTAAAACCTGGTGACTTAGATCAACTGATTTGGGATGGCCAATTGAAAGTCCACAATAAAGAGCAACTTAGATACAGAACATTTAGTTATCCAAAGAGATGCTGGGCATCAATGATCCTAGGAGGGTGAGCCATGTGTCTGTGGTGGAAAGATGTTGAGTAAAAATAAAGTCAAAGGCTACTACTGCAACATTAGACACCAAGCCTCCAAAAGAATAATAAGCTTGTTAAGCAACATAAGAAAAGAAAAGTTAGCAAGGGAGCAAAGAAAGAATAAATCTTATAATAGCAAGTTTAACAAGCCTTTTGAGGAAAGATGTATTTTATGTAACAGCAACAATAATTAAGTTATCATTGTCTGCATAAAACTCCATGAATCAAGTTCTGCTATATGCCTAATAAGGATATGTTTTCTTTTCTTGTTCATTTCATTTTCTCTTAGTTTTGATGCTTGCTTGGGGACAAACAAGATTTAAGTTTGGTGTTGTGATGACAAGTCATCATATACCCATTTTTTAAGCTAATTTCACTTGTTTTATTAGTCTTTATGCACTTTCTTGCATCCTAAGTAAGAGATTTGGAATGAAAATGCATAACTTCTTTAAATCAAGAAACTACCATTAAATTGATGCTAGCTCATGAGGTTTAAGCTAAATTTAATTGATTTTTAATTGATTTATAAGCCTTGTGAATTTAGTGATACTTTGAGTGGTTGTTTTGGTTTATTGTAGGTGAAGAAAAGAAGAAAAGAGGAAGCGTGGCTTAAGAAAGCGTGGCCCAAGAGAGAAGAAGTGTGGCGCATAAAAGGAGGAAGCAAGCATTGCCCTCCACAAGGGCACACTGCCCTCAAGGAGGGCAACATAAGGAAGCAAGCTTTGAGAGGCAACACTGCCCTGCCCACAACAAGGGCGGAGCACAAATTGGTGCCATGGATCAAGGAGAGCAAAAATTCTGCCCTGCCCTCCTCAAGAGCAATATCGGGCTCATCAAAGGAAGAAATTCAAAGAAAAAGCTCACCAATGCTTGCCACAAGGATCGAACACGGCACCATGAGGAAACAAGAAACTAGGCCTTAGTTTGGTGCCAAGAAAACCAAGGAAAAATAGTAGCGTATGCATCGACCAAGTCTCGAACACGGGACTTCAACTTTGGAAACATTGCCCTGCCCTCCGCAAGGGCAGGGCAGCATTTTGTGGTGCACGGCCAGCGCACCAGATTGGCACACCAAGGGAGCTTCGGCAGCAACATAGCGCACGCACAGGGCAGAATCTGGCGCACCAAAAATTTCTGCCCTGCCCTCCACAAGAGCAGGGCAGCGTCCTGCAGCACCAACTCGCACCACACGCACGCACCACGGGCCAGACACATCATTTTCTGCCCTGCCCTCCACAAGGGCAGGGCAGCCTCCTGGAAGCAAATTGTTTTGGGCTAAAAATTGGATTAAAAATCCAATTTAATTCATTTCTTCACCAAATCAAAAGCCCATCCAAATCCCAAGATCCAAGAATAGAAAGTGTATAAATAGGAGATA
>NC_029773.3:17829069-17845136 GCF_000817695.3 Arachis duranensis | reverse complement strand
GCTCAATCCTTCAATCCCTGTGGGATCGACCTCACTCCCGTGAGTTTTATTACTTGATGCGACCCGGTACACTTGCCGGTGAGTTTTGTGTTGGATCGTTTTCCACACATCACACAACTCCGCACAACTAACCAGGAAGTGCACTGGGTCGTCCATGTAATAAACCTTACGTGAGTAAGGGTCGATCCCACAGAGATTGTTGGTGTGAAACAAGCTATGGTCACCTTGTGAATCTCAGCCAGGTGGATAATAAATGGTTATGGAGTTTTCGAATAATAATAGTACATAAACAGAAAATAAAGATAGAAATACTTATGTAAATCATTGGTAAGAATTTCAGGTAAGTATATAGAGCTAAGGTAGAATGGAAGTGGTTGTCAATCACGCATTCATAGGTGAGAATGATGATGAGTGTCATAGATCATCACATTCATCATGTTGAAGTGCAATGAATATCTTAGAACAGGAATAAACTGAATTGAATAGAAAATAGTAATGGTTGCATTAAAACTCGAGGTACAGCAGAGCTCCACACCCTTAATATATGCTCTGTAGAAACTCCACCGTTGAAAATACATAAGTGATAGTGGTCCAGGCATGACCGAATGGCCAGCCCCCAAAATGTGATATGAATTCGAAAATAGGGAGAAGGACCCTTAGTACAATAGTAAAAAGTTCTATTTATACTAGACTAGCTACTAGGGTTTACAGAAGTAAGTAATTGATGCAGAAATCTACTTCCGGGGCCCACTTGGCATGTGCTTGGGCTGAGCTTGAGCTTTACACGTGCAGAGGCTTCTTTTGGAGTTGAACGCCAAGTTGTAACGTGTTTTTGGCGTTCAACTCTGGTTCGTGACGTGTTTTTGGCGTTTGACTCCTGAATATAGCATGGAACTGGCGTTGAGCGCCAGTTTGTGTCGTCTAATCTCAAATAAAGTATGGACTATTATATATTTCTAGAAAGATCTGAATGTCTACTTTCCAACGCCATTGAGAGTGCACCGTTTGAAGTTCTGTAGCTCCAGAAAATCCATTTCGAGTGCAGGGAGGTCAGAATCCAACAACATCAGCAGTCCTTTGTCAGCCTTCTTATCAGAGTTTTGCTCAGGTCCCTCAATTTCAGCCAGAAAATACCTGAAATCACCAAAAAATACACAAACTCATAGAAGCCATTATTCATTAACACTAAGGGAGACAAATGCTATTTCGGCAACTAGAAGTCTAGAAACTATAACTATAAAAACCTCAGTAATCACAAGGCACAATCCTTACATGCAACTTCAAAAGTTCTTGACCATGCATTATGTATAATTGTGTTAGAAATAAAGTTCCAACTTCAATTACAAAGAATAATCTTTACACTCTCCTCACGAGTGACTATATTCTTCTATCTAGATCTTTGGACCCCACCTTACCAATCTTTTAACTTTTTTTTCTCCCTGGTCAAATTATTTATCACAATAACTCTTCCAAGCAACAGCAATTCGCCAATAAATAAATCACTTAGCACTGAGTGATAGCAGATAATTGGTTCGCATATTCCAGTTGAAACAATAATAAATTCAAAGTGGATCAATTAAAGCTTATATTTTGCAAAGGCCCCTCATGAAAATACATATAATACAAAAAAATGTTCCATCGAAAATGCTCAACCAAACAAAGAACAAGCTAACTCACCCACCTTGGAAATGGCATGGCATAAATCTTCAAGCTTTATGGGTTGTTCAGAGATAACCCAATCTCCGGAAGGGAACCTCGCGAGAGGCTTGCGACCCAGATCCATCACAACCTCTATAAGCGTCCCAATCTCCTGGTGCCGATAAAGCTCCCTCCTCATCTTCAGAGGCAACAGCTCCAAGAACATCTCAAGCTCCGTGGAGGCCTCGGGCCGCGACGTCGACGGAACGTTCTGGGAGCTTAACGGATAGCCGTTAGCGGAGGAGAAACGATCGGAGGGGCGGCGAATTTCCGGGGAGGGAATCCATGAGGAGGAGGAGGACCTGGCGGAGCGAATTGCGGAACCCGAACGACGTGTTCGACGAAATGACGAAGAGACGGTGGAGATGAGGTTTGAGCTGATGTTGAGGTAGGCAAGTGCTGAGGTTGGAAGGTGGTGACTTGTGGAGTGCCATGAACAGTGAAGATCGATCACCACATAATGCGAATTCAGTGCTCTCATTCTGTTATGTTAAGTTTCTTTTTCTGTGTCCTTTGGTTTGAGATGTGTGTTGATGAGTTAAAGAAGAAAGAAGAAGAAGAAGAAGAAGAAGAAGAAAATATGGAGGAAAGGGAGAGGTGTGTGGTTTCGGCCAAGGTTAAGAAGAGAGGGTTGTGGTTTGTGAAAATGAAGAGGGATAGAGGGGTTTATATAGTGAAGGGAGAGGGAGTAGTTTTGGCCATTTAGGGTGGGTTTGGGTAGGAAAGAGATTTTGAATTTTGAAGGTTGGTGGGGTTTTTGGGGAAGAGTGGGTGGATGTGAGTGGTGAAGATGTGATGGGGAGAGAGATTGAAGTGATTGGTGAAGGTTTTTGGGGAAGAGTGTTATTGGGTTTTGTGAAGAAGAGAGAAGGTAGGTTGTGGTAGGTGGGGATCCTGTGGGGTCCACAGATCCTGAAGTGTCAAGGATTTAACATCCCTACACCAATTAGGCGTGTAAAACACCATCTAAGTGCAATCCTGGCGTTTAACGCCAAATTGATGCTTGTTTCTGGCATTAAACGCCAGCTTTATGCTTGTTATGGGCGTTCAACACCCATCTGCAGCATGTTTCTGGCGTTGAATGCCAGCTTTCCTCAGTGTGCAATCCTGGCGTTTAAATGCTAGATTGCTGCATATTTTTTGGCATTCAACGCCAGATCCATACTCTGTTCTGGCGTTGAACGCCAGCCAGATGCTCCTTACTGGCGTTTAAATGCCAGTAAGCCCTTCCTCCAGGGTGTGCTGTTTCTTCTGCTGTTTTTGATTCTGTTTTTAATTTTGGTATTTATTTTGTGACTCCACATGATCATGAACCTAATAAAACATAAAAGAAAAATAAAATAAAAATAAAATTAGATAAATAAAAAATTGGGTTGCCTCCCAATAAGCACTTCTTTAATGTCAATAGCTTGACAGTAGGCTCTCATGGAGCCTCACAGGTGATTAGGTCAATGTTATAGACTTCCAACACCAAACTTAGAGTTTGAATGTGGGGGTTCAATACCAAACTTAGAGTTTGGCTATGGCCTTCCAACACCAAACTTGAAGTTTGATTGTGGGGGCTGAGTTTGACTCTGTATTGAGAGAAGCTTTTCATGCTTCCTCTCCATGTATACAGAAGAACACCCTTGGGTCTTAAATACAAGGTAGTCCCCATTCAATTGAAGGACTAATTCTCATTTGTTAACATCTATCACAGCTCCTGTTGTGGCTAGGAAAGGTCTTCCAAGGATGATGCATTCATCCTCCTCCTTCCTAGTGTCTAAGATTATGAAATCAGCAGGGATGTAAAGGCCTTCAACCTTTACTAACACGTCCTCTACCCATCCATAAGCTTGTCTTACTGACTTGTCTGCCATTTGTAATGAGAATATGGTAGGCAGTACCTCAATGATCCCCAGCTTCTCCATTACAGAGAGTGGCATAAGATTTATGCCTGACCCTAGGTCACACAGAGCCTTTTCAAAGGTCATGGTGCCTATGGTACAGGGTATTAAGAATTTTCTAGGATCTTGTCTCTTTTGAGGTAAAGTTTGCTGAACCCATGTATCTAGTTCACTAATGAGAAAGGGAGGTTCACCTTCCCAAGTCTAATTACCAAAAAACTTGGTATTCAGCTTCATGATGGCTCCTAGATATTGAGCAACTTGCTCTCCAGTTACATCTTCATCCTCTTCAGAGGAAGAATAGTCTTAAGAGCTCATGAATGGTAGAAGAAGATTTAATGGGATCTCTATGGTCTCTATATGACCTTCAGATTACTTTAGGTCCTCAATAGGGAACTCCTTCTTGCTTGAGAGATGTCCCATGAGGTCTTCCTCATTGAGATTCACATCTTCTCCTCCCTCTCTAGGTTCAGCCATGTTGATTATGTCAATGGCCTTGCACTCTCTTTTTGGATTCTCTTCAGTATTGCTTGGGAGAGTACTAGGAGGAGTTTCAGTAACTTTCTTACTCAGCTGGCCCACTTGTGCCTCCAAATTTCTGATGGAGGACCTTGTTTCACTCATGAAATTTAAAGTGGCCTTAGACAGATCAGAGACTATGTTTGCTAAGTTAGAGGTGCTCTACTCAGAATTCTCTGTCTGTTGCTGAGAAGATGATGGAAAAGGCTTGCTATTGCTAAACCTGTTTCTTCCACAATTATTAAAGCCTTATTGAGGCTTTTGTTGATCCTTCCATGAGAAATTTGGATGATTTCTCCATGAGGGGTTATAGGTATTGCCAAAGGCTTCCCCCATGTAATTAACCTCTGCCATTGCAGGGTTTTCAGGATCATAGGCCTCTTCTTCAGAAGATGCCTCTTTAGTACTGTTGGATGCATTTTGCCATCCATTTAGACTTTGAGAAATCATGTTGACTTGCTGAGTCAACATTTTGTTCTGAGCCAATATGGCATTCAGAGCATCAATTTTAAGAACTCCCTTCCTTTGAGGCGTCCCATTATTCACGTAATTCCTCTCAGAAGTGTACATGAATTGGTTATTTGCAACCATTTCAATAAGTTCCTGAGCTTCTGCAGGCGTTTTCTTTAGGTGAATGGATCCACCTACAGAATGGTCCAGTGACATCTTAGAGAACTCAGACAGACTATAATAGAATATATTTATCATGGTCCACTCTGAAAACATGTCAGAAGGACACTTTTTGGTCATCTGCTTGTATCTTTCCCAAGTTTCATAGAGGGATTCACCATCTTTTTACTTGAAGGTCTGGACATCCACTCTAAGCTTGCTCAGCTTTTGAGGAGGAAAGAACTTAACCAAGAAGGTCGTGACCAGCTTATCCCAAAAGTCCAGGCTATCCTTAGGTTGTGAGTCCAACTATGTTCTAGCTCTGTCTCTTATAGCAAAAGGGAAAAGCATGAGCCTGTAGACTTCAGGATCTACTCCATTAGTCTTAACAGTCTCATAAATCTGCAAGAACTCAATCAAAAACTGATAGGGATCTTCTGATGGATGTCCATGAAACTTGCAGTTCTGCTGCATTAGAGCAACTAGTTGAGGTTTCAGCTCAAAATTATTTGCTCCAATGGCAGGGATTAAGATGCTCCTTCCATCAAATTTGGAAGTGGGTGTAGTATAATCACCAAGCATCCTTCTTGCATTATTGTTGTTGGGTTCGGCTGCCATATCCTTTTCTTGTTCGAAAATCTCAGTAAGGTTGTCTCCGGATTGTTGTATTTTAGCTTCTCTTAGTTTCCTCTCCAGAGTCCTTTCAAGTTCAGGGTCAGCTTCAACAAGAATGCCTTTTTCCTTGTTCCTGCTCATATGAGAAAGAAGAGAACAGAAAAGGAAGAGGAATCCTCTATGTCACAGTATAGAGATTCTCTTATGTTAGTAGAAGAAGAAGGGAATAGAAGAAGGGAAAGAACACAAGGGGGAGGATAGGTGCGAATTCTTGGAGTAGAAGAGAAGTGTTAGTAGATGAATAAATAAATAGAAGAAGAAGAAGAGAGAGAGAAAGAGAGATTTTTGAAAATTAATTTTGAAAAAGGGTTAGTGATTTTCGAAAATTAAGAGAAGAAATAAAATTAAAATTAAAATTTGAAACAATTAGTTAATTAAAAAGAATTTTGAAAAAGGGGAAAGGAATTTTCGAAAATCAGAGAGGAAAAAGTAGTTAGTTGGTTTTGAAAAAGATATTTTAAAAAGATATGGTTGAAAAAGATATTTTGAAAAAGATTTGATTTTTTTAAAATTAAAATTAATTACTTGACTAACAAAAAACTAAAAGATAAGATTCTAGAATTTAAAGATTGAACATTTCTTAACAAGAAAGTAACAAACTTCAAATTTTTAAATCAATCACATTAATTGTTAGTAAAGCCTTTGAAAATCATGAATTAAAGATAAGAAAAAGATTTTAAAATTCAAATTAAAAATTTTCGAAAAATAGTAAGAAAAATGAAAAAGATTTGATTTTTGAAAAAGTTTTGAAAGGATAAGATTTTTAAAATTGAAAATTTGACTTGACTTATAAGAAATAGCTAAGTTTTAAAATTTTTTTGACTAAGTTAACTCAAATTTTCGAAATTTTGAGAGAAATAAGGAAAAGATATATTTTTTATTTTTGAATTTTTTAATGATGAGAGAAAAAAACACAAATATGACCCAAAACATGAAAATTTTGGATCAAAACACTTAATGTATGCAAGAACACTATGAATGTCAAGATGAACACCAAGAACACTTTGAAGATCAAGATGAACATCAAGACTTATTTTTGAAAGATTTTCAAGAAAAGAAAAACATGCAAGACACCAAACTTAGAAATTTTCAATGCTTAGACACTATGAATGCAAAAATGTATATGAAAAACACCATACAACACAAAACAATAAAACATCAAGATCAAACAAGAAGACTTACCAAGAACAACTTGAAGATCATGAAGAACACCATGCATGAATTTTCGAAAAATGCATAAATTTTTAAAACATGCAATTGACACCAAACTTAAAAATTGACACTAGACTCAAACAAGAAACACAAAATATTTTTAGTTTTTACTAGACTCAAACAAGAAACACAAAATATTTTTGATTTTTATGATTTTATTAATTTTTTTGGATTTTTGTAATAAATTTTTCGAAAACATATTTTGGAAAAAGAAAGTAATGAATCCAAAGTCCTCAATCAGAATTCCAGGAATCATGTAATGTTAGTCAAAAGCTCCGGTCTAGGAATTAGACATGGCTTTACAGCCAACCAGGGTTCAACATGTTACATGAAACTCTAGAATTCATTCTTAAAAACTCAGAAAATTTTCGAAAACAGGTGATAAATTTTTGAAACATTTTTGAAATTTTTTTTTAAAATATTTTTGAAAAGAAAATTACCTAATCTGAGCAATAAGATGAACCGTCAGTTGTCCAAACTCGAACAATCCCCGGCAACGGTGCCAAAAACTTGATGCACGAAATTGTGATCTCTAACAATGGAATTCGACTTGGTATGCGCGTTTATAACTTAGCACTTTCTTCACAACTCCGCACAACTAACCAGCAAGTGCACTCGGTCGTCCAAGTAATAAACTATACGTGAGTAAGGGTCGATCCCACAGAGATTGTTGGTGTGAAGCAAGCTATGGTCACCTTGTAAATCTCAGTCAGGCGGATAATAAATGGTTATGGAGTTTTCGAATAATAATAATAAATAAAAAGAAAATAAAGATAGAAATACTTGTGTAAATCATTGGTAAGAATTTCAGATAAGTATATGGAGATGTTGTGTTCCTTTTGGATCTCTGCAACATACTGCTTTCATACTTTCAATCCTTCTTACTCCTTTCCATGGCAATCTGTATGTAGGGCATCACCGTTGTCAATGGCTACATCCCATCCTCTCAGTGAAAAAGGTCCAAATGCTCTGTCACGGCAAGGCTAATCATCTGTCGGTTCTCGATCATGTCGGAATAGAATCCATTGATTCTTTTGCGTTTGTCATTACGCCCAACAATCGCGAGTTTGAAGCTCGTCACAGTCATTCAATCCCTGAATCCTACTCGGAATACCACAGACAAGGTTTAGACTTTTTGGATTCTCATGAATGCCGCCATCAATTCTAGCTTCTACCACGAAGATTCTGATTAAGGAATCCAAGAGATATGCGCTCGGCCTGAGGTAGAACGGAAGTGGTTGTCAATCACGCGTTCATAGGTGAGAATGATGATGAGTGTCACGAATCATCACATTCATCATGTTGAAGTGCAACGAATATCTTAGAACAGGAATAAACTGAATTGAATAGAAAATAGTAGTGGTTGCATTAAAACTCGAGGTACAGCAGCCACACCCTTAATCTATGGTGTGTAGAAACTCCACAGTTGAAAATACATAAGTGATAGTGGTCCAGGCATGGCTGAATGGCCAGCCTCCAAAATTTGATATGAATTCGAAAATAGGGAGAAGGACCCTTAGTACAATAGTAAAAAGTTCTATTTATACTAGACTAGCTACTAGGGTTTACAGAAGTAAGTAAATTGATGCAGAAATCCACTTCCAGGGCCCACTTAGTGTGTGCTTAGGCTGAGCTTGAGCTTTACACATGCAGAGGCTTCTTTTGGAGTTGAACGCCAAGTTGTAACGTGTTTTTGGCGTTCAGCTCTGGTTCGTGACGTGTTTCTGGCGTTTGACTCCAAAATGCAGCATGGAACTGGCGTTGAGCGCCAGTTTGCGTCGTCTAATCTCAAATAAAGTATGAACAATTATATATTGCTGGAAAGATCTGGATGTCTACTTTCCAATGCCGTTGAGAGCGTGCCATTTGGATTTTTGTAGCTCCAGAAAATCCATTTCGAGTGCAGGGAGGTCAGAATCCAACAGCATCAGCAGTCCTTTGTCAGCCTTCTTAATAGAGTTTTGCTCAAGTCCCTTAATTTCAGCCAGAAAATAACTAAAATCATAGAAAAACACATAAACTCATAGTAAAGTCCAGAAATGTGAATTTAGCATAAAAAATAATGAAAACATCCCTAAAAGTAGCTAGATCCTACTAAAAACTACCTAAAAATGCTAGATCCTACTGAAAACTACCTAAAAATAATGCCAAAAAGCGTATAAATTATCCACTCATCAGAAACCACCTAGGAGCTCGGGCCCTAGCCAAGAAGGTAATCTGAGCCGGCTTCTTTTGGCCGACCTTACAAAAGGAGGTGGCCAAGTTTGTCAAAACATGCCCACCTTACCAGAAATACGCTAACTTCCATATCGTGCCCCATGAGGAACTCATCAACGTTACCTCACCTTGGCCCTTCACAAAATAGGTACTTGATCTACTCGGACCATTCCCACAAGGACTGGGCCAAGTCAAGTACCTCATAGTAGAGGTCGACTATTTCACTAAATGGATTGAAGCGGTGCCCTTAGCCACCATCACTGCACAAAGAAGTCAAAATTTCTTGTACAAGAACATTGTCACAAGGTTTGGAGTCCCTCACTCTATCACCACAGACAACAGAACCCAATTTACCGACTTGAGCTTTAAGAACCTAGTGGCCAACCTAAAGATCAGGCACCAGTTCACCTCGGTAGAACACCCGCAAGCCAACGGACAAGCCGGAGTGGTGAACAAAGTCATACTGGCCGGGCTAAAATGCCGACTACAAGATGCAAAGGGAGCTTAGGCCGACGAGCTTCCCCAAGTCACTACAAGAAAAAAGGCTTTTGGCCACGCTTTTTTCTTGCTATGCTTTAAAAGCGTGGCCAAAAGTGGTCAATGGCCACGCTTTTATGAGGGTGGCAACTGAATAGATATTTGGTCACGTTTTTTCTTGCTACGCTTCAAAAGCGTAGCGAAAAGAGTCAATGGCCACGCCTTTATTTCAACGCTTAAAAAATGTAGACATAGAGAGATATAGGCATGCTTTTAAAGCGTGGCGACAGAATTTTGTTATAGAATCATTTTAAAAGCGTGGACGTTTCCTCCAACTCTTTTGGCACGCTTCAAAAGCGTGGCCAAAAGGTTTCCATAAAAAAAAGAATTTCAGAGAACTCCCTTCGAAATTACTAAGTTACAATTGCAATACACCATTTACACTTCCAAAATTCAACTTTCTCTTTCTTAGAATTGCCCTAACACATTCAGATCAGATAACCCAAAGCCCTCCACATACGAAGCGACGATTGCTCCCTAAGCCCTCCAGATCAGATAACCCTAACCTTGTCTTCATTGTGCCTCATGAAGAACCCCCTAACTGCGATGAAGAACATCAAATCGAAGAACCCCTAACCTCTCTTCATTGTGCACTCCACGAAGAACGTCACCGGCGAGCGCGATACCTCTGTCGGTAATCCCTCTTCCGGCCCGTAACCCTCCTTTGAGTTTCTTCTCTCTTCTCTCGACACTCTCTGCCTCAAGCTCACTGTCGCTCACCTCTCTCACAGCTAGTCTCGCCGTCGACCTCTCTCTCTCCGATTTCACGCTTCTCTCGCGCCCGTTTCAGACTCAAGCTCATCGCGCTCTGTCACCATCGTCGCAAGCTTTGTAACGCTCTGTCACCATTGCAAGCTCGTCTTCTTGCTTCGGCCGTCAACGCTTCCTTCTTCATGAGTTGGTCCTGGGTAGGTGAGTTTCAGCTTCCTTCGGCCCTGTTATTTCTTTTCAATTTCATTACTATAAGCCATCAGTATATATTGAATTTATTGTTGACACTTGAGATTGTTGCTGAAATAATGATTCAGCTAATTTTGTTTAGCTGTAAATCATATTCCAAGAATTAAAGTATAAGTTTTTGTTGCTGAAAGTTATTATACTTAAATTTGTTGTTAAAAATGATCAATGGGCTGAATTTGTTGCTGCTAAGTTGAATTGTTGCTGAACATATCGCTGAGCAATTTTTTTGTTGTTGGATAACGTCACTGTTCTTTTAAGTAGCAAGTACATTTAAAATCTATAATGAAACCAGTGGGATTTATTTTAAAAATTACAGTTTTTAATATATGAATGTTTTAAAAGTGCATGAGTTGGTTGTGGTTGTGTTGTGTTGAATGTGTTAGTTAAATTGATTTTTATTGTTAAAAATGAACTAAGTTGCTATCTTCTTTTTAAGGATGGTAAATTAGGAACTGGGAGGATGAAATTGAGTTAAATGGAGAAGTGATTGAATTGAGTTACCGCAGCTCGTAGGGGTTCTATTCCCTGGTGGCAATTGCTGAGAGGAAGTGTAGAGAGAAGCTCAGCCAAAGCTTCATTGCTTTATTTGCCCTTATTCCTGGTATAACATTTCATTTCAAATAAATTAAATGAAGTTGAAGGCTACACCATGACAAAAATCACTTTGAAATATGTGGTGGACTGATGAGCGGATAATTTATACGCTTTTTGGCATTGTTTTTACGTAGTTTTTAGTATGATTTAGCTACTTTTTAGTATATTTTTATTAGTTTTTATGAAAAATTCACATTTCTGGACTTTACTATGAGTTTGTATGTTTTTCTGTGATTTCAGGTATTTTTTGGCTGAAATTGAGGGACCTGAGCAAAAATCTGATTCAGAGGCTGAAAAAGGATTGCTGATGCTGTTGGATTCTGACCTCCCTGCACTCGAAATGAGTTTTTTAGAGCTACAGAAACCCAAATGGTGCGCTCTTAATTGCGTTGGAAAGTAGACATTCAGGGCTTTCTAGAAATATATAATAGTTAATACTTTTCTCGAGTTTTAACGATGAAAACTGGCATTTAAATGCCAGTTTCCTGCCATATTCTGGCGTTAAACGCCAGAAACAGGTTACAAGCTAGAGTTAAACGCCAAAAACAGGCTGCAAACTGGCGTTTAACTCCAAGAAAAGTCTCTACACATGAAAGCTTCAATGCTCAGCCCAAACACACACCAAGTGGGCCCGGAAGTCGATTTCTGCATCATTTACTTATTTCTGTAAACCCTAATAACTAGTCTAGTATAAATAGGACCTTTTACTATTGTATTAGACATGCTGGGATCTTTGATCAGTTTTATGCTATCTTAGACATTGGGGGCTGCCTCACGACCATGCCTGGACCATCATCACTTATGTATTTTCAACGGTGGAGTTTCTACACACCATAGATTAAGGTGTGGAGCTCTGCTGTTCCTCGAGTATTAACGCAATTACTACTGTTTTCTATTCAATTCATGCTTATTCTTGTTCTAAGATATCCATTCGCACACAAGAACATGATGAATGTGATGATTATGTGATGCTCATCATCATTCTCAACCTATGAACGTGTGCCTGACAAACACTCTCGTTCTACATGCAAACGAGCTTGAATGCATATCTCTTAGCCTTTTGGTTCACGATCAGAAATCTTCGTGGTATAAGCTAGAATCAATTGGCAGCATTCTTGTGATCTGAAAAGTCTAAACCTTGTCTGTGGTATTCTGAGTAGGATTTGGGATGGGATGACTGTGACGAGCTTCAAACTCGCAAGTGTTCGGCGTAGTGACAGACGCAAAAGGATCAATAGATCCTATTCCAACATGAGTGAGAACCGACAGATGATTAGCCGTGCGGTGACAGCGCTTTTGGACCATTTTCACTGAGAGGACGGACGGTAGCCGTTGACAACGGTGATCCTCCTATATACAGCTTGCCATAGAAAGGAGTGTGAAGGATTGGATGAAGGCAGTAGGAAAGCAGAGATTCAGAAGGAATAATGCATCTCCATACGCTTATCTGAAATTCCCACCAATGAATTGCATAAGTATCTCTATCTTTATTTTATGCTTATTTATCTTTTAAATTATTAAAACTCTATAACCATTTGAATCCGCCTTACTGAGATTTACAAGATGACCATAGCTTGCTTCAAGCCGACAATCTCCGTGGGATCGACCCTTACTCACGTAAGGTTTATTACTTGGACGACCTGATAAACCACTATTTTATGGTTTATCTTATGCTCAATTGAGTGGTTTTTATCAACTCTTTACTCACTTATTCATACAATTCGCATGTTTTACATTTTCCTTCCTGATTTTGTGCTATGATTGAAAACATGCTTCTTTGATCTTATATTTACTTGTTATTAATCCTCTCTTATTACCATTAGATGCCTTGATATGTGTGTTAAGTGTTTTCAGATATTATAAGGCAGGAATGGCTTGGAGGATGGAAAGGAAGCATGCAAAAGTGGAAGGAATGCAAGAAGTTAGAGAAATTGCTAAGTTGTCCAGCCTGACCTCTTCGCACTCAAATGGCTATAACTTTAGCTACAGAGGTCCAAACGACGTGGTTCTAGTTGCGTTGGAAAGCTAACGTCCGGGGCTTCGATTTGATATATAATTTGCCATAGCTGCCCCGACGCCAGGCGACGCGAACACGTGAGTCACGCGGACGCGTGACCTGGCAGGAACGCAACCCGCGCGGCCGCGTCACTCTTCTGCGACCTGTACGGACCAGAAAGCGCTGGGAGTGACTTCTGGGCTGCTTTTGACCCAGTTTTTAGCCCAGAACACACAAATTAGATTAGAGGCTATAAAGTGGAGGAATGCATGCATTCATAATTATTCACTCATAATTCACAATTTTAGTTTTAGATGTAGTTTTTAGTGAGAGAGGTTCTCTCTCTCTCTTCTCTCTCTTAGGATTAGGATTTAGGACTTCTCTTAGCTTGTAAGAATGACTCTCGATCCAGTTTTTTTTATGTTCCTTTGTTTTTAAGCTTCCCTTTCACTTTACTTATTTATTCTAGCATTTGAGTTAATTATTTACTTTTATAATTTAATTTATGAATTATTCTATATCACAGATTATTGTTTGAATTAATGATAATTGAGGTATTTTCAGTTTATGATTGCTTGCTTTTATTTACGTTACCATTGCTTCCGATCTAAAGATATTTTATTCCAGAAATTTACTTTTTCCTCCTTTTGGTCTTGGTTAATGGTCTTAGTTAAGAAATCAGTAACTCAACAGTTATCAAACTCAGCGTAAGTGATAATCGTTATCTTGCTAATTGAACTGAACTTCAATAATCCCAACTTTTTCTTAGGAAATAAATAGGATTTGAAGGTCAAACTAATTAGTCCCTTGACTTACCTTTGCTTCAAAGGTTAACTAAGTGGAATTAAGATACAACTTTCATTATTGTTGAGAGGGATAACTAAGTTGGACTTCTAATTTCTCTTACCTTGCCAAAAGTTTGCTTTACAGTATTTATTTATTTTAATTGCCATTTACTTTACTTGTCATTTAAATCACTTGCTTCTCACCTTCTAAACCCCGAATTCACAACCTTTATAGCCAATAATAAGAACATACTTCCTTGTAGTTCCTTGAGAAGACGACCCGAGGTTTGAATACTCGGTTAACAATTTTTAAAGGGGTTTGTTACTTGTGACACCCAAAACGTTTGTACGAAGGGATTTCTGTCGGTTTAGAGACTATATCTACAACGCGACTGTTTTTATGAACTTCTTTACTGGCAAAAATCCCAACGTCACGACCTAGTACACTTGCTGGTTAGTTGTGCGAAGTTGTGAAAAATAGTTGAGATTACAATTGTGCGTACCAAGTTGTTGGCGCCATTAAGATCACAATTTCGTGCACCAAGTTTTTGGCGCCGTTGCCGGGGATTGTTCGAGTTTGGACAACTGATGGTTCATCTTGTTGCTCAGATTAGGTAATTTTCTTCTTGTTTTAACCATTATTTTATTTTCAAAAAGTTTTCAAAAATATTTCAAAAATTTTTTTTCTTTTTCGTTCTTCTAGAAATAATTTTCGAAAAATCCAAAAAATTTTTAAAATCATAAAATCAAAAATATTTTTGTGCTTCTTGTTTGAGTCTAGAGTCAGGTTTTGAGTTTGGTGTCAATTGCATGTTTTAATTTTTCCAAAAATTTTTGAAAACTCATGCATTGCATTCTTCATGATCTTCAAGTTGTTCTTAAAGAATCTCCTTGTTTGATCTTCATATTTTCTTGTTTTGTGTCTTACCTCGTTTTTCATATGCATTTTTAGTTTGTTAGTGTCTAAGCATTAAAAATTTCTAAGTTTGGTGTCTTGCATGTTTTTCTTTTCTTGAAAATTTTTCAAAAATAAGCTCTTGATGTTCATCATGATCTTCAAAGTGTTCTTGGTGTTCATCTTGACATTCAAAGTGTTCTTGCATGCATCATTGGTTTTGATTCAAAATTTTCATATTTTGAGTCATTTTTGTGTTTTTCTCTTTCCTAATTAAATTCAAAAAAATAAAAAAATATCTTTTCTTTATTTCACTCATAAATTTCGAAATCTTTGGGTTGACTTACTCAAACATTTTTAAAATAAGTTGTTTTTTGTTAGTCAAGTCTAGATTTCAATTTCAAAAATTTATCTTTTCAAAATCTTTTTCAAAATCAAATCTTTTTTATTTTTTTCCTTTGTTTTTCGAAAATTTTCAAAAATCTTTTTTTCAAAATCTTTTTCCTATTTTTACTTCAAATTTTCGAAAATCATTACTAACAATTAATGTTTTGATTCAAAAATTTCAAGTTTGTTACTTTCTTGTTAAGAAAGGTTCAATCTTTAAATTCTAGAATCATATCTTTTAGTTTCTTGTTAGTCAAGTCATCAACTTCAATTTTCAAAATCAAATATTTTTTTTTTATTTCTTTTTCAAATTTTTTTTCAAAATAAATTTCAATCAAATCTTTTTTATCATATCTTTTTCAAATCATATCTTTTTCAAACTTTAATTTCAAAATATCTTTTCTAACTTCTTATCTTTTCAAAATTGATTTTCAAATCTTTTTGTTCATACCCTGACCGAGCTCCTCTAAATCGGCAACTTTATGAAAGGTCCGACCTCGTCCCGAGGCCCACGCCTGAGGTCGGACCTCGGACAAACAAAGCTAAGAAGGCCCATCAGAAAGGAACGCAGCCCAAAACCTAAAGGCCGGAAAGGCCTGGGAAAGGCGGTTCCACAAAGATAGAGATAAAACTCCCAAAAGATAAGATAAGATCAGAATATCTTATCCAGGGAAGATCACGGCCAACTATTATAAATACACTGGAGCACCCAGGTATAACCCATACTCTAATTCTACTCAATATCTGCTTGGACCCATGCTAACTTAAGCATCGGAGTGTCATTGCAGGTACAACCACCAACCACTCCACATATCAAGCTCGGGTCCCTGACCCCCACCTCGGGCCTCACCAAGACGACCGAGCTACTCGTTTCAGGTAACCCTCGGAACAAAAGGTATACTTAACAGACACTACATTCTCCTGCCAACAAAGAGGAAAAGAAGGCTCCCCACTCTCATCTAGAAAGAAAGGTCGGACGTCTCCAGTAGCCCGGACCTTGAAATAAAAATTCTTAAAATCGTGAAAGGACTCATCATACAAGGTACAAAACTTTCTTCCCTGGTTAGCCCTAAAAGAGACCCAAGACACCTTCCCTC
>NC_029773.3:17809330-17814829 GCF_000817695.3 Arachis duranensis | reverse complement strand
AAGTCTAGATCTCAATTGCCTTCCCAGATCCAAGTTCACAAAGCAATTGACAAGAAATTAAAGAAGAAGCAGTAAAGGAACTAAAATTAGATTTAATTATGCAGAAGAGGGTTTAAAGAGATTTTGAATGGAGATTGAGACAGAATTTCCTCAATTCTTCACACCCAAAACTCAAAACAAGAAAAGTAAAAATGCTCAAGCAAGAACGAGGAAGAAGAGAGATCAATTCTTCCCCCCAATTCTCTGAAATCTCCAAGAGAAGGTTCAGAAGTCCAAAATAAAAGAAAGGATTCAAAGCTTAAAAGAAAAGTTCAAAGTTCCAAAGTAAAGGAAGAGGTTCTAATTACATCAAACTAGCTCCTATTTATACACTTTCTATTCTTGGATCTTGGGATTTGGATGGGCTTTTGATTTGGTGAAGAAATGAATTTTATTGGATTTTTAATCCAATTTTAGCCCAAAAACAATAGCTTCCAGGAGGCTGCCCTGCCCTTGTGGAGGGCAGGGCAGGAATTGATGCATGCGGCCATGGTGCGAGCGTGGCGTGCGAGCTTGGTGCGCAGGATGCTGCCCTGCCCTCGCGGAGGGCAGGGCAGAAAATTCTGGTGCGCCAGTTTGGTGCCTGTGCGTGCTGCTGAGTGATGCCTTGGTATGCCAGAATGGTGCGCTGGCCGTGCCATAACAAAATGCTGCCCTGCCCTCGCGGAGGGCAGGGCAGTGTTTCCAAATTGAAGTCCCGTGTTTGAGACTTGCCCGATGCACACGCTACCCATTTTCCTTGGCTTTCTTGGCACCATAATGAGGCCTAGTTCCTTGCTTCATCATTGTTCCGTGTTCGACTCTTGTGGCAAGCATTGGTAGGCTTTTTCCTTTGATTTATTTTCCATGAAGGCCTGATACTGCCCTTGTGGAGGGCAGGGCAAGGTTTTTCTCTTCTTTGATCCAAGGCACAATTTTGTGCTCTGCCCTTGTCGTGGGCAGGGCAGAGTTGCCTCTCAAGCCTTGTTTCCTTATGTTGCCCTCCTAGAGGGTAGTGTGCCCTTGTGGAGGGCAATGCTCGCTCCCTCCTTCATGCGCCACGCCTTTTTCTCCTTGAGCCACGCTTCCCTAAGCCACGCTTCCTTAAGCCACGCTTCCTCTTTTCTTCTTTTCTTTACCTATAATAAACCAAAACAACTACTCAAAGTATCACTAAATTCACAAGGCTTATAAATCAATTAAAAATCAATTAAATTCAGCTTAAACCTTATGAGTTAACATTAATTTCATGGTGGTTGTTTGATTTAAAGAAGTTATGCATTTTCAACAATGATAACTCAATTATTGTTGCTGTTACATAATATACATCTTTCCTCAAAGGCTTGCTAACCTTGCTGTTATAAGACTTACTTTTTAATTACTCCCTTGCTAACTTTTCTTTCTTATAATGCTTAACAAGCTTATTATTCTTTTGGAGGTTTGGTGCCTAATGTTGCAGTAATAGCCTTTTGGCTTTATTTTTTTCTTTTCTTTTACTCAACATCTTTCCACCACAGACACATGGCTCACTATTTCTTCCTAAGATCATTGATTCCCAGCATCTCTTTGGATAACTAAATGTTCTGTATCTAAGTTGCTCTTTATTGTGGACTTTCAATTGGCCATCCCAAATCAGTTGATCTAAGTGACCGGGTTTTTTAAAATACCCCTTAGAATTTACTCATCCAAGCATATCTCAGTACAAGAACATCACAGGCATATGTCCTAGGGTCCAAGCTATTGGTGTCCAACCTTTATTCTTTGTTTTTCTTGCCACTTTGGCTTTTTCTTCTTCCTTTTCTTTCTGTTTTTGTCTTCTTCTCCCTCTTTTTTTTTCTGTTTTTGTTCACAAGGGCTTTTTCTTTATTAATAAGGATCTTTATAACAGCAAGCTAACTCACACTTAAATGAAAATGATATTATGCAACAATTATTTCATGAGTTATGCATTTAATCAAACACATATACCACCATTAACTTCCATTCTTACTTATGCAACATTGGATATTTCACTTTTCAATTCAAATAATTCTCTTTTATCTAAGCATGTGGGAAATAGAACAAATTTCAAGCTAAGTGATGGATAACAATCAACATGCAGATCATTTCTCTAGCTACTTAAAAAAATACAAGAATATGAGATAAAAAAATAAACAGTGGAGGCATATCATGTTTCAGACATGCTTCTCCTTATTAGAAGAATGAAAGAAGGGGTATGAAAGAACTTTGCCACCTTCTAATTGTCGTGGCTGCTGCTTGATTCTCCCTTTTTCTTCTTTCTCTTCCCTAGCTTGGAATAATCTCGGATCTCTTCACCAGGACATCTTCTACCCCAGACAGAGTCTAAGAGTCCTGAGAGCCCAACTTCTTCCAATCTTTTAAAAGTTGTCTCCGTGTAGTGACGAGATCGTGCTTGTTGCTTTGCTCCAAATTCAGGGCATTGCTCAAATGGCTTGATCTGAGGATTGAGTGTTGGCAAATTATGGGTCAAGTATTCCAACCTTGCTTGCATGTTTTCATCATTCTCCATTCTTTGCACATATCTAACTTCTCCCATGGTGTGATGAATATTCTTCCATTGATACAGGTTGTGACTATATTCCCCTGCTTTAGCTTGACTAAAATACAGCTTATCATATGATTCTTTGAATTCTTTGTATTGCTCTTTTTGTCCTTCAAGAATCTGTGCTTGAAATTCTTGCTGCTGAGTCATCATTTGCTGCTGCCATCTCTCTTGTTTCTCCTCCATTTGACGCTGCCAAGCTTCTCGTTCTTCTTTATCTTTTAAATATTGCTCCCTAAACTCTGGATGGGGCTCTAGATATTGCTCTTAGCACCCCTGATTTTGGCCTTGTTGACCCTGCATGAGTTGCTGAGATAGTTCTTCAATTGATCTTTGTAACTGGCTCATGTCTATGGCATCATGAGCTTGATTTCGTCCTTCCTCTCTTTGTGATCTCCTTTGTCTGGGAGCTGCCACCCCCTTTTGATCATCGTCTTCATTCATTCCTTCCATACTTTTCTTGGTGATTCCTTTCCCTTTTTTCACCTTTTCTGTGTCCTCATCTTCGAAGATTACGCCTGCTTTGTCGCATAGCCTAAGGATGGTACTTGGATGTCCAAGACCACTTGATTTACTTGTGCTGTTGGCCATCTCTTGAATACTGTCGGCTATGAGTTGTGCGAGGTTGATTTCACCTCCATGTAGGATACAATATGTCAAGAGTGCTCATTTGATTGTGACCCAAGAGGCGTTTCCAGTAGGGAGAATAGACCTCCTTACTATCTCATACCATCCCTTGGATACAGGAGTAAGATTTATCCTCCTTAAGTGACTTGGAATTCCCTTTGAATCTCTTTCCCAATCTGTATTCTCCACACATAACCCTTGCAAGATTTCATCAGGATTGTTTTCCATCTGCAATCTGGTCTTATAACTGGGCTCTGCATAAGTTATGGTTCTCAGCTTTAGGGCCCTTGTGATGGCTGCTGGGCTGAAACTCACTTCAACTCCTCTGACATAACTTGTGTAAGGAGCACTATTTTTGTTTTCTTTTACAGCATTTGCATAGAACTCCCTGATCATGACTGCACTGATGTCGACAAGAGGAGCACATAAGAGTTCCCACCTTCTTTCTTTAGTGATTTGCCTCATGATGGGGTATTCTCCTTCCCTCAAATCAAGGCCTTTCTCATAGATGACATTCTTTGCCTCCATGAACCTATGATATCTCCCTTCATGGAATTGGGATCTAAATTTGTTTGCATCATATGATGGAGGTTCGGCTACCATAGGTTCCTTTCCCGGCCTTCTTTTTGAACTTGAGGAGGCCATCGAGTTTGAGGTGAGATGGAGAAAAAGGTGAGAATAGAAGAAAGATGTGTTGTGTTTGGGGTGATTCTCGGTTCTATTGTGTGAGATAAGGGAATTGTTTTAGTTTTGGGAGTAGAGGGGATTATGGCTTTCATGTGAAGGTAGCTCGAACGAGTGTGTAAACTATTTAGTACTAACGGCTATTTATAAGCAGAGTCTCCAAGCTTTCCAACAAAACCACAATGAATGAGGAAGGAGTTCGTTGGTGCTCATGAAGGGTTGAGATCAAGTTGTCCATCCAAACGGTTCATGGAATGAACAGTCTGCATGCATTGTTGAGGCTTTGACGGGGATTCTCTTCTCATTGGTTGCATGCATTTAGGTGTTCGATGATGCATGCATGCAAATTCTGCTTCCCAAGGGGCACGCTCTTCTAGTCACATGTGACCACTCCTCACTTAGCTTGTCCTAGCCGTGGCCCCTCCTTGTTTTTGTCTCAATCTCTTTCTCCTACATAAACCAAAACAGCTAGCCTTAGAATCATTAATATAGTCGTTGGCAATTGATTTGCAATAAAGAAAAAAATATGTTTTGTTTTGTTTATTTATATTTTTTTTGTGATCATTTGTGTCCCTTAATTAAAGATGCTAAAAGTTGGTGAACACCAAACTTATCTCTTATTGAGGGGACACTTAGCAATGCAAATCATTCTTCACAATTGATATATTTTATGACAAAAACTTGATGCATGATCCCTTTCTGTATAGTTTTGATTTCATAAATAGGGAACTAATCTGTAGAACAATATTACATATGTAGACACCAAACTTAGTGTTTGGTCATATGCTTTATCAAGATGACGTTTCATATGTTCTAAGAATAGCCCCCTTTCTTTTTGAAAAGCAGAAGTTGAGTGTGCCTTAAGGAACACCAAACTTAGAAGTCTGACTTATGCTCCAAGACATTGTATGCATTTATCAAACATGAAAGTTCAAAATCATACTCAGGGGAATCATAGCTTATTAGATGAAAGAGAAGACAGAAATCTTAAATCATGGGTTGCCTCCCATGAAGCGCTCTTTTTTTGTCACTAGCTTGACATTGAACTCCCTTTAGGGTGGTTGATGCTAGTGATGTCTCAATTTGTCACCTCTCACTGTAAGCTTTCTCTGTGTGCCTTGATGCTCAATTTCAATGTGCTCAAGAGAAAGTACTTGGTTGACAGTGTAATAATCTTCTGTTCCCAGCTGTTGATACACTAGTTGCACCTTATCACCTTTAGAAAATCCTTCAGTTGGGATTTTCTTATTCTTCCACCCTTTGTAAGCCTTCTTCTTGCTCTTCATCTTTTTCTTTCTTGTTGATCTTTCTCCCTTGACAGTGACTTGAGTTGTGATACCTTCCTGTTTGTTTATCATCCTGGCTTCTTTTTGAATTCCTTCTCCTTCTTGCACCTGCTCATTTTTCTGTTCTACTGTATTGTTGGTTGCTTGCTTTGGAGGAGAGTCACTACTTGTCTTACTTGTTCCTTCATTACTCTGTGATTCTGGAAATACTTTCAGGGTGATGCTTTCTTCATGCATCCTGAGAGTTAGCTCTCCCTGCTCTATATCTACAATGGCTCTAGCAGTGGCCAAAAATGGTCGACCAAGTATTATGGAGTCATT
>NC_029773.3:17801812-17802572 GCF_000817695.3 Arachis duranensis | reverse complement strand
CAAACCCGTGGCTAGAGGATGGTTAGAGTTTATACAACGCTCAATCATTCCCACTAGCAACCGGTCCGAAGTTACTATAGACCGGGCTATCATGATCCATAGCATTATGATTGGAGAAGAAATAGAAGTTCATGAGGTTATAGCCCAAGAACTCTATAAGGTGGCGGACAAGTCCTCTACCTTGGCATAGTGTCTTAGTGTCTATGCCTAAAAGTTATGAATGTCCTATGAATCCATCACCTTTCTTAAATAAAAACGTGCTTAAATTGAAAAGGAAAGAATTGCATGAATTTTGAATATTACAACAGTTTAATTATTTTGATGTGGTGGCAATATTTTTGTTTTCTGAATGTATGCTTGAACAGTGCATATGTATCTTGAATTTGTGGTTCATGAATGTTGGCTATTGAAAGAATGATGAAAAAGGAGACATGTTACTGAGGATCTGAAAAATCATAAAAATGATTCTTGAAGCAAGAAAAAGCAATGAAAAAAAAATCGAAAAAAAAAGAGAGAAAAAGAAAAAGAAAAAAGAAAAAGAGAAGAAAGAAAGAAATAAAGTTGTGTTCCAAGGCAAAAAGAGTGTGCTTAAGAACCCTGGACACCTCTAGTTGGGGACTCTAGCAAAGCTGAGTCACAATCTGAAAAGGTTCACCCAATTATGTGTCTGTGGCATGTATGTATCCGGTGGTAATACTGGAAGACAGAGTGCTTTGGGCCACAGCCAAGACTCAATAAGTAGCTATGTTCAAGAATCATC
>NC_029773.3:17800627-17800786 GCF_000817695.3 Arachis duranensis | reverse complement strand
GTGGGCCCGGAAGTGGATTTTTATGTCATTTACTCATTTCTGTAAACCTTAGGCTACTAGTTTTCTATAAGTAGGACATTTTACTATTGTATTGAGATATCGAGGGGTAGCTATCTTCATTGTTATGCTATCTTAGATCATTGGGAGGCTGGCCTCATG
>NC_029773.3:17798902-17800527 GCF_000817695.3 Arachis duranensis | reverse complement strand
CAGCACACCCTGGAGGAAGGGCTTACTGGCATTTAAACGCCAGTAAGGAGCATCTGGCTGGCGTTCAACGCCAGAACAGAGTATGGATCTGGCGTTGAATGCCAAAAAATATGCAGCAATCTAGCATTTAAACGCCAGGATTGCACACTGAGGAAAGCTGGCATTCAACGCCAGAAACATGCTGCAGATGGGTGTTGAACGCCCATAACAAGCATAAAGCTGGCGTTTAATGCCAGAAACAAGCATCAATTTGGCGTTAAACGCCAGGATTGCACTTAGATGGTGTTTTACACGCCTAATTGGTGTAGGGATGTTAAATCCTTGACACTTCAGGATCTGTGGACCCCACAGGATCCCCACCTACCTCAACTCACCTTCTCTCTTCTTCACCAATCACCTCAATCTCTCTTCCCCGTCACCTCTTCACCACTCACATCCATCCATCTCTTCCCCACTCAATCCCACCCATATAGCCGAAACATACACATCTCTCCCTCTCCTCCATATCTTTTTCTCCTTCCATTCTTTCTTCTTTGCTCGAGGGCGAGCAACATTCTAAGTTTGGTGTGGTAAAAGCATAGCTTTTTTGTTTTTCCATAACCATTGATGGCACCTAAGGCCAGAAAAACCTCAAAAAAAGAGAAAAGGGAAGACAAAAAGCTTCCACCTCCGAGTCATGGGAGATGGAGAGATTTATCTTAAGGGTCCATAGCTCAGTAGAAGAGCATTTGACTGCACATCAAGAGAGCATAAGGAATTCCCTCATCAAGAAATTCCTGAAATACCTCAGGGGATACATTTTTCTCCACACAATTATTGGGAGCAACTAAGGATAGGAGCACCAAAATCACTAGGGATCAAGCAAGAGAATCAAGGAAGAGACATAAAGGAGCTCAAAAAGCACCATTGGTCCTTCAAGAAGGCGCCACCCTCACTAAGGTGGACTCATTCCTTAACTTCCTTGTTCTTAATTCTCTATTTTTCGATTTTATGCTATATGTTTGTCTATGTTTGTGTCTTTATTACATGATCATTAGTGTCTTGTAACTATGTCTTAAGGCTCTAAATAATTCCATGAATCCTTCACCTCTCCTAAATGAAAAATGTTTCTAATTCAAACGAACAAGAAGTACATGAATTTTGAAATTGTCCTTGAAATTAGTTTAATTATATTGATGTGGTGACAATACTTTTTGTTTTTTTGAATGAATACTTGAACAGTGCATATTTTTTATCTTGTTGTTTATGAATGTTAAAATTGATCGCTCTTGAAAGAATGATGAACAAAGAGAAATGATATTGATAATCTGAAAAATCATGAAATTGATTCTTGAAGCAAGAAAAAGCAGTGAAAAAGCAAAAGCTTGCGAAAAAAGTGGCGAAAAAAATAGAAAGAAAAATAAAAAGCAAGCAGAAAAAGCCAATAGCCCTTAAAACCAAAAGGCAAGGGTAAAAAGGATCCAAGGCTTTGAGCATCAATGGATAGGAGGGCCCAAGGAAATAAAATCCAGGCTTAAGCGGCTAAATCAAGCTGTCCCTAACCATGTGCTTGTGGCATGCAGGTCCAAGTGAAAAGCTTGAGACTGAGTGGTTAAAGTCGTGATCCAAAGCAAAAAGAGTGTGCT
>NC_029773.3:17797498-17798073 GCF_000817695.3 Arachis duranensis | reverse complement strand
GTTCCAGCGTTAAACGCTGGGAATTCTGAAGCTGATTTGCAACGCCGGTTTGGGCCATCAAATCTCGGGCAAAGAATGGACTATTATACATTGCTGGAGAGCCCAGGATGTCTACTTTCCAAATCCATTGAGAGCGCGCCAATTGGGCTTTTGTAGCTCCAGAAAATCCACTTCGAGTGCAGGGAGGTCAGAATCCAACAGCATCTATTGGACGCGTGATTGACAACCACTTCCGTTCTACCTTAGATCGGGCGTATATCTATTGGATTCCTTAATTAGAATCTTCGTGGTATAAGCTAGAATTGATGGCGGCATTCATGAGAGTCCAGAAAGTTTAAACCTTGTCTGTGGTATTCCGAGTAGTATTCAGGGATTGAATGACTGTGACGAGCTTCAAACTCGCGATTGTTGGGCGTGATGACGAATGCAAAAGAATCAATGGATTCTATTCCGACATGATCGAGAACCGACAGATGATTAGCCGTGCCGTGACGGAGCATTTGGACCTTTTTCACTGAGAGGATGGGATGTAGCCATTGACAACAGTGATGCCCTACATACAGCTTGCCATGGAA
>NC_029773.3:17792086-17793237 GCF_000817695.3 Arachis duranensis | reverse complement strand
TTTCTGCTTTTCTTTAATTCTATCCTCTGTCTCTCCTTGTAAGAATTCCTTGTTGTGTTTTTCTTGGCTGGTACTTTCTTTGTCCAAGGTTTTCTTACTTTCCTCTATGATCCTTTTCCATCCTTCCTTCTTTGCATCATCTTCGTTGTTAGTTGGTTTGTCTTCAGTGGCTCTGGGGAGAGTATTTACCCTCTTCTCACCCATTTCTGCAAAGTGCTTCACCAGTTGAGCTATCTGCCCCTCAATTCTTCTGATTGAAATCTCTTGGTTCTTTGTTATCTCCTCTTGGTGTTTCATCATTCTCTCTATTAAGATCTCCACGTTAGTGATCCTCTGAGAGTCTTGTGAGATTGGTCGGTTGTGGGATGTTGAAGGTTGGAAGGGTGGGTGTTGTGGTGGCATGTAGTGGTTGTCGTTACTATAATGGTGTTTTTGTTGGTTTGTGCAGTTGGGGTTGTTATAATTGAAGTCCCTTGGTTCGTGATTTTGGTATTCGGTCCTTCTCCAGTTGGAATGAGTCTGGAAGTGTCTGTGTTGATTGGTATTAGTGGGTGAGTGATGTTGGTTATGTGTGGTCATGGATTTACCCTGGTTGAAACTTCCTTGTTCTTGATGTTGAGACTCCCTCATTCTTAGATAAGAATGGGGTCTCCATGGTGGAAATTGGGTCTTCACCGCAGCAGACGGCAGGCAATCAACTTTTCTATCTCTCAGCTCCATGTGTTGCTGTGTTTGATGGTGCATTTGTTCGTTCAGGTTCTTAAATGCATTCACTCCTTCAATATTCATCACTTCTTTTTCTGAGATTACATTCTGTGGTTTCTCAAATGAGTGTTGGTTGTTGACTCCTTTGTCATTGAAATTTGCAATTCCCTGGGCAGTTGTTGTTGCTTTGAGTAGGCCATCTGAGAAGTAGTCTACTGCTTTTCTTGTTTCTGGGGTTAATCCTTCATAGAAAGCTCGGAAGCCCACTTTATCAGTAGCTTTCTTGTATCTTTCCCATGCCTTGAAGAGTGGTTCTTCTTCTCCTTGTGTGAATGGATATTCCCCCTCTTCCAGCTTGATGATCTGTCGAGATGAGGAGAATTTGGCCAGAAATTTGGTGACCAAATCGTCCCAACTAGTGATACTTCCTTGGGGAAAAGTTTCAA
>NC_029773.3:17779848-17790910 GCF_000817695.3 Arachis duranensis | reverse complement strand
CTAATTACATCAAACTATCTCCTATTTATACACTTTCTATTCTTGGATTTTGGAATTTGGATGGGCTTTTGAGTTGGTGAAGAAATGAATTAAATTGGATTTTTAAACCAATTTTTTCAACCCAAGAACAATTGCTTCCAGGAGGCTGCCCTGCCCTTGTGGAGGGCAGGGCAGAAATTTTTGGTGCGCCAGATTCTGCCCTGTGCGCGCGCTATGTTGCTGCCGAAGCTCCCTTAGTGCGCCAATCTGGTGCGCTGGCCGTGCACCACAAAATGCTGCCCTGCCCTTGCGGAGGGCAGGGCAATGTTTCCAAAGTTGAAGCCCCGTGTTCGAAACTTGGGCAATGCACACGCTGCTTATTTTTCTTGGTTTTCTTGGCACCAAAATTAGGCCTAGTTCCTTGCTTCCTTATGGTGCTGTGTTCGATCCTTGTGGCAAGCATTGGTGAGCTTTTTCTTTGAATTTCTTCCTTTGATGAGCCCGATATTGCTCTTGAGGAGGGCAGGGCAGAGTTTTTGCTCTCCTTGATCCTTGGCAACAAATTGTGCTCCGCCCTTGAGGAGGGCAGGGCAGTGTTGCCTCTCAAAGCTTGCTTCCTTATGTTGCCCTCCTTGAGGGCAGTGTGCCCTTGTGGAGGGCAATGCTTGCTTCCTCCTTTTATGCGCCACACTTCTTCTCTCTTGGGCCACGCTTTCTTAAGCCACGCTTCCTCTTTTCTTCTTTTCTTCACCTACAATAAACCAAAACAACCACTCAAAGTATCACTAAATTCACAAGGCTTATAAATCAATTAAAAATCAATTAAATTTAGCTTAAACCTCATGAGTTAGCATCAATTTAATGGTAGTTGCTTGATTTAAAGAAGTTATGCATTTTCATTCCAAATCTCTTACTTAGGATGCAAGAAAGTGCATAAAGACTAATAAAACAAGTGAAATTAGCTTGAAAATGGGTATATGATGACTTGTCATCATTGTGAAGAAAGTACTAAGTTATAAACGCGCATACCAAGTCGAATGCCATTGTTAGAGATCACAATTTCGTGCACCAGTTTCCGCACATGCTATTGTGAACATCTTCTATGACTTCTTTTGTGGAAGAGGCCGGGACATATTTTAGGAGGGGTGTTGAGATCCCTCTTTTGTGTAGAATGTTTTGTATAGAATGCCGTAGACCAGTGTGTAGTTTTGTGTCTCTTTTTTTAGCCTTTTTGCTTCTTTTTTCTTCTGTGGGATGGATCTCAAATTTGAGGTAGTTGACTATGGGAGTCATCCATCCTAAGTGTTGGTTGGATATGTTTACTATTTTATCCTCATTTGAAATTGATCGGGATTGTATAGTCTTTTGGATGAGACTTCTGTTGTTGCCCCCTAGCTTGGTGCTGGCTAACTTTGAAAGAGCATCTACTTGAGAGTTGTATTCCTGAGCTAAATGTCGGACCTCCCTTTCTTCAAAGTGTATGAGTTATTCCTGGGTTTTATCCAGGTACTTCTTCATGGTGGGGTCTTTAGATTGGTAGTTTCCATTGATTTATGAAGTGGCTACTTGTGAATTTCAGAAAACTTTTATTCACTGCTCTGACTTTTTTAGCCAGCTTCAGGCTAGCCAATAAAGCTTCATACTCTGCTTGGTTGTTGGAGGCGGGAAACTCGAACCTTAGGGATAATTCTATCCGAATTCCTTGGTCGTTTTCTAGTATGACGCCCACTCCACTTTCAGCTTTGCTTGATGAGTCATCTACATATAGGCTCAATATGGTGGGTGTTCCTAGGCTGTCGGTGTATTCGGCAATGAAGTAGGCCAGATATTGTGATTTAATGGCTGTCCGAGTTTCGTACCTAAGATTGAACTCGGATAGTTCTACTGTCCATTACAGGATCCTTCCTGCCAGGTTCGTCTTTTGTAGGATGTGTTTCAATGGTTAATTAGTGCGGACCTTAATGGTGTGATCCTAAAGTGAGGACGGAGCCTTCGGGACGTGAGGATGAGGGCATAAGCAAATTTTTCTATCTTCTGGTAGTTCAGCTCGGCCCCTTGTAAAACTTTGCTAATGAAGTAGATGGTTTGTTGTCCTTTTTCATCTTTTCGGACTAGGGCCGAGGCTATTTCTCGATTTCCAACTGACAGATATAGTACGAGGAAATTTTGAAGGGGGTTCTCCCTCTCTTTCTTGAGGTGAATATGGTAAGTTGGACTTTGAAGGGGGTTCTCTTAACCGGAAATTTTCTTCCATGTTGATGTAGTTTTCCATCCTTTATCACAAGTTGCAACTGGCAGCACGCAAGAAGCCTCTTATGAAGGAGATGCTTATGATCCAGATTACCCCTTAAAGAAAAAGGTAAATTACATGGAAGAACCCTATGAAAACACCTACAATCCTTCGTGGAGAAATCATCCTAACTTCTCCTGGAAGGATCAACAAAAACCTCAACAAGGTTTCAATAATAATCAAGGTGGAAGAAACCAGAAAAGATTTAATAATAAATCATTCCCATCTTCTCAGGAACATATGGAGACTCCTAGGCAGAGCCTTTTTGACTTAGTCATTATAGTCTCCAATCTCTCTAATACCACTCAAAGTTTCATTACTAAAACAAGGTCCTTTATTAGAAATTTAGAGGTACAAGTTGGTCAACTGAGCAAGAGGATCCCTGAGACTCCTCCTAACACTCTTCCTAGTAACACTGAAGTAAACCTAAGAGAAGAGTGCAAGGCCATCACTATAGAAGTAAAGGCCGAATCTGAAGAGCCATCATTTGCCTGGGACGCCTGTAAGGAGGTCCTTACTGGGCGTTCAATGTCCAAGGAAGCACCATCAGTAGCGTTGAACGCCAGTAAGGAAGTCCTTACTGGGCATTCAATGCTCAAAGAGGCACCACACCTGATGTTGAACGCCAATAAATGGATACAAGATGGGCGTTCAACACCCAAAGAGACATAAATCCTGGCATTGAACTCCAGAATAGGAATAGATGGCGACCCTAAGCCCACTGAGAACTTCCCTATTGAAGAACTAATGGAACTCAAGGTTCATGAGGAGCCCATTGAAGTTCCCTTGAATGCTTGGTTGAAGATTATATAATCTGAAGAGTACTCTTCCTCTGATGAGGAAGAGGAAACAAGGGAAGAACAAGTTGCTTGATACCTAGGATTGTTGATGAAGCTGAATGCCAAGTTATATGGAACAGAGATATTAGAAGAAGAACCTCAAGTGCTCACCAAGGAACTCAATGCATTGGTTCAGAGACCTTTACATCCCTACTGATTTCATAATCCTAGACACTGGAAAAGAAGAGGATAAATTATTCATCCTTGGAAGACCTTTGCTAGCCACAGCCAAGGCTGTGATTGATGTAGACAGAGGAGAACTAGTCCTACAATTAGATGTGAACTATCTTGTGTTCAAGGTTCATGAACCTCACTCTACCTCAACTGAAGAAGGCACCATTAACAAGCATGAAGTGCTTCAACCACTCCTCTCAGTACAGAGGCTAATAGAGCCCCCAGACACCAATTCCAAGTTTGGTGTTGGGCAACCATCATCAAGCTCTGAGAGAAATGAAAGTAAGAAGAAAGTGCCTAAGGACTGGAGAGATAAGAAAATCTCCACTGAAGGCCTCTCACCTGGAATGAGAGTTGTCTTCACTAGCAATCCAGTTATTTCACACACTGTGAATAGGATCCTGTCTCTAGAACATGTGGAACTTATCCATGAGAGCACAGGAAAGAAGTTCACTGTAAAGGGCAAAATTCTGAGCCCCTATCCATCCCAGTAAGGAGCTAACCGTCAAGCTAGTGACGTTATGAAGCGCTTGTTGGGAGGCAATCCAACCATAATTAGTTATTTCTATTTTTCTTTAAGTTTATCTTACATTATTATTTATTTAAGTTTATGATCATGTGGACGTTGAACGCCAAACAAGGAGGCCAGAGTGGGCATTCAAACCCCACAAGGAGTAGCCAAGCTAGCGTTGAATGCCAGCCAGGGAGCAGTGGCTGGGCATTCAACGCCCCAAAGGAGGCAGAGACCTGGCATTGAATGCCAAGGAAGAGCACCCCAATGGGCGTCTTACGCTTTGAATGAAGCATAAAGCTAGCGTTGAACGCCAGCTAGGAGCAAGAGTTGGGCGTTCAATGCCCACAAGGGGGCAGAGAATTCGAATTCCCTAGCCTCTCAGGATTAGTGGGTCCCACAAAATCTCCACCTACCCCACCTTCTTCTCTCTTCTACTTTCACTCTTCCCCACACACTCTTCCCTATAAACCCTCCACTAATCACATCCATATCTCTTCCCAAAAGCATCATAACCCCTACCAACCCCCACCCACTTTAAATTCAAAATTTCCCACCAAATTCCCTCCTTTCACAACCGAACCCTACCCATTCCACACCTATAAATACACCCTCCATCACCCTTTCATACCCACACACAACAAGCCCCAACAAGGCTGAATCCCTCTCTCCCTCCATCTCCCCTATTCTCTTCTTCTTCTTCTTCTTCTTCTTCTTCTTCTTCTTCTTCTTCTTCTTCTTCTTCTTCTTCTTCTTCTTCTTCTTCTTCTTCTTCTTCTTCTTCTTCTTCTTCTTCTTCTTCTTCTTCTTCTTCTTCTTCTTCTTCTTCTTCTTCTTCTTCTTCTTCTTCTACTCTTTTCTTTATATTTTGCTCCAGGATGAGCAAAACTTTTAAGTTTGCTATTGGAAAAGTGTTGCTTTTTGCTTTCCATTCACAATTATGACACCCAAAGTCGGAGAGTCCTCTAGAAAGAGGAAAGGGAAAGCTGTTGCTTTCACCTCCGAACCTTGGGAGATAGAGAGATTCATCACCAAAGCTCATCAAGACCACTTCTATGAAGTAGTGGCAAAGAAGAGGGTGATTCCTGAAGTCCCCTTTAGGCTAAAAAAAATGAGTACCCAGAGATCCGACAAGAGATTCGGAGAAGAGGTTGGGAAGTTCTGATCAACCCCATTCAAGAAGTTGGAATCTTAATAGTGTAAGAATTTTATGCCAATGAATGGGTCACTAAACATCATGATACAAGTGTGAACCCAAGCCCCAAAAATTGGCACACCATGGTCCGATGGCGTCTCTTGGATTTTAGCCCGAAAAGTGTAAGGTTGGTGCTCAATCTACCACTAATGCAAGGATACCCACATCCTTACACTACAAAAGTCAACTTTGATCAAAGGCGGGACCAAGTACTTTCAGACAATTGTGTGGAAGAAGCCCAATGGAAGAGGTGACCATTGACAGAGCTATCATGATTCATTGCATCATGATTGGGAGTGAGTTGGAAGTTCATGGGGTGATACCTCAAAAATTGTACAAGATAGCTGAGAAGCCTTCCACCTTAGCAAGGTTGGCATTCCCTCTCCTTATATGTCACTTATGTAATTCAGCTGAAATTGTCATAGAAGGAGACATCTTCATTGAGGAGGACAAGCCCATCACTAAAAGAAGGATGGAGCATGTAAGAGAGTATGCACAAGAGCCTGTGCAACTACCTCAATAAGAAATCTCTGAGATGCCTCAAGAGATGCATTTTCCTTCCCAAGGTTATTGGGACCGATTGCATACTTCTCTTGGAGAATTAAGCACTAACATGGATCAGCTGAGGATGGGACATCAAGAGCACTCCACTGTCCTTCAAGAAATAAGAGAAGATCAAAGAGCCATGAGGAAAGAACAATAGAGACAGTGGCGTGACATAAAAGAGATCAAGCGGTCCATTGGCTTCTCTAGAGGGAGTAGTAGTCGCCGTCACTAAGGTGGATCCGTTCCTTTTATCTCTTGTTTGCCTTTGTTATTTTTTCTATTTTCCATGTATTTTATCTTATTGTCTGTTTCTAGTGTATGATCATCTTTATGTCTTAAGGCTATGAAATATTTCATATGTCTCTCACCTTGCTTAAAAGAAAATTTTATTTGGAAAAGAAAAGTGAGATACATAAAATTTGAGTTATATATCAAGAATAGTTCAATTATCTTGATGTTGTGGCATTACTTTTGTTTTCTGAATGCATGAATGAACAGTGCATATTTGATGTTGGAGTTAAGAGTGTTGGCTCTTGAAAGAATGATGATGAAAGTGAAGTGTTATTGGTAATCTGAAAAATCCAAAAATTGATTCTTAAAGCAAGAAAAAGCAGCAAAAAAGCAAAAAACAATAAAAGAAAAAAATATACAAAAAAATAGAAAATGAAAAAGCCAGTAGCTCTTTAAACTAAAAGGCAAGAGCAATGATCCAAGGCTTTGAGCATCAATGGTTAAGAGGGCCTAAAAGAAACAAATCTTGGCCTAAAAGTTCAATTAAACTCCTCCCCCTAACTCTGTGCTTGTGGTGTGAAGGTGTCAGGTGAAAAGCTTGAGACTGACTAGTTAAAGTCGTGATCCAAAGCAAAAAAGAGCGTGCTTAAGAACTCTGGCCACCACTGGCTGGGGATTCTAGCAACGCTGAATCACAATCCGAAAGGGTTCACCCAGTTAAGTGTCTGTGCGTTTATGTATCCGGTGGTAATACTGGAAAACAAGGCGCTTAGGGTTACGACCAAGACTCAAAAGAAGCTGTGTTCAATAATAAAAAAGAACTAAACTAGGAGAGTCAATAATATCATCTGGATTCTAAGTTCCTAAAAATGCCAATTATTCTGAGATTCAAAGGAAAGTGAGATGCCAAAACTATTCAAAAGCAAAAAGCTTCTAGTCTTGCTCATCTAATTTAACTTGAGCTTCATTGAGAACTCTGAGATTTATTGTATCCTTCTATTTCTTTTTAATCCTACTTTTTTTTGGTTTCTTGGGGACAAGCAACAGTTTAAGTTTGGTGTTCTGGTGAGCGGATATTTTATATGCTTTTTGGCATTATTTTCATATAGTTTTCATTATGCTTTGCTTAAGTTTTATTATATTTTTATAGGTTTTAGTGCAAAATTCATATTTTTGGATTTTAATTTGAGTTTTTATGTTTTCATGTGATTTTAGGTATTTTCAAGCTGAAATTAGAGATTTCTGGAAGAAGTCTGATTCAGAGACAGAGAAAGGACTACAGATGCTGTCGGATTCTGACCTCCATGCACTCGAAGGAGCATTTCGGGAGCTACAGAAGTCTAAATAGTGCACTCTTTGACAGCATTGGAAAGCTAACATCCACGGCTTTCCAGGAATATATAATAGTCTATACTTCCTTTTGGAAATGAAGGTCCAAAACTGGCATTCAACGCCAGCCACCTACCCTCTTCCTAGCGTTGGATGCCCAAAAGGGAGCAGCTAGCGTCCAATGCCCAAAAAGGAGCCCAAAGCAGGCGTTCAATGCCCAAAGAGGGGCACTAGCTTGTGGCTTCATCTTAGCTCAGCTCAAACACTCACCAAGTGGGCCCAAAAAGTGAATTTTTGCACTATAAGACTAGCTTATCCTATTTCTGTAATTCTTAGTTATTAGGTTGTTATATAGAGGAGAAGATTACCCTTGTTTAGGATCTTCAGTCGATCTCATTCCGGCATATCTTATTTTTGAACACTATTTTCTGTACAGTATGAGTCACTAACCTCCTAGGTTAAGGTTAGGAGCTCTGCTGATTCTTATGAATTAATAATATCACTATTCTACTTCACTCTATGCTTGATTTTATTCTAAGATGTATCTTCGTTCTTCAATCTTATGAATCGGATGAACCTTGATAATCATTCTCATTCTACATGGGTTCTTGCGAGTCCTTGACGGGATAGTATTGAACCACAAGCTTGATTATACATCTCTTATATTGCTAATCCACGACTTCGTTGGGTACTTGGAGACATCAATGCAGCCGAGGTGCGGGGCGATTAGGGCCTTTGTCGTATAGATTAGAACCAAAGGAGTAGCATTCTCTAATCCGAAAGATCCGACCTTGTCTATGGCGTTCTGAGTAGGATCACCAAGGGAATGGACTGCTAGAGCTTCACCCCTGTTCAGATTGAATGACTGCTGACCCGGCGTTTGATCTGAAGCAGAGAAGATTAATGACTGCTGACCTGGTGTTAATCATATACATCATGCCATGGAATGAATCAATAGAAGTTGGAGTAGATGGTGAGAAAATTTGATCCAGAAGGAAGAAGCATCTCTGAAGCCTCAACCATTCTCTTACCATGGACTTCACACCTATCTAGTAATGTCTTATTTATTTATTTTGTTTTATGCGTTTTTCATAACAACAATCATCTTTTCTATCTGCCTGACTAAGATCTACAAGGTGTCCATTGCTTGCTCAAACCATCAATCCTCGTGGGATCGACCTTCACTCACCTGAGGTATTACTTGAACGACCCGGTATACTTGCCGGTCTATCTGTGCGAAACGTGCGGAGCCAGTTTTGTGTACCAGTAATCAAACTCTAATTCCTTGGTAATTCAATTTTTCTAATCCGAATAAATTATCAATTCCTTGATTAATTGATTGAGATAAGAGGTTAAGTGCTTTCACTGATCCAAAAACCACATAATTCTCAAGAAACAAACTCGGATGATTTAATGTCACTTTTTAAATCCAAATCCAAAACCTAAGAACCATGAGAAGAAGTTTTCAAGCTTAATTCAATTAATTCACTTTTCTAACATATTAAGAGAATTCAAGTCAGAAGGGAATTGTCTCCTAACACATTCAAATCCTTTAGATGAAGAACAAAAAATTTTTCTTAGAAAAAGATCAATGCATTAATCAAGATAGAAAAGCTATAACATTAGTCCATGAAAATCAACGGAGCTTAGTTTTGGAAATAAAAAAGAGATTAGTGACTCATGCTTCAATGAAAATAAAAAACCCAGAAAGAGAAATGGCCAAAAGGTCCCGAGCCTAGTTTTTTTAAAATCCTTATATACTAAAACATAAAAACCAAACCTAAGCATTAAATGCAAACTTAATTAAAACAAATTCTAATCAAATTTTCCACAATTAATCTTCCATTCTTCTAGTGTTTTAGGTTCATAACATGGTGATTCAATCCATGACTTGGTGGTTAATTATGGGCTTGAGGAAAGCTTTCTTTCGACATGTGAACTTAGGCCTTTGGGGGCATGCGACACGCCAAAGGTTAGGCGTGTTGCATGCCATTTTGTTTTAAGTCTGTGGGAGCAAGCCCTCTGGCATGTGGCACGCTATAGGCTAGACATGTGGCATGCCCAATTGTGCTTCAATTTTGAGCATCTGAGATTCTGGCCCAAATGCCACGCCTTGTTCTCCAAGTTACACCAAAAAGGCGTGTCAATATGGCATGCCCCGTTACCCAACGTGTGGCACACCATAACCAAGGCATCCTAGGAAGAATTGGTTTGGGTGTGTGTAACACCCTACCACACAGAGCCTTATGCTTAAGTAATAAAACAGAGGTGGCGAGGTATTGTAACACCCCGTCACCCTAAGCCTTACCTCTAGCCGTAAAGCAAAGGATAACAAGGTGCCACGATAGTTCTAAGGCTTACACATATTTATATAGAAGGAAATAATATAATCGAGGAGCCCGATGAAGGATTAAGCTCAAAAACAGAGTTACAAAAGCGCGAGACTTTCACACGAAGCTAACGTACAAGACACAGGGTATAGATGCAAGAGAATATAATATATATAGATATAATATTATAATAAGCATAGGGAACTAGCCGTAGCCTGCGGAGTTTAAGCCGACTAGTTACAAATAGAAAAATACAGAGTTTTGGAAATTAAAACAGGTTATACAACTTATCTCTTAAGTAAGCCTCTAAGGCCATAAAGATGAATATACAAGAGGTGAGAGAATACTACAACAAAAATTTAAAACAGAAATAAATAAGGAAGGAACCATACTCCGCTCTGTCACCATATCCGTAATTTCACCAAGCTGAATTACGACTTGCATCTGAAAAATAACAACAAAGTATGGAATGAGAACCGGAGGTTCTCAGTATGGTAACTGTTCATACCCTGACCGGACTCCCCCAACTCGGCAAAATCCATGAAAAGGTCCGACCTCGTCCCAAGGCCCACGCCTGAGGTCGGACCTCGGACAATAAAGCTAAGAAGGCCCATCAAAAGGAACGCAGCCCAAAACCTAAAGGCCGAAAAGGCCTAGGAAAGGCGGTTCCACAAAGATAGAGATAAAACTCCCAAAAGATAAGATAAGATAAGAATATCTTATCCAGAGAGGATCACGGCCAACTACTATAAATACACTGGAGCACCCAGGTATGACATATATTCCACATTCTACACATATCTGCTTGAACCCATGCTAACTTAAGCATCGGAGTGTCATTGCAGGTACAACCACCAACCACTCCACATATCAAGCTCGGGTCCCTGACCCCCACCTCGGGCCTCTCCAAGACGACCGAGCTACACGTTTCAGGTAACCCTCGGAACAGGTGCAAAGTGAAGAAACTCAAGAGGAGCAACAGCAAGAGCAAGTCCAGTACATGCACAACCAAAATCCTGAAACAAATGAAGTCTATGGTGATACTTACAATCCATCTTGGAAGAACCATCCTAACCTCATATGGGAGACAACCATAATCAAAACCAACAACCATGGCAAAGAAACTCAAGTAAGAACAATTGGAAAAGCACAAACCACAACCCCCAGCCAAATACTAACCAAAATACATACAGAAAACCACAAAATAATTACCCCAACTCTAACCATTATCCACCCAATAACCACCCAACAAATCAAAACACTTATCATCATCCATCAATGCCCCAAAACCAACCAATTTCACAAGAATCTCAGAGGATCACTAATCTAGAGCTGTTCATGGAAAAAATGATGAAGAACCAAGAATTGACAACAAAGAACCAAGAAGCTTCCATGAAGAACTTAGAAAGGCAAATTGGGTAAATCTCCAAACAGATTTCTGTTGAAAAACCATCAAGCTCACTACCAAGTGACACCATTCCCAACCCAAAGGAAGAATGCAAGGTCGTGCAACTAAGAAGTGGAAAAGTGTTAGTGGATGGTAACCAAGGAGCAACCAAGAATAATGACAATGAGCCAACAAAGAATGATGAAGCCATCAACAAGGACATGATAAGCAAGAATTTCCCAGAAAAACTC
>NC_029773.3:17778747-17779493 GCF_000817695.3 Arachis duranensis | reverse complement strand
CCCGACCTCTAAAACACAAGAGAGCAGGGAGAGATCGGTCCGAATACTGTGAATATCACAAGCTCTACGGTCATTCTACTAACGACTGCCACGACCTAAAGAATGTTATAGAAAAGCTAGCCAGAGAAGGAAAACTCGACAGATACATAGCGGAGAAAGGAGAAGAGACCAAGAAGAGAAGGAGGGGAGATAACGAAGATCGGGCTGAACAAACCCCGTGAACCCCTGAAAGGCACGTTCACATGATAAATGGAGGTTTTGCTGGCGGAGGAACATCCAGATCTTCGCGAAAAAGACACCTCAAAGAAGTCTACCACTTCCGAGAAGACAGTCCCCTGCCCGAACTACCTACTATCTCGTTTACCCGAGAAGATGCTCAAGGGATAATACCCGGGCACGACGATCCAATGGTAATCACCATTATCCTGGCAAACGCCAACTTACATCGAACCCTGATTGATCAGGGAAGCTCTGCAGATATCCTGTTCAAAACGGCCTTCGACAAACTCGGACTTGAAGAAAAAGAACTAAAGGCCTATCCCACCGACCTGTTTGGGCTAGGAGATACCCCGATCCATCCCTTAGGATACATCTCGCTACACACTACCTTCGGAAAAGGCGAGCAATCTAAAACATTAAGCATCGACTACATTATAGTCGATGTCACTTCAGCATACAATGCCCTCATTGGGCGACCAACCCTAAACAGACTAGCAGCTATAGTCTCAACCCCACACCTCTGTATG
>NC_029773.3:17773638-17774006 GCF_000817695.3 Arachis duranensis | reverse complement strand
GACCGAGTCTGAACACCCACAGTAGTCTTCTGTGGAGAAGATCGGGCATAAGCCTCCCCGGCCTCGATATTCCGAGCAGCCACAGACTTCTTCGTCCGACGAAGGAACTTCATGGAATCCACCTGAGAAGACATCTCTGCAAGAAATAAAGAAAAGGATTACCACAACAGAAATTCCACCAAAAATAAGCAAAACCAAAATACTAGAAAAAGATGAATCTCGGAAGAGGTCGGGAACTACCTAACTCGGAACGGAGAAGGCTTGGATCTCCCAACATTTTCTTCGTATCCAAGTGAGGTGCCCGATCCCATAAACTGCTCACCACACCCACAAAAGCCTGCTCCACCTCATCTAGACTCTCAAAGGTA
>NC_029773.3:17773003-17773538 GCF_000817695.3 Arachis duranensis | reverse complement strand
TCCAGAAAACCAATGAAACTTCAATCTATAGCTAGAATGAAGTTTTAGTTAGTTTAAGCAAAAATTCAAACAGTTAGTGTGGCCAAAATTAAAACAACAGAAAAGAAAAAGTGCTTGATCTAAACCTCCACTTCACTTAATCATTGCCAATCTATTTCAATCCCCGGCAACGGCGCCAAAAACTTGATGTGTGGAAAACGATCCAACACAAAACTCACCGGCAAGTGTACCGGGTCGCATCAAGTAATAAAAACTCACGGGAGTTAGGTCGATCCCACAGGGATTGAAGGATTGAGCAATTTTAGTTTAGTGGTTGATTTAGTCAAGCGAATCAAATATTGGTTGAGTGGTTTATCTTTAACAGAAGCTAAATTGCTTGGAATGTAAAGGGAGAGGGGAGAATTACAGTAAATTAAAGAGCAGGAAAGTAGAAGTGCTGAATCTTAAAGAATAAGAAATTAAATGACTGAAACTTAAAGTGCAAGAAATGTAAATTGCAGTAACTTAAAGTGCAAGAAATATAAATTGCTTGAAT
>NC_029773.3:17770806-17772946 GCF_000817695.3 Arachis duranensis | reverse complement strand
TTAAAGAAGAAGCAGTAAAGGAATTTAAATTGAACTCAATTATGCAGAAGAGGAATTAAAGAGATTTTGAATGGAGATTGAGACAGAATTTCCTCAATTCTTCACACCCAAAACTCAAAACAAGAAAAGTAAAAATGCTCAAGCAAGAACGAGGAAGAAGAGAGATCAATTCTTCCCCCCAATTCTCTGAAATCTCCAAGAGAAGGTTCAGAAGTCCAAAATAAAAGAAAGGATTCAAAGCTTAAAAGAAAAGTTCAAAGTTCCAAAGTAAAGGAAGAGGTCCTAATTACATCAAACTAGCTCCTATTTATACACTTTCTATTCTTGGATCTTAGGATTTGGATGGGCTTTTGATTTGGTGAAGAAATGAATTTTATTGGATTTTTAATCCAATTTTAGCCCAAAAACAATAGCTTCCAGGAGGCTGCCCTGCCCTTGTGGAGGGCAGGGCAGGGATTGATGCGTGCGGCCATGGTGCGAGCGTGGCGTGCGAGCTTGGTGCGCAGGATGCTGCTCTGCCCTCACGGAGGGCAGGGCAGAAAATTTTGGTGCGCCAGTTTGGTGCCTGTGCGTGCTGCTGGTGCTGCCGAGTGATGCCTTGGTGCGCCAGAATGGTGCGTTGGCCGTGCCATAACAAAATGCTGCCCTGCCCTCGCAGAGGGCAGGGCAGCGTTTCCAAATTGAAATCCCGTGTTCGAGACTTGGCCGATGCACACGCTACCCATTTTCCTTGGCTTTCTTGGCACCATAATGAGGCCTAGTTCCTTGCTTCATCATTGTTCCGTGTTTGACTCTTGTGGCAAGCATTGGTAGGCTTTTTCCTTTGATTTATTTTCCATGAAGGCCCGATACTGCCCTTGTGGAGGGCAGGGCAAGGTTTTTCTCTTCTTTGATCCAAGGCACAATTTTGTGCTCTGCCCTTGTCGTAGGCAGGGCAGAGTTGCCTCTCAAGCCTTGTTTCCTTATGTTGCCCTCCTAGAGGGCAGTGTGCCCTTGTGGAGGGCAATGCTCGCTCCCTCCATGCGCCACGCCTTTTTCTCCTTGAGCCACGCTTCCCTAAGCCACGCTTCCTTAAGCCACGCTTCCTCTTTTCTTCTTTTCTTTACCTATAATAAACCAAAACAACTACTCAAAGTATCACTAAATTCATAAGGCTTATAAATCAATTAAAATTCAATTAAAATTAGCTTAAACCTCATGAGTTAGCATCAATTTAATGGTAGTTGCTTGATCTAAAGAAGTTATGCATTTTCACTCCAAATCACTTACTTAGGATGCAAGAAAGTGCATAAAGATTAATAAAACAAGTGAAATTAGCTTGAAAAATGGGTATATGATGACTTGTCATCAATCATCCTCTCAGCAACAGACAGAGAATTCTAAGCAGAGCCCCTCTAGCTTAGCAAACATAGTTTCTGATCTATCTAAGGCCACTCTAAGTTTCATGAATGAAACAAGGTCCTCCATTAGAAATTTAGAGGCACAAATGGGCTAGCTGAGTAAAAGAATCACTGAAACTCCTCCTAGTACTCTCCCAAGCAATACATAAGAGAATCCAAAAAGAGAGTGCAAGGCCATAACCTTACTTGGTGTGGCCGAACCTAGAGAGGAGGAAGAGGACGTGAATCCCAGTGAGGAAGACCTCATGGGACGTCCTCTAGACAAAAAGGAGTTCCCATTTGAGGAACCTAAGGAATTTGAGACTCATCTAGAGACCATAGAGATTCCATTGAACCTACTTCTACCATTCATGAGCTCTGATAAGTATTCCTCCTCTGAAGAGGATGAAGATATTACTGAAGGGCAAGTTGCCCAGTATTTAGGAGCAATCATGAAGCTGAATGCCAAGTTATTTGGTAATGAGATTTAGGAGGATGAACTCTCCTTGCTCACCAATAAACTGAATAACTTGATTAGGCAGACATTACCTCAAAAGAAAGTGGATCCTGAAAAGTTCTTAATACCTTGTACCATAGGCACCATGACCTTTGAGAAGGCTCTGTGTGACCTGGGATCAGGCATAAACCTCATGACACTCTCTATAATGGAGAAACTGGGAATCTTTGAGGTTCAAGCTGCAAGAATCTCACTAGAGATGGCAGACAAATCCATGAAAAAGGTTTATGGACTAGTAGAGGAC
>NC_029773.3:17769002-17769924 GCF_000817695.3 Arachis duranensis | reverse complement strand
CTATAAATACCACTTTTCACTCCTTCATTTTCACACATCACAAACACTCTCCTACCCCCTTGGCCCAACCTCTATCTCCCTCCATCTCCTCCATTTTCTTCTTCTATCCTTTCTTTTTTTTTTCTTTTGCTCAAGGATGAGCAAACATTTTAATTTTGATGTGGAAAAAGCATTGCTTTTTGTTTTTCTGTAACTATTTATGGCACCTAAGGCCGGAGAAACCTCTAGAAAGAGGAAAAGGAAGGCAAAAGCATCCACCTCCGAGTCATGGGAGATGGAGAGATTCATATCAAAGGTCCATCAAGACCACTTCTATGAAGTTGTGGCCAAGAAGAAGGTGATCCTTGAGGTCCCTTTCATGCTCAAGAAAAATGAGTATCCGGAGATACGACATGAAATCCAAAGAAGAGGTTGGGAAGTTCTTACCAACCCCATTCAACAAGTCGGAATCTTAATGGTTCAAGAGTTCTACGCTAATACATGGATCACTAGGAACCATGATCAAAGTATGAACCCGAATCCAAAGAATTAGCTTACAATGTGATGAGCGGATAATTTATACGCTTTTTGGCATTGTTTTTAGGTAGTTTTTAGTATGATATAGTTGCTTTTAGGGATGTTTTCATTGGTTTTTATGCTAAATTCACATTTCTGGACTTTACTACGAGTTGTGATTTCAGGTAATTTCTAGCTGAAATTGTGGCACTTGAGCAAAACTCTGATAAGGAGGCTGACAAAGGACTGCTGATGCTGTTGGAATCTGACCTCCCTGCACTCGAAATAGATTTTCTAGAGCTACAGAACTCCAAATGGCGCGCTCTCAATGGCGTTGGAAAGTAGACATCCAGAGCTTTCCAGCAATATATAATAGTCCAAATTAGATGACGTAAACTGGCGCTCAACGCCAGTTCCATGCTGCATT
>NC_029773.3:17761556-17768743 GCF_000817695.3 Arachis duranensis | reverse complement strand
TGGAGTTTCTACACACCATAGATTAAGGGCGTGGAGCTCTGCTGTACCTCAAGTTTTAATGCAATTACTACTATTTTCTATCCAATTCGATTTATTCCTGTTCTAAGATATTCGCTGCACTTCAACTTGATGAATGTGATGATCCGTGACACTCATCATCATTCTCACCTATGAACGCGCGTGATTGACAACCACTTTCGTTCTACCTTAGACCGGGCGCATATCTCTTGGATTCCTTAATCAGAATCTTCGTGGTATAAGCTAGAATTGATGGCGGAATTCATAGGATTCCGGGATTGAATGACTGTGACAAGCTTCAAACTTCTGAAGGCTGGGCGTTAGTGACAGACGCAAAAGAATCACTGGATTCTATTCCAACCTGATTGAGAATCGACAGATGATTAGCCGTGCTGTGACAGAGAATTTGGACCATTTTCACTGAGAGGATGGGATGTAGCCATTGACAACGGTGATGCCCTACATACAGCTTGCCATGGAAAGGATTAAGAAGAATTGGATGAAAGCAGTAGGAAAGAAGAGATTCAGAAGGAACACAGCACCTCCATGCACCTATCCGAAATTCCCACCATTGGATTACATGAGTAACTTTATCTTTATTTTCTATTTATTTTATTAATCATATTTAAACCAATAATCTCTTAAATTAGTTAAATCCGCCTGACTAGGATTTACAAGATGACCATAACTTGCTTCATACCAACAATCTATGTGGGA
The DNA here is from genome assembly GCF_000817695.3 of Arachis duranensis. Lineage (NCBI taxonomy): Eukaryota > Viridiplantae > Streptophyta > Magnoliopsida > Fabales > Fabaceae > Arachis > Arachis duranensis. The sequence goes on along the minus strand of NC_029773.3, from coordinate 17,768,008 downwards.
TCGACCGTTACTCACGTAAGGTTTATTACTTGGACGACCCAGTACACTTGCGGGTTAGTTGTGCGGAGTTGTGATAAAATGTGATTCACATTTGAGAGCACCAAGTCTTTGGAGCCATTATTGATGATTACAATTTCGTCCACCAAGTTTTTGGCGTGGTTGTCGGGGATTGTTCGAGTTTGGACAACTGACGGTTCATCTTGTTGCTCAGATTAGGTAATTTTCTTTTCAAAAAGTTTTCAAAAATTCTTTCAAAAATTTTTCTCTATTTTCATTTTTTTAAAATATAATTCTTTCTTGTATTTTTCGAAAATTCATGCATTCATAGTGTTCTTCATGATCTTCAAGTTGTTCTTGGTAAGTCTTCTTGTTTGATCTTGATGTTTTCTTGTTTTGTATATTTTGTTGTTTTTCATATGCATTTTTCATTTGTTAGAGTCCATGCATTAAAGATTTCTAAGTTTGGTGTCTTGCATGTATTCTTTGCATCAAAAATTTTTTCAAAATTATGTTCTTGATGTTCATCATGATCTTCAAAGTGTTCTTGATGTTCATCTTGACATTCATAGTGTTCTTGCATGCATCATGTGTTTTGATCCAAAATTTTCATGTTTTGGGTCATATTTGTGTTTTTCTCTCTTCTCATTAAAAATTCAAAAATAAAAAATATCTTTTCCTTATTTCTCTCCAAATTTTCGAAAATTTGAGTTGACTTAGTCAAAAAATTTTAAAATTAGTTGTTTCTTACAAGTCAAGTCAAATTTTCAATTTTAAAAATCTTATCTTTTCAAAACTTTTTCAAAAAAATCAAATCTTTTTCATTTTTATCTTATTAATTTCGAAATTTTAAAATTATTTTCAAAAATATTTTTCTTAATACTATTTAAAATTTTTGAAAATTATGCTAACAATGAATGTGATTGATTCAAAAATTTGAAGTTTGTTACTTTCTTGTTAAGAAAGGTTCAATCTTTAAATTCTAGAATCATATCTTTTAGTTTCTTGTTAGTTAAGTAATTAATTTTAATTTTAAAAATTTAATCTTTTTCAAAATATCTTTTTCTTAAAAATCATATCTTTTTCATATCTTCTTATCTTATCCTTTTTATCATGTCTTTTTAAAATTATATCTTTTTCAAAAATTTGATTTTAAAATATTTTATCTAACTTCTTATCTTCTTATCTTTTCAAATTTGATTTTAATATCTTTTTCAACTAACTAATTAACTTTTTGTTTGTTTCTTATCTTTTTCAAAACCACCTAACTACTTCTCCCTCTCTAATTTTTGAAAATATCTCATCCTTTTTCAAAATTCTTTTTAAGAAAAATTCTTTTTAATTAATTGTTTTAAATTTTAATTTTAATTTCATTTTTCCTTTTAATTTTCGAAAATCATTAATTGATTTTCAAAATTAATTTTCGAATTCTCTTTCTCTCATCTTTCTCTATTTATTTATTCATTCATTTACTAACAGTTCTCTTCACCTCTCTTCATCTCCAATCACTGCCTCTATCCTTATCCTTGTGATTGGATTCTCCACTTTTATTTCTTTCTTCTTCTACTAATAACAAGGATCCTCTTTGTCCAGATATAGAGGATTCTTCTTCCTTTTCTTTTTCTCTTCTCTTTCATATGAGAAGGAACAAGGAAAAAGACACTCTTGTTGAAGCTGATCCAGAACTTGAAAGGACTCCGAAGAGGAAACTAAGAGAAGCTAAATTACAACAATCCAGAGGCAACCTTTCTGAAATTTTTGAACAAGAGAAGGAGATGGCAGCTGAACCCAACAACAATAATACAAGGAGGATGCTTGGTGATTTTACTAAACCCACGTCCAAGTTTGATGGAAGAAGCATCCCAATTCCTGCCATTGGAGCAAACAATTTTGAGCTGAAACCTCAATTAGTTGCTCTAATGCAACAGAACTGCAAGTTTCATGGACTTCCATCTGAAGATCCTTACCATTTTTTAACTGAGTTCTTGCAGATTTGTGAGACTGTATAGACGAATGGAGTAGATCTTCAAGTCTACAGGCTCATGCTTTTCCCTTTTGCTGTAAGAGACAGAGCTAGAACATGGTTGGACTCACAACCTAAAGATAGCCTGGACTCCTGGGATAAGCTGGTCACGACCTTCTTGGATAAATTCTTTCCTCCTCAAAAGCTGAGCAAGCTTAGAGTGGATGTTCAGACCTTCAAGCAAAAAGATGGTGAATCCTTCTATGAAGCTTGGGAAAGATACAAGCAGATGACCAAAAAGTGTCCTTCTGACATGTTTTCAGAATGGACCATATTGGATATATTCTATTATGGTCTATCTGAGTTTTTCAAAATGTCATTGGACCATTCTGCAGGTGGATCCATTCACCTAAAGAAAACGCCTGTAGAAACTCAAGAACTTATTGACATGGTTGCAAATAACCAATTCATGTACACTTCTGAGAGGAATTCCATGAATAATGGGACGCCTCAGAGGAAGCGAGTTCTTGAAATTGATGCTCTGAATGCCATATTGGCTCAGAATAAAGTGTTGACTCAGCAAGTCAACATGATTTCTCAAAGTCTGAATGGATGGCAAAATGCATCCAACAGTACTAAAGAGGCAGCTTCTGAAGAAGCTTATGATCCTGAGAACCTGCAATAGCAGAGGTAAATTACATGGGTGAACCTTATGGGAACACCTATAATTCATCATGGAAAAATCATCTAAATTTCTCATGGAAGGATCAACAAAAGCCTCAACAAGGCTTTAATAATGGTGGAAGAAACATGCTAAGCAATAACAAGCCTTTTCCATCATCTTCTCAGCAACAGACAGAGAATTCTAAACAGAGGCCCTCTAACTTATCAAACATAGTCTCTGATCTGTCTAAGGCCACTTTAAGTTTCATGAGTGAAACAAGATCCTCCATTAGAAATTTGGAGGCACAAGTGGGCCAGCTGAGTAAGAAAATCATTGAAACTCCTTCCAGTATTCTCCCAAGCAATACAGAAGAGAATCCAAAGGGAGAGTGCAAGACCATTGATGTAAACAATATGGCCGAATACACAAGGGAGGAGAAGGACGAAAATCCTAGTGAGGAAGACCTCCTGGGATATCTCTCAAACAAGAAGGAATTCCCTATTGAGGACCTAAAGGAATCTGAGTCTCATATAGAGACCATAGAGATTCCACTAAATCTCCTTCTGCCATTCATGAGCTCTGAAGACTATTCTTCCTCAGAAGAGGATGAAGATGTGACTGGAGAGCAAGTTGCTCAATATCTAAGAGCTATAATGAAGTTGAATGCCAAGTTGTTTGGTAATGAGACTTGGGAAGGTGAACCTCCCTTGCTCATTAGTGAACTAGATACGTGGGTTCAGAAAACTTTGCCTCAAAAGAGACAAGATCCTGGTAAATTCTTAATACCCTGTACCATAGGCACCATGACCTTTAACAAAGCTCTGTGTGACCTGGGGTCAGACATAAATCTTATGCCACTCTCTGTAATGGAGAAACTAGGGATCATTGAGGTACAGCCTGCCTTATTTTTATTACAATTGGCAGACAAGTCAGTAAGACAAGCTTATGGATTAGTAGAGGACGTGTTAGTAAAGGTTGAAGGCCTTTACATCCCTGCTGATTTCATAATCTTAGACACTATGAAGGAAGAAGATGAATGCATCATCCTTGGAAGACCTTTCCTAGCCACAGCAGGTGTTGTGATTGATGTTAACAGAGGAGAATTAGTCCTTCAATTGAATGGGGACTACCTTGTGTTTAAAGCTCAAGGACCTTCCTCTGCAACCATGGAGAGGAAGCATGAAAAGCTTCTTGACATTAAAAGAGCGCTTGTTGGGAGGCAACCCAATTTTTATTTATCTAATTTTATTTTTATTTTATTGTTATTTTGTGTTTTAGTAGGTTCATGATCATGAGGAGTCACGAAAAAAATATTAAAATTAAAAACAGAATCAAAAACAGCAGAAGAAAAATCACACCCTGGAGGAAGGACTTACTGGCGTTTAAACGCCAGTAAGGTGCATCTGGCTGGCGTTCAACGCCAGAAAGGGCATGGAGCTGGCGCTGAACGCCAGAAACAATCAACATCCTGGCATTTGGACGTCAGGAATGTGCCCTGAGGAAAGCTGGCGCTGAACGCCAGTAACAAGCATGGAACTGGCGTTCAACACCAGAAACATGCTGCATATGGGCGTTGAACGCCCAGAACGTGCATCATTTTGGCGTTTAAACGCCAGAATGGTATGCTAAGGCATTTTACATGCCTAATTGGTGCAAGGATGTAAATCCTTGACACCTCAGGATCTGTGGACCCCACAGGATCCCCACCTAACATATTCCCACCTTACCTCCTAATAATCCTATAACACACTTTTCCAAAACCCTTCACCAATCACCTCAATCTCTCTTCCCAATTACCCCTTCACCACTCACATCCATCCACTCTTCCCCATAAACCCCACCTACCTTCAAAATTCAAAAATCTTTCCCACCCAAACCCACCCTAAATGGCCGAACCTACCCTCTCTCCTTTCCCTATATAAACCCCTCCATTCTACTTCATTTTCACACAACACAACCCCCTCTTCTATACCTTGGCCGAATACACATCCCATTCTCCTTTATATGTTCTTCTTCGTCTTCTTTTCTTTCTTCTCTTGCTCGAGGGCGAGCAATATTTTAAGTTTGGTGTGGTAAAAGCATAAGCTTTTTGTTTTTCCATAACCATTAATGGCACCTAAGGCCAGAGAATCCTCTAGAAAAGAAAAAAGGAAGACAAAAGCTTCCACCTCGTAGTCATGGGAGATGGAAAGATTCATCTCCAAAGCCCATCAAGACCACTTCTATGATGTTGTAGCCAAGAAGAAGGTGATCCCTGACGTCAGAATTTTTGCCAGTAAAGAATTTCATAAAAACAGTCGCACTGTAGATATAGTCTCTAAACCGACAGAAATCTCTTCGTGCAAACGTTTTGGTTGTCACAAGTAACAAACCCCTTTAAAATTGATAACCGAGTATTAAACCTCGGGTCGTCTTCTCAAGGAATTGCAGGGAGGTATGTTCTTATTATTGGTTATGAATCCTGTAAATTAGGGGTTTTAGAAATAAGGGAGAAGTATGACAAGTAATTTAAATGATAATTAAAAATAAATAAATAACTGTAAAATAAACTTTTGGCAAGGTGTAAGAACTGGAAGTCCTATCCTTATCAATTGTGATGAGAATTGGGTTTGAATCCCACTTAGTTAACCTTTACTAACAAAGAAAGGTTAAGTGGACTGATTAGCTTAATTCTCAAGTCCTAGAATATTGAACCTGGGATTGAGAGTCACTCCTAAAACTAAGAGAAGTCCTAAATCCTAATCCTAAGAGAGAGGAGAGAACCTCTCTCTCTCTGAAAACTACATCTAAAATAATAAAAAGAGAATTATGAATGCATATCTCTGAATGGATGCATTCTCCCACTTTATAAACTCCAATCTGTGTTCTCTGGGCCGAAAACTGAGTCAGAAACAGCCCAGAAGTCACTTCCAGCGCTTTCTGGTCCATACAGGTCGCGGAAAAGTGACGCGGACGCGTCGTCCACGCGGCCGCACGGGTTGCGCTCCTGCCAGGTCACGCGTTCGTGTGACCCACGCGTTCGCGTCGCCTGGCGCCGGGGCAACTATGGCAAATTATATATCAAATCGAAGTTCCAGACATTAGCTTTCCAACGCAACTGGAACCGCGTCGTTTGGACCTCTGTAGCTAAAGTTATAGTCATTTGAGTGCGAAGAGGTCAGGCTGTACAGCTTAGCAGTTTCTCCAACTTCTTGTATTCCTTCCACTTTTGCATGCTTCCTTTCCATCCTCAGAGCCATTCCTGCCTTATAATATCTGAAAACACTTAACACACATATCAAGGCATCTAATGGTAATAAGAGAGGATTAATAATAAGCAAATATAAGATCAAAGAAGCATGTTTGCAATCATAGCACAAAATCAGGAAGGAAAATGTAAAACATGCAAATAGTATGAATAAGTGGGTAAAGAGTTGATAAAAACCACTCAATTGAGCACAAGATAAACCATCAATCCCTGAGGTCCCTTTTAAGCTCAAGAAAAATGAGTATCCGGAGATCCGACATGAGATCCAAAGAAGAGGTTGGGAAGTTCTAACCAACCCCATTCAACAAGTTGGAATCTTAATGGTTCAAGAGTTCTATGCCAATGCATGGATCACTAGGAACCATGACCAAAGTATGAACCCAAATCCAAAGAATTATCTTACAGTGGTTCGGGGGAAATACTTAGATTTTAGTCCGGAAAATGTGAGGTTGGCATTCAACTTGCCCATAATGCAAGGAGATGCACACCTCTACACTAGAAGGGTCAACTTTAATCAAAGATTGGACCAAGTCCTTATGGACATATGTGTAGAAGGAGCTCAATGGAAAAGAGACTCCAAA
>NC_029773.3:17758624-17759832 GCF_000817695.3 Arachis duranensis | reverse complement strand
CAGTTGCTTGGGGACAAGCAACAATTTAAGTTTGGTGTTGTGATGAGCGGATAATTTATACGCTTTTTGGCATTGTTTTTAGGTAGTTTTTAGTATGATCTAGTTACTTTTAGGGATGTTTTCATTAGTTTTTATGCTAAATTCACATTTCTGGACTTTACTATGAGTTTTTGTGTTTTTCTGTGATTTCAGGTAATTTCTGGCTGAAATTGAGGCACCTAAGCAAAACTCTGATAAGGAGGCTAACAAAGGACTGCTGATGCTATTGGAATCTGACCTCCCTGCACTCGAAATGGATTTTCTGGAGCTACAGAACTCCAAATGGCGCGCTATCAATGGCCTTGGAAAGTAGACATCCAGAGCTTTCTAGCAATATATAATAGTCCATACTTTATTCGTGATTAGAAGACGTAAACGGGGCTCAACGCCAGTTCCATGCTGCTTTCTGGAGTCAAACGCCAGAAACACGTCACGAACCAGAGTTGAACGCCCAAAACACGTTACAACTTGGCGTTCAACTCCAAGAGAAGTCTCAGCTCGTAGATAGATCAAGCTCAACCCAAGCACACACCAAGTGGGCCCCGGAAGTGGATTTATGCATCAATTACTTACTTCTGTAAACCCTAGTAGCTAGTTTAGTATAAATAGAACTTTTTACTAGTGTATTAGTCGTCTTTTGACCACGTTACATCTTTGATCAGTTTATGTGATCTTAGACATTGGGGGCTGGCCATTCGGCCATGCCTGAACCTCCATCACTTATGTATTTTCAACGGTGGAGTTTCTACACACCATAGATTAAGGGTGTGGAGCTCTGTTGTACCTCAAGTTTTAATGCAATTACTACTATCTTCTATCCAATTCCATTTATTCCTGTTCTAAGATATTCGTTGCACTTCAACTTGATGAATGTGATGATCCGTGACACTCATCATCATTCTCACCTATGAACGCGCGTGATTGACAACCACTTCCGTTCTACCTTAGACCGGGTGCATATCTCTTGGATTCCTTAATCAGAATCTTCGTTGTATAAGCTAGAATTAATGGCGGCATTCATGGGAATCCGGAAAGTCTAACCTTGTCTGTGGTATTCCGAGTAGGATTCTGGGATTGAATGACTGTGACGAGCTTCAAACTCCTGAAGGCTGGGCGTTAGTGACAGACGCAAAAGAATCACTGGATTCTATTCCAACCTGATTGAGAAA
>NC_029773.3:17746140-17758553 GCF_000817695.3 Arachis duranensis | reverse complement strand
ATGGGATGTAGCCATTGACAACGGTGATGCCCTACATACAGCTTGCCATGGAAAGGATTAAGAAGAATTGGATGAAAGCAGCAGGAAAGCAGAGATTCAGAAGGAACACAACACCTCCATGCACCTATCCGAAATTCCTACCATTGGATTACATGAGTAACTTTATCTTTATTTTTTATTTATTTTATTAATCATATTTAAACCAATAATCTCTTAAATTAGTTAAATCCGCCTGACTGGGATTTACAAGATGACTATAGCTTGCTTCATACCAAAAATCTCTGTGGGATCGACCCTTACTCACGTAAGGTTTATTACTTGGACGACCCAGTACACTTGCTGGTTAGTTGTGCGGAGTTGTGATAAAATGTGATTCACGTTTGAGAGCACCAAGTCTTTGGAGCCATTATTGATGATCACAATTTCATCCACCACAATGGTTTGGGGGAAATACTTATATTTCAGTCTGGAAAATGTAAGGTTGGCGTTCCACTTGCCAATGATGCAAGAAAACGCACGCCCCTACACTAGAAGGGTCAACTTTGATCAAAGGTTGGAACAAGTCCTCATGGACATATGTGTGGAAGGAGCTCAATAGAAAAGAGACTCAAGAGGCAATCCGGTTCAATTGAGAAGACCGGACCTTAAGCCTGTGGCTAGAGGATGGTTGGAGTTCATCCAACACTCCATCATTCCTACTAGCAACCGATCTGAAGTGGCTGTGGATTGGGCCATTATGATCCATAGTATCATGATTAGGGAGGAAGTGGAAGTTCATGAGATCATACCTCTAGAACTCTGCAAGGTGGCTGACAAGTCCTCCACTTTGGCAAGGTTAGCCTTTCCTCATCTCATTTGTCACCTATGCAATTTGGCTGGAATTGACATAGAAGGAGACATCCTCATTGAAGAGGACTGATAAACCCCATATTTAGGGTTTATCTTGTGCTTGTTTGACTGTTTATCTTGTATTGATTTTAGGGGATTTTATAACCTTTTACCCACATTTATTCAATGAAATAGCATGGTTTTATAACTTCTCCTTTAATTGTGCTTAAGAGTGAAAACATGCTTTTTAGGTCCTAAAATAAATAAATTTAATTCACCTTGGTTCCATTAGATGCCTTGATATGTTTGTTAAGTGATTTAAGGTTTATGAGGCAAAGATTGGATCAAGGGAATGAAGAAAGAAGCATGAAAAGTTGGAGAACTCATGAAGAAATGAAAGAACCGGAAAGCTGTCAAGCCGACCTCTTCGCACTTAAACGACCATAACTTGAGCTACAGAGGTCCAAATGATGCGGTTACAGTTGGGTTAGAAAGCTAACATCCGGGGCTTCGAAATGATATAAGATTTGCCATAGTTGCTACACGTATGGTGGCACGCACGCGCATAGTACGCGCACGCGCCATTGCTGCCACCTGATTTACTTAAAGCAAAACGTGGCCAGCGATTTTAGAAGCCTTGTGGGCCCAATCCAACTCATTTCTGATGCTATTTAAGCCAAGGATTGAAGGGGGAATGAACACACTTTTCATACTCTCATACTTTAGATGTTAGTTACCATTAGTTCATTTCCACACATTAGGATTAGTTCTTAGATCTAGGTTTTAATCTTTGCTTTCTTCTACTTCTACATTTCAATTCCTTGTTGTTAGATTCATCTTCTTCTACTCTTTTGTTTTAATTTTCTTTATGTTGTTCTTACATTTTGTTGTAGATCTACTATTGTTCCTTCCATTTTCTTTCAATTCAATAAGAGGTAATTCATAATAATTATTCTTCTTTGCTTTTCCATTGTTGATCTCTTATTCTTGTAGTTGTAGATTTCTTTAATTCTAGCATTTAATAATGTTTACTTCTATTGCACTTTATGTGTTTGTTGAAATCAAGTCAATTCATCCACTTGAATTTCCTTTATTTAGTAAGGGTTAACTAAGTGGTAGCAATGAACAATTCTCATCACAATTAAGAAGGATAACTAGAATAGGACTTCTAATTTTCATACCTTGCCAAGAGTCTTTTATAGTTGTTAGTTTATTTTCATTGCCATTTACTTTCATGCCTCTTACCAAAACCCCAAAACAACTCAAACCAATAACAAGACACTTTATTGTAATTCCTAGGGAGAATGACCCGAGGTTTGAATACTTCGGTTTATAAATTTTAGGGGTTTGTTTTAGTGACAAACAACTTTTTGTATGAAAGGATTAGTGATTGGTTTAGAAACTATACTTGCAACGAGAATTCATTTGTGAAATTCTATACCATCAAAAATCCAATCATCAAAATGGCGCCGTTGCCGGGGAATTACAATGGTGTTGTGTTATTGGTTATTGTATATATTTGAATAATGTGAATATGTTTGCTTTTTGCTTCTTTGTTAGTTTTTAGTTTGTTCTCTTTATTTGTTCCTATTTTTTGTTTTTGCCTTCTCCTATTATAATGAATTCTCACTTTGGCTATGAGTGTAGTTACAATTATGTTGTAGATGATGAGGACTATAATGGAGATGTGTATCAAGGATGGGACAACCAAAAATGGGAGGAGCCATATGCATATGATCAATCCTCTTGGCAACAACCTCCACCAATGCACTGTAAAGAAGAGCCATTCTATGATGCATACCAATCAAATGGCTATGGTGAATCTCCTTGTGACTTTCAAGAACCACCACCATATGCCTATGATCCATACCCTCAACATAACTCTCAACCATACTTACAAGCCCCTTCTTACCAACCACCTTCATATGACCCTAATCCATATCCATCACACCAACCAACTTTTGAGCCATATGAGCCATATATGGAACCACCACAATATCAACCCTTTCAAGTGCCACCCCCTCCATATTATTACCAAGATGAACCACCTCCAATAAATGAAAATTTTCAACCACAAGATAAACCCTAAATATGGGGTTTATCAAGGACAACCCCATCACTAATAAAATGATGGAGCAAACAAGAGAGCCCACTCATGGACCTCAACAAGAGCATGAGAAAATTCCTCATGAAATCCCTGAGATGCCTCAAGGAATGCATTTTCTTCCACACAACTATTGGGAGCAACTCAACACCTCTTTGGAAGGCTTGAGTTACAACATGGACTAACTAAGGGTGGAGCACCAAGAGCACTCCATCATTCTCCACGAGATTAGAGAAGATCAAAGAGCTGTGAGGGAGGAGCAACAAAGGCAAGGAAGAGACATAGAGGAGCTTAGGCGTTCCATTGGATCTTCAAGAGAAAGAACTAGCCGCCATCACTAAGGTGGACCCGTTCTTTGATCTCCTTGTTCTTATTTTTCTGTTTTTCAAATTTGATGCTTTATGTTTGTCTATGTTTGTGTCTTCATTACATGATCATTAGTGTCTAGTGTCTATGCCTTAAAGCTATGAATAATTCCATGAATCCTTCACCTCTCTTGAATGAAAAATGTGCCTAATTACAAAAGAACAAGAAGTACTTGGATTTCAAATTTTATCTTGAAATTAGTTTAGTTATTTTAATGTGGTGGCAATACTTTTTGTTTTTCTAAATGAATGCTTGAACAGTGCATATTTTTTATAGTGAAGTTTATGAATGTTAAAATTGTTGGCTCTTAAAAGAATGATGAACAAAGATAAATGTTATTGATAATCTGAAAAATCATGAAATTGATTCTTGAAGGAAGAAAAAGCAGTGAAGAAGAAAAACAAAAGGTGGCGAAAAAAATAGAAAAAAAAAGAAGAAAAGAAAAAGAAAAAGCCAATAGCCCTTTAAACCAAAAGGCAAGGGTAAAGAGGATCCAAGGCTTTGAACATTAATGGATAGGAGGGCCCAAGGAAATAAAATCCAGGCCTAAGCGGCTAAATCAAGCTGTCCCTAACCATGTGCTTGTGTCATTAAGGTCCAAGTGAAAAGCTTGAGACTGAGTGGTTAAAGTCGTGATCCAAAGCAAAAAGAGTGTGCTTAAGAACTCTGGACACCTCTAACTGGGGACTTTAGCAAAGCTGAGTCACAATCTGGAAAGGTTCACCCAGTTATGTGTCTGTGGCATTTATGTATCCGGTGGTAATACTGGAAAACAAAGTGCTTAGGGCCACGGCCAAGACTCATAAAGTAGCTGTGTTCAAGAATCAACATACTGAACTAGGAGACTCAATAACACTATCTAAAATTCTGAGTTCCTATAGATGCCAAACATTCTGAATTTCAAAGGATAAAGTGAGATGTCAAAACTGTTCAGAAGCAAAAAGCTACTAGCCCCGCTCATCTAATTGGGACTAAGTTTCATTGATATTGTGAGATTCATTGTATATTCTCTTTTTTTATCCTATTTTGTTTTTAGTTGCATGGGGACAAGCAACAATTTAAGTTTGGTGTTGTGATGAGCGGATAATTTATACGCTTTTTGGCATTGTTTTTAGGTAGTTTTTAGTATGATTTAGCTACTTTTTAGTATATTTTTATTAGTTTTTATGCAAAATTTACATTTCTGGACTTTACTATGAGTTTGTGTGTTTTTCTGTGATTTCAAGTATTTTCTGGCTGAAATTGAGGGTCTTGAGCAAAAATCTGATTCAGAGGCTGAAAAAGGACTGCTGATCCTGTTGGATTCTGACCTCCCTGCACTCGAAATGAGTTTTTTGGAGCTAAAGAAACCCAAATGACGCGCTCTCAATTGCGTTGGAAAGTAGACATCCAGGGCTTTCTATCAATATATAATAGTTTATACTTTGCTTGAGTTTTGATGATGCAAACTGGCATTTAAACGCCAAGCACACACCAAGTGGACCCGAAAGTGGATTTCTGCATTATTTACTTATTTCTGTAAACCCTAATAACAAGTCTAGTATAAATAGGACATTTTACTATTGTATTAGACATGCTGGGATCTTTGATTAGTTTTATGCTATCTTAGACATTGGGGGCTGGTCTCACGGGCATGCCTGGACCATCATCACTTATGTATTTTCAACGGTGGAGTTTCTACACACCATAGATTAAGGTGTGGAGCTCTACTATTTTCTATTCAATTCATGCTTATTCTTGTTCTAAGATATCCATTCGCACACAAGAATATGATGAATGTGATGATTATGTGACGCTCATCATCATTCTCAACCTATGAATGCGTGCCTGACAAACACTCCCGTTCTACATGCAAACGAGCTTGAATGGATATCTCTTAACATTCTGGTTCACGATCAGAGTCTTCGTGGTATAAGCTAGAATCAATTGGCAGCATTCTTGAGATCCGAAAAGTCTAAACCTTGTTTGCGGGATTCCGAGTAGGATCTAGGATGGGATGACTGTGACGAGCTTCAAACTCGCAAGTATTGGGCATATTGACAGACGCAAAAGGATAAATGGATCTTATTCCAACATGAGTGAGAACCAACAGATGATTAGCCGTGCGGTGACAGCGCATTTGGACCATTTTCACTGAGAGGATGGACGGTAGCCATTGACAACAGTGATCCCCCTACATATACCTTGTCATAGAAAGGAGTATGAAAGATTAGATGAAGGCAGTAGGAAAGCAGAGATTCAGAAGGAATAACGCATATCCATACGCTTATCTGAAATTCCCACCAATGAATTGCATAAGTATCTCTATCTTTATTTTATGCTTATTGATCTTTTAAATTATTAAAATTCTATAACCATTTGAATGCGCCTGACTGAGATTTACAAGATGATCACAGCTTGCTTCAAGCCGACAATCTCCGTGGGATCGACCCTTACTCACGTAAGGTTTATTACTTGGACGACCCAGTGCACTTGCTGGTTAGTTGTGCGAAGTTGTGAAAAATAGTTGAGATTACAATTGTGCGTACCAAGTTGTTGGCGCCATTGAGATCACAATTTCGTGCACCATGGACATTATTTTTAACTATTTTCGTTTTCTAATCCTTTTTCCCTCTTTTATAATTTCAGCAGGGGTTTTGGTTATCCCAATTTATTGCAGTAAGATCTCTAACTCCCCTTAATTGAGTTTTAGTTTACTTAAATTAACTAATGAATTTCAACTTTCTTATTCAGCTACGCAATTTTAACATCTTGGTTGACTAAGGCTACAAATATAAAGTAAGAGTTTGAGTAAGAGAAAAGAATAAGAGTTTAATTTGTTCTTTGAAATTATAAGCGTGTTTTGTTTTAATTGTGTTTAATTTGTCATGTCAATGCAGTTCAATTAATCGGATTTTGTGCATAAAGGACTAAGCTCGCTCTGGTTTGAGTACATGCCTAATGGTTCTCTTGACATGTACATACTTAAGCAAGAACAAGGGAATGCTTCAATAAGCTATGAGAAAATTCATAACATTGCTATTGGCGTGGCACGTGGAATTGAATATTTACATGAAGGTTACAGAAAGATGCTTGAAGGAGAAGCTGTTGTTCATCAACCAGAAAATTTGTTTACTAATTTTCATGGTATGCTAATGGCTACACTAATTTACTAATTTACTAATTAGTTTACTAATTTGAAGGATAAAGGCTGCACCACATACTCCCCTTAGGCTACGTGATGATCCTGAGGTGAATACCTTTCATATATTAGGTTGAAATTTCATAAAATGGATTGCATAACTAATGATTGGTTTCATTTCTTTTTTCTCAGAGAGGATCCATTTTGGAGAAACTTACAGAGGAGAACTTACAGGAATGGGGGCATTTGCAAGAGCTTCTATTGTTTTGTGAAGGTAACGGAGCTTGTATAGTTTCTTTTTTTAGGTTGTTTGTACAATCAAGTATTACATTAAATTATCCTGGAAGCTCAGAGACAGGTAGGAGAGACATACCTAAATGAAAAGAGTTCAAGATCTCATCAAATTATCAGATTGGTGTGTCCCTTTCCATTTCTGTAATTAAATTCTTGTACTTTTTATATCTTAAAAAATAATTAAAAAAAGCTCCTAATATTGAAATTGTATTATTTCAGACAATAGAAAGTTCTGCCAAAGAATTCCTTAGACAAAGGTAACTCAGCCACCCTAGTTGCTAGCGTGGTGTGTTTGCATTTTTAAAAGTACTCCTTCTTGTTTAGGCAATAAATGCTTATAAAAAATTTTGCAATTATTAACTTTGTTTTGTTTCTTTGCAGAATTTTGTTGATTTGGCAGGAAAGCATCTCAGTTATCATCAGCTGGGGTGAGACTGAAAGAAGGTTGTCATATAAACAGGAGTTTACTTACTCTTGGAACAGTCATGCGCAAGCTGAGGTTGCCTACTTCCATTCGTATTATATATGTCATGTGTGCTTTGTTTTTAATGTAGTTTAGTTCTTTATTTGGCTGCCTATCTCTTAACCTTGGTTTTCTTAATGCTATATTATGCATTTGAAACTGCCTTTCTCTAGTTTTAGTTTCTGCCTCTAGCATTTCAAACAGCCATTATTTGTACATTGAGCCATGCACGAAGTCATGTTGAGAAAAAAGAAACACGCTTCTTTTTGCTTGTTGTGCAAAAGAAGTGACCACAAAAGGAATTTTATTAGAAGTAATTCTCTATGGCATCTAAAAAAAATTATCATTTCCTGAGTTGAATTGTTTAAGAATATTATTCAAACAGTTTACATAGATTTAAGTTCTTTCTTTAAAATCTAAAGAGCACTTTTTCTGAGAAATTAAGCATAAACAATAACATCATGAGACTCCTTTTTTAATTATTTCCGTTATAAATTTCCCCTCAATATGTTTCCTTATTTTTAAAAGAAAATGATGACTAAAATTGTTGTGAAACAACACTAATTATATGAACAGGATCATACTTGGATGCAAAGATGACATCTTTTCATTGTGATTATCTACATTAACCAGAATCATGGTCATATGACACTTCAATTTTAAAAAAATGTTATTATTGTATATTTTTGGATTAGTAATTTGAAGTGCAAGAAAGAATGAAGCAACAACTGAAAATAGAAGAATTTCCTCTGACACCAAATGTTAGTTAAAGGTGAGACAAAAATGCTTCCAGATTAGTATATTACTGTGAAAAAATGTTACTTTATAATTTTTATGTAAAGCTGCATACTTACTTTTAATTCTCATATTTTATCCATTTCTATACCTCACAATACTGAAACTACTTAATTTTGGAACTACCCTTTAGGTTGCTTGTTTATGTTTTAGTATTGATATCATTGACATTTGACCTAGAGGCTCTAATGAAACTTAGCTGATCATAACCTAAACTTAAACTGCATGCAAGAGCAACTTTGACAAACAACTATGGGAACAGATATTTCTGGTGATGAATCTTTAAAACTGACTCAGATGTGTAAGTCTGATATACTTGTTGTGAAAGAATAATAAAAAATTTGGGTTTTAACTTACACTCTTATGGTAATTTCTTTTGTACATTCTTGCTGACTACAACATAATTCAGGAAGCCACGAGTAAGCAAATTGATGAGGTTGTGTCTGAGAGTGCACTTTCCCCTTCATCTGAATTTGAATTGGTATGCTTGTGATAATTACTTGGCCATTCTTAGAATTTTAAGGTTATTTAGGTGATAGGAACCATGTATGAGGTGTCTTGTGTTGTACTATATAGTCTACACTAGTGCATTATTAACATAAAGAGGAGCATTCGGTCAACGGTTTGAAAATCATCTCCATATTCCGATGCATAGCTTCTTTTCCATTTTCACGATAAAGTAGACAAACATTCAAATGATGTTGCACAAGTTCTAGGGGGAGAAATGAAATCAAAGTAAGGTGAACACAATTATATTTTATAAGTTAGCAATTTTATTAACAAAATTGAACTTTTACAAAATTGTTAAATTTGTGAAATTAAAATTATGGATCATGATTATGAAATAGTTGTTTATCTTCCCCTCTGTATTTTGATGAGATACTTGTGGCAGTTATAATGTACTGTTGCTATGTATGTGCTCATGCATACAAAGAAAGTGAGACTACTTTGGAAGCAGAGTTTACAGGAACTTTGCCAAAAGAACTCATGTAGAAGTGTCAGGGCATTATTTTGGTTCACACTATTACAATGTTGGTTTCCTATTTACAATATTTCATACTTTAAATGTTCAAAAAATATAGAAGTGATAAGAGTCTAATACTCTGCTTAGGTTGTTTACAAGGGGCTAATTACTTTGGTCAACTAGGTGATAGAACTGAGGAGCGAAGGAAATATCTAAAGAAAGTGAAGCCATTAGAGTCACGATTTGTAAAATCTATGTCTTGTATAATTCTTAATTCTCTTCTTAGAAATTCATTTTTGTTAATGTTTGTAAATTTCATGTATGCGGTCGTTACATGTATACATATGACATTGTTGTAGGCTTTTACCAAGTATTGAATGTAGGAACATAAATTTGAGTGTTCACATGTAGCCTTTTTACCATATTTTTTTTTTTAAATTTGATTTAGCTACAACCATGCTTTAAAAGTGTAGCAATAGGTTTACATCTAGGCACACAACTTAAAAAGCGTGGCTATATCTCGTTATTGGCACGCTTTAAAAGTGTCGCCATTTTTTTTCAAAATTTGATTTAGCTATAGCCACGCTTTAAAAGCGTGGCAATAGGTTCACATCTAGTCACACAACTTAGAAAGCATGGCTATATCTCGTTATCGGCACGTTTTAAAAGTGTAGCCATTTTTTTTCAAAATTTGATTTAGCTATAGCCACGCTTTAAAAGCGTGGCAGTAGGTTTACATCTAGGCACACAACTTAGAAAGCATGGCTATATCTCGTTATCGGCACGCTTTAACAGCATAGCCATATCTAGCACATATGGCCACGCTTTTAAAACGTGGCTATCTTTAAAAGTGTGGCAAAAAATAAAGCGTGGCGATAGGTCACCAAAAGCGTAGCGATAGAGCAACCGGCACCCTTACAAAATGCAAATGTGACCCTTTCAAAAGCATGCCGGTAGCTCAAAAAGCGTGGCGAAAAGCTATCGAAATGCTTTTTTGACTTTTCGTCACGCTTTAAAAGCGTAGCAAAAATCTTTTTCTTGTAGTAAGTATTATGGGCATACGGGACCACCCCACATTCTACAACGGGAGAATCACCATTCCGACTTGCTTACGGAATGCAGGCAATGATTCCCATTGAAGTAGACAAAAAGTCGCCTAGGGTCGTGTTCTATAACAAAGAACTCAACCCCCAAACCCAAAGAGAAGAGCTCGACTTGCTCCCAGAAGTTCGAGAAAGAGCTTAGATTAGAGAGCAAGCCCTAGAGCATCGAATGGCTCTGAGATACAACCAAAAGGTGATCAAGAGAAGCATTGCTGCCAATGACCTCATCATAATCTGAAATGACTTCGAGGCACAAAAGTCGGGTGAAGGAAAGCTGGCTGCAAACTGGAAAGGACCTTACAAGGTAACCGAAGTCCTAGGCAAGGGTTATTACAAGGTGTCCGACCTCCAAGGGTAGGAGCTCCCAAGGTCCTAGCACGCCTGTAACCTGAGAAAATATTATAGCTAGAAAGTCTTGAACCAAGGTGCACTCTTTTTCTCAAACACATTAATTTCTGCTCGACAAACCACAAAATTTATTGTCCGGCCTAAAGTAGTCGGCAAGCCAAAGCGATGAGGTCCGAGTTAATGTAAGAAGTTACACAAGTGACTCGTATAAAGTGACCTCTAACCAGGTTGGATAAATAATAGAGTCACAAAAGTAACTTGAAAAGGGCCCAATTCCACAAAGTCAAACCCAAGGATGAAAGGAAGCTAAAATATGCATATAACTCATATCAACCCACCTCCAAGCAAGGAGGAGCTAAAAAACCATCCAAAAAAGGGACCGACTACGCAAAGTCGGACCCACGAAGGGGACTTCAGCAAATTATACGAAGCATCACAACAATAAACATTAACACAAGTGCTAAACACTACTCAAAAAGTTGCTAAAACAACTAAAAACAAAGTATGTGTTCAAAAGCCACGAGCTCGCAAAATAAATCATGAAAATAGCCTAAAAGTTGTTTGAAACAACTAGATCACGGACTTGCCCCGGTAGTCTTCTGGTTTTTAGGGGCCGACCCCGAAGTAGTAAGAGATGAAGGCACGCCCGAGCTCGCCAAAGGGTGGTCAGGAGGAATCAAGTGGACACCAGGAGTAGGAATAACCTTTCTCTGTCCCTGAGGACCCGAACTCAACTTCTTATGAGGAAGCCAGGAAAAGGAGTCACCGGCTTCTTTATTCTGGGGATTCTGAGCAGTGACAGTCTTCCTGGTCTTGCGCAAAAACTTCATCAAAGTAGATCCTGAAGCCATCTCAGAGGAAAAGCAAGAAAACACAAAAAATTACTAAACACACATGCATAATAAAAGGAAAAAAGACAAACAAAGACAAGAGGTCAGAAACTACCTAACTCGGACCGGAAAAGGCTGGGATCTCCCAAGAATTTCTTCGTGTCCAAGTGAGGAGCTCGACCCCAGTGCTCTTCCAAAACACCAATAAAAGCCTGTTCCATCTCATCTAAATTATTCAGGGTATACTTAAACACCACTAGGCTCTCTTGCCACCAGAGGAAAAAGGAGGGCTCATCACTCCCGTCCAAAATGAAAGGACGGACATCATCTACAGCTCGGACCTTAAAATAGTAGTTTTAGAAGTCGTGAAAAGACTCATCAAAAATCGAAAAGACTTTCCTACCCTGGATGGCCCGAAAGGAAATCCAAGAAGCCTTCCTCTTATGCGACTCGGGTTTGGTTAAGACAAATAGGTATACAAAAAGGCTAAGGGAAGGTCGGACACGTAGCTCTCAACCCAGAAGTTGAAAAATCTTCATAAATGCCCAGGAATTAGGGTGAAGCTGGGAAAGCGCTATGTTACAGGTGGTGGACGAAATTGTGATACTCACAATATTGTATTCTTTATTTTATATGGAATTATTCTTGTGGCTCTTTGCTATGTGTGGTCACAACTCTGTTCAACTAACCAGCAAGTGTACTGGGTCGTCCAAGTAATAAACCTTACGTGAGTAAGGGTCGATCCCACAGAGATTGTTGGTATGAAGCAAGCTATGGTCACCTTGCAAATCTCAGTTAGGCAGATTAAATTGGTTTATGGATTTCGAAAATAAATAATAAAAATAAATAATAAAAGGGATAGAATACTTATGTAAATTCATTGGTGAGAATTTCAGATAAGCATATGGAGATACTGTATGGCTCAAGGATGCCTGCTCTCCCACTGCTTCAACTCAACCTTCTTACTCTTTTCCATGGCAAGCTGTGTATAGGGGTTCACCATCAGCGGTGGCTACTTTCAATCCTCTCGGGAAAATGATCCTCTGCGGCTGTCACTCGCATGGCTAATCGTCTGGAGGCATCACCCATGGCTGATGGCTACATCCCATCCTCGCAGTGAAAACTAATGCTCACGCACTCTGTCACAGTACGGCTAATCACTGGTTGGTTCCCGCTCCTACTGGAATAGAATCCCTT
>NC_029773.3:17737104-17745830 GCF_000817695.3 Arachis duranensis | reverse complement strand
GATGCATAAATCCACTTCCGGGGCCCACTTGGTGTGTGCTTGGGCTGAGCTTGATGAATTCACGTGCTAAGGCATATCTTGGCGTTGAACTCTGAGTTATGATGTGTTTTGGGCGTTCAACTCCGGATCATGACGTTTTTCTGGCGTTTAACTCCAGACAGCAGCTTGTACTTGGCGTTCAACGCCATGTTACGTCGTTATTCTTCGAATAAAGCATGGACTATTATATATTGCTGGAAAGCTCTGGATGTCTACTTTCCAACGCCGTTGAGAGCGCGCCAATTGGAGTTCTGTAGCTCCAGAAAATCCATTTCGAGTGCAGTAAGGTCAGATTCCAACAGCATCAGCAGTCCTTTTGTCAGCCTTCTTCAGAGTTTTGCTCAAGTCCCTCAATTTCAGCCAGAATTTACCTGAAATCATAGAAAAACACACAAACTCATAGTAAAGTCCAGAAATGTGAATTTAACATAAAAACTAGTGAAAACATCCCTAAAAGTAGCTTAAACTTACTAAAAACTACCTAAAAACAATGCCAAAAAGCGTATAAATTATCCGCTCATCAACAGGTCCAAAGGATCTCGGTCTCAAACTCAGTGAAAGGTAGAGTAATACCTAACTTAGTAAAAACACTCGTATGCATAAAAATACGGGCGCTCAGAATTATCTATAGGAGGGAAACAAACCCTCTCCTCGAGGTCAAGGGCAACTAGCTCGTAATCCTTCTCGTCCTCTTATTGTCACATATCTTATGGAGTCTCCAAAACTGATCCCAGTACTCCCAATCTTCCAAAGTCACACAACAAAGAACTACAAAGTCTACCCAGTCACGAAGGCCAGGGGAAACTTTCGTAGACATTTCCATAAGGTTCTTACGAGATATAAAGATACACCTATAAATACAAATAGCAAAAGAAATCGTCACTACAAACAACCCGGACAAGGGGCAAAGAAATCGGGCAAGCCCTAAAGAATTCAAAAAATAACTACCCCTTCCTGTTTTTCAAAAAGGATTATACTCAAGCCAAAAAGAGCCCCTCCAATGTTGATGGAATCACATTATAGCGACACCTTCGAGGGCAACATAGATAACCAAAGAAAAGCCAACCACTTGCCCAAAAAAACCCAAGAAAGCGTCAAAAACAAAGAAGACCCCTTTTTCATGAAAGCAATAGACAAAATTCAACAAAAATAGTAAGACAAGCGAGAAGCTCTATTTCAAGAAATACATAGAATCAAATCAGACAAAAACCGCCACCAGCATTCGTAGCTAACACCCAAGCCAAAAACAAGTGACGCTTCAAACATTCACCAAAGATCACCCTAAGGATAGTGAGAGAACAAGGAAATCGAAGTACTAACATGAGTGAAAGGTCAGTAAAGTAGAAAGTGTGACAAGAAGCAATAACACGAACGATCCCCTTCAAGAAAAGAGAAATCCATTGAGAAAACCCAAGAAAAAGATAATCTTGGAAGCAGGGATGAGCGAAAGGAAACGAAGAAAATTCGTTCAAAGAGAAAGAAAGAGAAAAAGAGTCACAGAAAATGAAAAGAAAAAAGAAGAAGAAGAAGAAGCGCCAGGACCTTTATAAATGCCGAAAGATTAAAGGCCCAATCAATAAGCTTTAAAAGCGCTCGCAATAATCAAGGAAACTGTCGCGCTAATCCAGCCCCGCATTTAAAGCGGGGTGGTGTTTTGAATTTCAAAACCAGCAAAGGACCGATCGCCCGACTTGCTCAAGGGAGAAGTGTCCGATAAAGAAAAAGTCGCGAAATACTTGAGCACGATCTATGAAAAGATCGAGGCTCAAGTAGGGACACTGTTCATACCTTGACCCGAGCTTCTAAGCCGAGACCCGTGAAGGCAAAAGGGCCGACTTTGGGAGTAGGCTCTCCAATCGCTAGCCAACCTCTTCCCAAAGGTCGGACACCCTCTAGTGCACGAAATTACAATCACACTTTTGCAATCCGCATAACTAACCAGCAAGTGCACTGGGTCGTCCAAGTAATACCTTACGTGAGTAAGGGTCAAATCGCACGGAGATTGTTGGCTTGAAGAAAGCTACGGTTATCTTATTATTCTTAGTTAGGATACCAATAGGGTTCTTTAGTTTTAATTGCAAAAAGTGAAAGTGCATAAAATAAGTAATTGTTACGCAGTAATGGAGAATATGTTGGAGTTTTGGAGATGCTGTGTCCTCTGAATTCCTGTAACATAATGCTTTCTCACTTTCATAAATGCAAGGCTCTTTCCATGACAAGCTGTATGTAGGGAATCACCGTTGTCAATGGCTACTTCCCATCCTCTCAGTGAAAATGGTCCAAATGCTCTGTCACAGCACGGCTAATCATCTGTCGGTTTTTGATCATGTCAGAATAAGATCCATCGATCCTTTTGTGTCTGTCACTACGCCAACACTCGCGAGTTTTAAGCTCATCACAGTCATCCAATCCCAGAATCCTACTCGGAATACCACAGACAAGGTTTAGACTTTCCGGATTCTCAAGGATGCTACCAATGGATTCTAGCTTATACCACAAAGATTCTGATTAAGGAATCTAAGAGATACTCATTCAATCTAATGTAGAATGGAGGTGGTTGTTAGGCACAAGTTCATGGATTGAGTAAGGTGATGAGTGTCACGGATCATCACCTTCTTCATAGTGAAGCGCGAATGAACATCTTAGATAGGAACAAGCGTGTTTGAATGGAAAACAGAAATAATTGCATTAATTCATCGAGACACTACAGAGCTCCTCGCCCCCAACAATGGAGTTTAGAGACTCATGTTGTCAAAAGGTATATAATTCAGATCTAAAATGTCATGAGATGCAAAATAAGTCTCTAAAAGTTGTTTAAATACTAAACTAGTAACCTAGGTATACAGAAAATGAGTAAACTAAGATAATTGGTGCAGAAATCCACTTCTGGGGCCCACTGGTGTGTGCTGGGGCTGAGACTTAAGCTTCTCGCGTGCCTGGACTGTTTCTGGAGTTGAACGTCAGGTTGTAACTTGTTTCTGGCGTTGAACTCTAACTTGCAACCTGTTTCTGGCGCTGAACGCCAGACTGCAACATGGAACTGGCGTTGAACGCCAGTTTACACCATCTATCTTCGCGCAAAGTATGGACTATTATATATTGCTGGAAAGCCCTAGATATCTACTTTTCAACCCAATTCAGAGCGCGCCAATTGGACTTCTGTAGCTACAAAAAATCCATTCCGAGTGCAGGGAGGTTAGAATCCAACAACATCAGCAGTACTTTTTCAGCCTAGATCAGATTTTTGCTCAGCTCCCTCAATTTCAGCCAGAAAATACTTGAAATCACAAAAAAACACACAAACTCATAGTAAAGTCCAGAAATATGAATTTTGCCTAAAAACTAATAAAAATATACAAAAAACTAACTAAAACATACTAAAATCTACATGAAATTACCCCCAAAAAGCATAAAAAATATTCGCTCATCATAACACCAAACTTAAACTGTTGCTTGCCCCCAAGCAACTAGATAAATAAAATAGGATAAAAAGAAATTAAGAAGCAATAATATCTCAGAGTTTCAAGTGAAGCTCAGATTCTAATTAGATGAGCGGGACTAGTAGCTTTTTTGCTTCTGAACAGTTTTGGCATCTCAATTTATCCTTTGAAATTCAGAATGATTGGCATCCATAGGAACTCAGAACTCAGATAGTATTATTGATTCTCCTAGTGTAGTATGTTGATTCTTGAACACAGTTACTTTATGAGTCTTGGTCGTGGCCCTAAGCACTTTGTTTTCCAGTATTACCACCGGATACATAAATGCCACAGACACATAACTGGGTGAACCCTTTCAGATTGTGACTTAGCTTTGCTAAAGTTCCCAATTAGAGGTGTCCAGAGTTCTTAAGCACACTCTTTTGCCTTGGACCACGACTTTAACCACTCAGTCTTAAGTTCTTCACTTGGACCTACATGCCACAAGCACATGGTTAGGGACAGCTTGATTTAGCCGCTTAGGCCTGGATTTTGTTTCCTTGGGCCCTCCTATCCATTGATGCTCAAAGCCTTGGATCTTTTTCGCCCTTGTCTTTTGGTTTTAAGGGTTATCGGCTTTTTCTTTTTCTTTATCCAATTATTTTTTTCACTGCTTTTTCTTGCTTCAAGAATCAATTTCATGATTTTTCAGATCAGCAATAATATTTCTCTTGTTCATCATTCTTTCAAGAGCCAACAATTTTAACATTCATAAAATTCAATATAAAAAATATGCACTGTTCAAGCATTCATTCAGAAGACAAAAAGTATTGCCACCACATATAAATAATTAAAATTTTCCTTATTAAGAACTCGAAAAAATATTGCCTCTTATTCTAAAAATCTACTATTTTATTCATGTTTGATGATGATGAGAAAATTAAATTATAGCTTAATTGGAGATAAAATCAAAATAGATATACTAATTACTACTACTAATATATAACTTCTAAGGTAAATTCCTAATAAGAACAGTTATCACAAAGTTAAGGCAAAGATTAGGACTCAATAACCTTTATTTTGGGAGGTGGATGCTCCTTTAATCTGTGGGTGCTTGGCCCTTCAAGAGACAGCTTCTGACGCTTCAGTTCTCTTAGTTCACGCCCTTGCTCTTCTTGTTCCTTAAGCAGTTTGCAAATCATGCTATTTTGATTTTGCTGTTCTTCTTTTAATTGCTCCATAACTTCTTGCAAATTGGTGACAGATGCTTCAAGGCGCTCCCAGTATTCAATTTGAGGGATTTCCGGGAGGAATTTCTATGCTCTCCTCTTGATCGGGTCATCCTGCACTTGTTGTTTTTCTATTGATATTTTGGTGATTGGTCACTCAACTGAGATATACTCAGTTATTCCCATCTTCACTCCAGCATCTTTACATAGCATAGAGATTAAGCTTGGATAAGCCAATTTGGCATCTTTGGAGTTTTTGTTTGCAATTATGTAGAGTTCACACGAAATCAGCTGATGAACTTCCACTTCTCTTCCCAACATAATGCAGTGGATCATCACTGCTCTTTTAATGGTGACTTCAGAGCAGTTACTAGTGGGCAGTATAGAATGCCCAATGAAGTCCAGCCAGCCTCTGGCAACTAGTTTAAGATCTTCTCTCTTGAATTGATTTGGGACGCCCTTGGTGCTGGTGGTCCCCCTGGTTCCAGGGAGGCATATGTCCTCTAGAATCTTGTCCAGGCCTTTATTTGTTCTCATCATTCTCCTATTAAAGGAGTCTGGGTCATCTTTCAGCTGAGGTAGCTTAAAGATTTCCCTGATTTTGTCAGGGTGGATGTGAATAATCTTTCCTCTAACTAAGGTCCGATAGTCATAGAGGGCAGTTCCAGATATTCTCTACCTGTCTGTTTGCCACAGATTAGCATAGAATCCCTGAACCATGTTTCTTCCCACCTTTGTTTCAGGATTAGCTAGGACTTCCCAGTTCCTGTTTCGAATTTGCTCTTGGATCTCCGGATATTCGTCTTCTTTCAGATCGAATTTAACTTCCGGGATCACTGATCTTAAACCCATTATTTTGTAGTAATGGTCTGAATGTTCTTTGATTAAGAACTTCCCTTGATTCCAAAGTGGTTTTGGAATACTCTCTTTCTTGCCTCTTGGAGTGGGTTATTTTCCTTTAGGAGTCATGATCTCAGTGGGTATGGTTTAGTGATCACGGATAAACACACCAAACTTAGAGGTTTGCTTGCCCTCAAGCAAAAGAAAGGAAAGGAGAGGGACAGAAGGAGAGCTAGTATTGAATGGTGGATGAGAGGAGGGAGGCCGAATGTGGATTTAAAGGGAGGGTGGGTTTTCGAAAATTTTGAGAAAAGATAAGATAGAAGATACCATTTGTAAAAGATAAATATGATAGGAAAAAGATGTAATTGAAAATTGAAAAGATATAAAAGATATTTGAAAAAGATAAATTTATTTTGAGAAAGATATTGTGAAGATTTGAAAAAGATATTTATGAGTTGAAAAGATTTTAAGAAGGAAAAGAGGTAGATTTGTTTTGAAAAAGATTTGAAAAGAAGTTGAAGAGGATTTAAAAAAAATTTTGTGTTTATGAATTAAGATACATTTGATATCTTTGAAAAGGGATTTTAGAAATTAGGGTTTTTAGAAATCATGGATGGAAACATGGGAAATGAAAAAAATTTGAAGTGAAAACGAATTTACTTCCTCCCCACAATCCTGGCGTTAAACACCCAAACGCTGCATGTTTTGGGTGTTTAACGCCCATTTGTAGCTTCTCCTGGGCATTCAACGCCCAGCTGTTGCTTCTAGCTGGCGTTGAACACCAGGAACTCCTTTGTCATTGGGCGTTTTTCTGAACGCCTAGGACGCTATAAATCTGGCGTTAAACGCCCAGAAGGTGCTTCTTTCTGGCGTTCAACGCCCAGAAGATGCTTCCTTCTAGCGTTTAATGCCCAGATGGCTATCTCTACTGGCATTGAACGCCCAGTAGATGCTTCTTTTGGGCGTTGAACGCCCAAAGCAGCTCTTACTGGCTTTTTTGCACCAGTGAGCTTCTTTTTGCTGTTTTATTCCTCTGAATCCTTCTGTAACTCTGTAAACTAAAGCAGTTGCTATTTTACCTTGAAGATAATTGACATGAACCTGTAAAAATCAATTAATTAACAAATAAGTTTTGTAAATGGCTGGGTTGCCTCCCAACAAGCTCTTCTTTATTGTCTTTAGCTGGACTATTACTGAGCTTTAATCAAGTCTCAGTTTTGAGCATTCTTGCTCAAAATTGCTTTCAAGATAATGTTTGACTCTCTGTCCATTAACAATGAACTTTTTGTTAGAATCATTATCCTGAAGCTCTACGTAACCATATGGTGACACACTTGTAATCACATATGGTCTTCTCCACCGGGATTTCAATTTCATGGGGAATAATCAGAGCCTAGAATTAAATAGCAGAACTTTTTGCTTTGGCTCAAAGACTCTGGATGACAACTTCTTATCATGCCATCTTTTTGCTTTCTCTTTGTAAATTTTTGCATTTTAGAAAGCATTGAGTCTAAATTCCTCTAGTTCATTTAACTAGAGCAATCATTTTTCTCCAACTAACTTGGCATCAAGGTTTAGGAATCTGGTTGCCCAGTAGGCCTTATGTTCCAGTTCCACTGGTAAGTGACAGGCTTTTCCATACACAAGCTGGTATGGAGAAGTTCCTATAGGAGTCTTGAATGCTGTTCTGTATGCCCACAGAGCATCATCCAAGCTTCTTGCCCAATCCCTTCTACGGTTAATCACAGTCCATTCCAGGATTCTTTTAAGTTCTCTATTAGAGACTTTAGCTTGCCCATTTGTCTGTGGATGATATGGAATGGCCACCCTGTGGCTAACTCCATATTGAACCAAAGCAGAGTAAAGCTGTTTATTGCAGAAATGAGTGCCCCCATCACTGATTAGTACTCTAGGGATACCAAATCTGCTGAAGATGTGTTTCTGGAGGATTTCAGCACTGTCTTAGTATCATTGGTGGGTGTTACAATAGCTTCCACCCATTTGGATATGTAATCCACTGCCACCAGAATATAAGTGTTTGAGTATGGTGGAAAAGGCCCCATGAAGTCAATACCCCATACATCAAACAACTCAATCTCCAAGATCCCTTGTTGAGGCATGGCATAATTGTGAGGCAGATTACCAGATCTTTAGCAATTGTCACAGTTAAGTACAAACACTCGGGAGTCTTTATAGAGAGTAGGCCAGCAGAAGCCACATTGGAGGACTCTTGTGGCTGTTCGCTCACTTCCAAAATGTCCTCCATACTGTGATCCATGGCAGTGCTAGAGGATCTTCTGTGCTTCTTCTTTAGGCACACATCTACGGATTACTCCGTCTACACATCTCTTGAAGAGATAGGGTTCATCCCAAAGATAGTACTTTGCATCAGTGATCAATTTCTTTGATTGCTGCCTATTGTACTCTTTGGGTATGAATCTCACTGCCTTGTAGTTTGCAATGTCTGCAAACCATGGCACTTCCTGAATGGCAAAGAGTTGCTCATCCGAAAAGTTTTCAGAGATCTCAGTAAGAGGGAGGGACGCCCCTTTCTACTGGTTCTATTCGGGACAGGTGATCTGCTACCTAGTTCTCTGTCCCTTTTCTATCTCTTATTTCTATATCAAACTCTTGTAGAAGCAACACCCATCTGATGAGTCTGGGTTTTAAATCCTGCTTTGTGAGTAGATATTTAAGAGCAGCATGGTCAGTGTACACAATCACTTTTGATCCTACTAAATAAGATCTGAACTTGTCAATGGCGTAAACCACTACAAGTAATTCTTTTTCTGTGGTTGTGTAGTTCTTCTGTGCGTCATTTAAAACACGACTGACATAGTAAATGACGTGCAGAAGCTTGTCATGCCTTTGTCCCAACACTGCACCAATGGCATGGTCACTGGCATCACACATTAATTCAAATGGTAATGTCCAGTCTGGTGCAGAGATGACTGGTGCTGTGACCAGCTTTGCTTTCAGGGTCTCAAACGCCTACAGACACTCCTTATCAAAGATAAATGGTGTGTCAGTAGCTAGCAGATTACTCATAGGTTTGGTGATTTTTGAGAAATCTTTTATAAACCTCGTATAGAATCCTGCATGCCCTAGAAAGCTTCTGATTGCCTTAACATTGGCAGGTGGTGGTAATTTTTCAATTACCTCTACCTTAGCTTGATCCACCTCTATTCCCTTGTTC
>NC_029773.3:17723582-17737064 GCF_000817695.3 Arachis duranensis | reverse complement strand
CCAGTTTAAAACCAGGTTAGTCTCTTGGCACCTTTTTAGAACAAGTGCTAGATGGTTAAGACAGGAGCTGAATGAGTCTCCGAATACTAAAAAGTCATCCATGAATACTTCCAAAAATTTTTCTACCATATCAGAGAAAATAGAGAGCATGCACCTTTAAAAGGTTGCAGGTGCATTGCACAGACCAAATGGCATCCTTCTGTATGCAAATACTCCAGATGGACATGTGAATGTTGTTTTCTCTTGATCCTGGGGATCTACTACAATTTGATTATAACCTGAATATCCATCTAGGAAACAGTAGTATTTATGATCTGCTAGTCTTTCTAGCATCTGGTCTATGAATGGTAAAGGAAAATGATCCTTTCTGGTGGTTGTATTGAGCCTTCTGTAATCAATACACATACGCCACCCTGTAACTGTTCTTGTAGGAACCAGTTCATTTTTTTCATTATGGACCACTGTCATGCCACCTTTCTTAGGGAAAACTTGGACAGGACTTACCCAGGGGCTATCAGAAATAGGATAAATAATCCCAGCCTCTAGTAATTTAGTGACCTCCTTCTGCACCACCTCCTTCAAGGCTGGATTCAGCCGCCTTTGTAGTTGAACCACTGGCTTAGCGTCACCCTCCAATAGGATCTGGTGCATGCATCTTGCTGGGCTAATGCCCTTAAGATCACTGATGGACCACCCAAGAGCTGTCTTGTGTGTCCTTAGCACTTGAATTAGTGCTTCCTCTTCCTGTGGCTCTAAGGTAGAGCTTATGATTACAGGAAAGGTATCACCTTCTCCCAGAAATGCATATTTCAGTGATGGTGGTAATGGTTTGAGCTCGGGTTTGGGAGGTTTCTCCTCTTCCTGAGGGATTTTTAGAGGTTCTATTATTCTCTCTGGTTCCTCCTGATCAGGCTGAACATCTTTAAAGATATCATCTAGCTCTGATTCGAGATTCTCAGCCATATTGACCTCTTTTACCAGAGAGTCAATAATATCAGCGCTCATGCAGTCATTTTGGGTGTCTGGATGCTGCATGGCTTTGACAACATTCAACTTAAACTCCTCCTCATTGACTCTCAAGGTTACTTCCCCTTTTTGGACATCAATGAGGGTTCGGCCAGTTGCTAGGAAAGGTCTTCCTAGAATGAGAGTTGCACTCTTGTGCTCCTCCATTTCCAGCACCACAAAGTCAGTGGGAAAGGCAAATGGCCCAACCTTGACAATCATGTCTTCAATTACGCCTGATGGGTATTTAATGGAGCCATCAGCAAGTTGGAGACATATCCGGGTTGGTTTAACTTCATTAGTCAACCCAAATTTTTTAATAGTAGCTGTAGGTATTAGGTTAATACTTGCCCCCAAGATCACATAGAGCTTGCTTGGTACAAGTACCTTCTAATGTGCATGGTATCATAAAGCTTCCCGGATCCTTAAGCTTCTCAGGTAAGCTTTTTTAGAATGACTGCACTGCATTCTTCAGTGAGGTAAACTTTCTCAGTTTCCCTCCAATCCTTCTTATGACTTAAGATCTCTTTCATGAACTTAGCATAAGAGGGTCACTACAAGAAAAACATCCATTCAGGTACACTTGAAAAGTGTAGCCAAAAATGAAAAAAATGATGCCTTAGGCTATGGCTACGCTTTTTGGGCTACGGCTACGCTTTTTGGGGTGATTCCTATTCGGCCATTGCTTATTCTCAAAGGCTACGCTTTTCTGGAACAGGGGCTACGTTTTTGCCGTTTGGAAATAGGCTACGCTTTTCAAGTGATGCTGTCTAGGACCAAAGGCTACGCTTTTCAGCTTTCATTCTTTCAGAATAGGCTACGCTTTTCAACGTTACTGCATCACTTGTAAAGCATAGCCATATTGTATACCAT
The DNA here is from genome assembly GCF_000817695.3 of Arachis duranensis. NCBI lineage: Eukaryota > Viridiplantae > Streptophyta > Magnoliopsida > Fabales > Fabaceae > Arachis > Arachis duranensis. The sequence continues at coordinate 17,735,186 of NC_029773.3, read as the reverse complement.
AACTACTTTTTATAAGCGTAGCCTTAGGTCCCTCTTTTTTTTGTGTATACTATAGCTACTGTATATAAGTATAGCCTTAGATCTCGTTTTTTTTTTGTATACTATAGCTACTGTACATATAAGTGTAGCCTTAGATCTTTTTTTTGTATATATATATATATATATATATTAATACAACATAACAGTTAATATGATTACATGTATAAATGAGTTGAATATTACAAAATAAAAATAAATACATAATTATACTAAATAATTTCTTTATATAATAAAAATTGTCTCTAACCAAAATATATTTATAACATTGATCCAAAAGTACTAGAATGAAGTTAACTATAAAAATTCATACAACTCAAACTAAAGTAAGCATAGCCATATCCAAGACTTGCAGACTATTTCTCACTATTTTTTATTCGTGGCTTGCCTTCTTCACTACCTAAAGAAATTCCATGTCGTGCCTCCTTGTAGTACTTGATTAAAAGGTTGACACAGTCCGCCTATTCAGTGAGATATTATACGGTATCAAGTTCATGAGATTCTAGAATTTTCCTTTCTGCTTAGTGAAGGATGACGAGTGAAGCGGAAAAACAAACCTTAAGGATATCATTGCACCCATGTCTAAGCAAAGTTTCAGTCATGTAATCAGTGATAATTTTAACCAGCCGATCCCTGAGCCTGTAGAAAAGAAAACAGAATTAAAGTTTTGCAAACATGCATCATATAACCAGAAATAGTGAGAAAAGTAGTCCCTAATTAATGAGAACTACAAATACTAATCCTTTTACCTGCATATATTCTATGATTAGATCATGTAATATGCCTTAAACCACATCTATTACTTGTTGAGGTATTTTCAACCCATTGAAAATCTTATGTGTACCAACAATTTGCCTATGTATGTTCCATGATTGCTGTTACATTAAATCACCTTTATAATTTTATTACTTATCGAGGTATTTTCAACCCATTGGGAACCTTATTTACAATGTAGAGGGGATCAAGATTTCCAACTGTGTGCTCTAATAGCATGCCCACCTGTTGTTCAAAAAACCACGTTCAGAGTAGGCTGAGAAAGAGCAGGATATTTAAAAGCAATAAATTGTTTTAGAGGGAACAAATTATTCTAAAAGTAACAAAACATGCCCATATTTAAATGCACAATCCAGTTATCATGATATACCATTTCAGGCTTGTCAATGCATTGCTTGATTAATTCTTCCCAGAGTTCATAATCATTCTGCATAGTGACAAACTCTACAGCCTGTATAACATAAAAACCACCTCAAACTTCAAATCCCTAAATCTCTGATTCAAGATTCAGAAAACCACTTCAATAGAGAAAGAGAAATACCTCCTTAATGTCCCCCAGTTTATTTATAATAACTGCTAGGGCTTGCTTTGAGTTTCTCATCCTTCCTAAGATGAAAACTTGCTCCTTCAGTAGCTCTTTTTTAGTGCAAATTTCATAGGCCTGAAAAGATGAATTGAGAATTTGATTCACATGTTAATGCATACATACAATGGTTAAAGTTGCCATTGGTTCACCACAAACCTTCTCAAGAGTATAGTGCTGACTGCTATGTAGAAAAGGTAGCAGCATCTTTGGATCATAATCTGCATAGAGTTCTACCTATGCACATAAGACCCAAAAAACCAGATTATTGAATGTCATAAACAGTAACTTTTAATTGCATTCAGCAAATACAAACCATTATTCATGTTAAGCAGCACAAAACAAATATCATAACAACCAGGCACTATTTGAAGATAAATGGGGAAATGCCCATCACTGAAATGCATATGGTATATGAATATGGGTATGGTATTACAATTGAAGCACATAATGAAGTAGCTGGATTATCACAAAGAAATGCATTACAAAAGCAGGGCATGGCTAAAGTCTGTTAAAACCTAAAAGGTTGCAAACACAAACTTGCAGCAATAAGGTTCACCTTATCTCCCAAACATGTATATCATGAAAGTCTTTCCCAGCATGCGGATTTACTTCAAATAGTGAATGGAGATACAAATGTAAAAAGTATCTGCAGTCACACTTAACATCAGCATTTAGAAGTTGCTTCACAACTTCTTGTGGACTTATTAAGTCCCTATGCTGGATCAATAAAGGAACTACATGCTTGCAATCCAACATCATCAATTGGACAACCTGAACAAGAAGCAAATGTAAACAAGTAACAGTCCATTTATCAGTTAATGAGAACAAAAACAAGATAGAACATGAAAATATGTCCATCTTCAAGAAGAAGATCAATCTACTTTTTTAACCCTATAAATGTCTGAGAAATGTTCAATCTCAATCCACAACTATTGAAAACATGTTTGCTCAAGATTCTAATATATTACACTGAAGCTTGTAAATGAAACTCATCGGATGCTGCAATAGAATGCCAACAAAGATGAGAAATATGACTTTGCACATCAGAGAATACCACAAAATCATATAAAAACATGAAATTTGAAGATCAATTGCTACAAAGTATAATTTTACCTTTTCATGGATTGAATCTTGTAGGTTATATTTATCAATGAAATCAAAGAGTTCTGGTTTCATAAGCTGAAAATTTCAAATAAAAGAAAAAGAAAAAAGAAAAGGGAAGTGAATTAACAATCAAAACAAAATAGACTAAAGACTATTTATCCTACTATCAAAGTATTTGAATGATATTTAATTAATTTAATAGCTGCCTGAACACTGGAAAAATTAATCAGAAAACGTACATCAGCATAAAATAAGGTAGGTATATACCTTAAAGGATTCCAAACCAGCTAACATGCTCGATAAGCTTATTAGCAATGAACATAAAATTAAATGCAGGATAGCACGATGAACCTAAACAATATTAAGATCATTACTGGATCATATCAATTCTCAGAGAAAGTAAGCAGCAGGTTGATCTTATGCTACCTGACCAAGACTAGTAGCGGCTATTGGCCGATCTTCGAACTCCCTAAATAGTAAGCTAATGGAAGCTCCCAATTCACTCTCAATAAAGCTTTTTGCTTTCTTTGGAGAGAAGGCAGGGACCTTGTCCTGTCAAGAACAATCTTATATTCAGAATACATTGATCTAAGAATCAACACTTACTATTTCATGTCAAAGATACATGTGTCCACATCTTAATAACATGATACATAATAGATATTGATTTATTTAGAATCCAGCAATGATGTTTACCAGCTAACTTGTTCCATCATGGACACTATTCTTTGCTGATAAGCTTCTGGAAGTGATTCCAAACCAGCTAACATGCTCTTATGTCTTATCCATGATTCAATTCAATTTAACTCAACCTAGTATTCTTCATTCACATTAATCATATATGATCTGTTAAACACGATTTTACAATGAAATAATATGTTGAACTGATTATGGCGAGATATATGATCTGGTATTAATCAACCCAATTAATTAGCAGATGGATCAAAATTGAATTGAGAAAAGTAATCCAAATAGAAACCGGAACCTGAAGAAGAGGTCTAGGGAGATTGCAGCAGAACTTTTCAAAGGAGAGAATTGCATCTGTACCATTGGCATCGAAAATGGCACTGATGAAACGCCTGCAGAGACATCAAAATTGAAAGTGAAATTGAAATGAGAATGAAATGAAAGTTGGAGAGAGAGAGAGAGGGGTTGGGAGTACGAACAGGAAGTCAATCATAGAAGCCGAAAGTGAGGACAGGAGCACGGCAAGCCCTAGCAGCGGCGGCGGCTTCAATTGACCCCAGGAGCGACGACAGTGCACGGCGAAACAGCCTCCTTCTCTCTCGCGTCGCGTCTTCATCCTTTCTCTCCATTTAGTCTGCGAATCATCTTTCTCTCTCTCTCTCTCCTCTGGACTCCCTCCTCCACGACGGTGATGGCGGCGGCTGCAGCGGCGTTGCGGCGGTGACCCCCTCTCACTCTCTGGTCTCTCGCTCGTGATCTCATCTCTGTCTTCCTCCTCTCCTCCCTCTGGTTCACTCATTCACTCAGATCTGAGTGTGTGTGTGAAAGGGTGCGTGGCGAAGGTGAGTTAGGGTTAGGGTGAGTTGCGAAAGTGAGGGTGCTGCCGTGCTGGAACATGAATGTGATTTAGTGATAAGGAGAAAAAAAAATTACTAAGTGTTGTGGGTGTATTTGGTTCTAGATACATTAGGCATCACTTCTAAAACGCACCTAAAATTTAACAAATAGGCTACCCTCTAAAAGCATCCTCTTTGAAAGAAAAAGTGAACCTATAGATATCAACCTACGGCTACGCTTTATAAGTGATTTCTATAATACCTAAGGCTACACTTTTTAAATGATGCCATAATTATATATCCTTTTCTCTTATAAAAAGGCAATACGGAGAAAAGCGTAGCCTATACATAGAAAAAAGTGTGGCTGAATGGGTATTTTTCTTGTAATGGGTATTTGCTCAAGTGCATCTACAAACGGAATCTTTATATCAAGAGTTCTGAGATAGTCTGCAAAGCGGGCAAATTGCTTATCCTGTTCCGCTTGGCGGAGTTTCTGAGGATAAGGCATTTTGGCTTTGTATTCCTCAACTTTAGTTGCTGCAGGTTTATTGCTTACAGCCGTAGGTTGAGAAGCCTTTTTAGAGAAGTTGCTATCAGCACTTGTATGTGTCTGATCTCCCACTGGTGTTTGAATACTAGGGGTGGAAGCTGGAGTGGCGTTAGACGCCAACTCCTTATCTGTTTCTGGCGTTTGAACGCCAGAACTGAGCTTCCTTTGGGCGTTCAATGCCAGTTCCTTGCTTGTTTTTGGCGTTGGACGCCAGGAGTGAGCATGGGTTGGGCGTTCAATGCCAGCTTTCCAACCATTATCTGGCGTTTGAGCGCCAGAGTTATTCCTCTCTGGGCTCTGACTGTCCTCAGAAGGATTTTGGGTAGCAGTCTGTTCATTTCTTGGCTTCCTACTGCCTTGAAGTGAGGTATTTAATGTTTTTTCACTTCTTAATTGAACTGCTTTGCATTCTTCTGTTGTTTGTTTTTATAACTGCTGTTCTATTTGCTTCAACTGCACTTCCATATTCATATTAGCCATTCTTGTTTCTTGCAATATTTCCTTGAATTCGGCTAGCTGTTTTGTTAGAAAATCTAATTACTGATTGAATTCAGTAGCTTGATTTGCAGGACTGAGTTCATCAGTTACTATTTTAGCCTCTTCGTTGATGGAAGGTTCACTGCTTAGGTACAGATACTGATTTCTGGCAACTATATCAATAAGCTCTTGAGCTTCTTCTATTATCTTTCTCATGTGTATAGATCCACCAGCTGAGTGGTCTAGAGAAATCTGAGCTCTCTCTGTAAGCCCATAATAGAAGATGTCTAACTGCACCCACTCTGAAAATATTTCAGAGGGGCATTTTTTCAGCATCTCTCTGTATCTCTCTCAGGCATCATAAAGGGATTCATTATCTCCTTGTTTAAAGCCTTGGATGCTCAGCCTTAGCTGTGTCATCTGTTTTGGAGGGAAGTATTGATTCAGGAATTTTTCTGACAGTTGTTTCCATGTCTTTATGCTAGCCTTGGGTTGGTTATTTAACCACCTTTTGGTTTGGTCTTTTATAGCAAATAGAAACAATAATAGCCTGTAGACATCCTGATCTACTTCTTTATCATGTACTGTGTCAGCAATTTGTAAAAACTGTGCTAGAAACTCTATAGGTTCTTCCTGTGGAAGACCGAAATACTGACAACTTTGCTGCACCATGATAATGAGCTGAGGATTCAACTCAAAGCTACTGACTCCTATGGATGGTATACAGATACTACTCTCATATGAAGCAGTAGTGGGGTTAGCATATGACCCCAGGGTCCTTCTAGATTGTTCATTTCCACTTAGATCCATGATGGAAAAATGGAGATGATGTGGATTTATTTTATTTATTTCTAAAAAAAATTATTTTCGAAATAATAAAATAAAATAAAATAAAATAACGAAATAAAAATAAAAATAAAAAATTTAAAAATATTTTATGAAGATTTTTGAAAAAACAAGGAGAGAGAAAGTGGTTAGGATATTTTTGAAAAAGATATAATTTGAAAAATTTTGACCAAGTCAACCCAAGTAATTCGAAAATTATGAGAAATTAAAGGAGAATATATTTTTTTTATTTTTGAATTTTATTATGAAAGAGAAAAACACACAAAAGATACAAGACTTAAAATTTTTAGATCTAATGCTCCTTGTTTTCGAAAATTTTTTGAGGAAAAACACCAAGGAACACCAAACTTAAAAATTTTAAGATCAAAACACAAAGAAGGCTCAAGAACACCTTGAAGATTCACAAGAACACCAAGAACAAAAGAAAGAACACCAAACTTAGAATTTTTAGAAAACCAATTTAAATTTTTCGAAAACTAAAGAGATAGTAACAAGAAAACACCAAACTTAAAGTTTGGCACAAGATTTAATCAAAGAAAAATTATTTTTGAAAAAAAAATTAAAAAGAAGATACCCAATTACTAAGAACATAAACCAATGCTCTAGCCAATTGAGCTATAAATGTAATGTGTTTTAAAGAGGTATTTTTAATAAATAAAAATATTTTTTTTGAAAGCTAATATTTTGAAAATGCACAAGAAAAACAAGAAAAGGGCAATTGACACCAAACTTAAAACATGACACTAAACTCACAGAAAAACTATAAAAATTAATAAAGAAAAATAATATTTTTTGAAAAAAAAAATTTTTGAAGGAATAATAAAAGATGCAATTCTAGTGAAAAAAAAAGACAAATTTTTCCTAATCTAAGCAACAAGATTCACCGTCAGTTGTTCAAACTCAAACAATTTCCGGCAACGGAGCCAAAAACTTGGTGCACGAAATTGCAATCACAATTTTGCAATCCGCACAACTAACCAGCAAGTGCACTGGGTCGTCCAAGTAATACCTTACGTGAGTAAGGGTCGAATCCCACGGAGATTGTTGGCTTGAAGCAAGCTATGGTTATCTTATTATTCTTAGTCAGGATACCAATAGGGTTCTTTAGTTTTAATTGCAAAAAGTGAAAGTGCATAAAATAAGTAATTGTTATGCAGTAATGGATAATATGTTGGAGTTTTGGAGATGCTTTGTCCTCTGAATTCCTGTAACATAATTCTTTCTCACTTTCATAAATGCAAGGCTCCTTCCATGGCAAGCTGTATGTAGGAAATTACTGTTGTCAATGGCTACTTCCCATCCTCTCAGTGAAAATGGTCCAAATGCTCTGTCACAGCACGGCTAATCATCTGTCGGTTCTCGATCATGTCGGAATAAGATCCATTGATCCTTTTGCGTCTGTCACTACGCCCAACACTCGCGAGTTTTAAGCTCGTCACAGTCATCCAATCCCAGAATCCTACTCGGAATACCACAGACAAGGTTTAGACTTTTCGGATTCTCAAGGATGCTGCCAATGGATTCTAGCTTATACCACGAAAATTCTGATTAAGGAATCTAAGAGATACTCATTCAATCTAATGTAGAACGAAGGTGGTTTTCAGGCACAAGTTTATGGATTGAGGAAGGTGATGAGTGTCACAGATCATCACCTTTTTCATAGTGAAGCGCGAATGAACATCTTAGATAGGAACAAGCGTGCTTGAATGCAAAACAGAAATAATTGCATTAATTCATCGAGACGCTGCAGAGCTCCTCGCCCCCAACAATAGAGTTTAGAGACTCATGCCGTCAAAAGGTATATAATTTAGATCTAAAATTTCATGAGATGAAAAATAAGTTTCTAAAAGTTGTTTAAATACTAAACTAGTAACCTAGGTTTACAGAAAATGAGTAAACTAAGATAATTGGTGCAGAAATCCATTTATGGGGCCCACTTGGTGTGTGCTAGGACTGAGACTTAAGCTTCTCACATGCCTGGGCTGTTTCTGGAGTTGAACGCCAGGTTGTAACCTATTTCTGGCGTTGAACTCCAACTTGCAACCAGTTTCTGGCGCTGAACGCCAGACTGCAACATGGAACTGGCGTTGAATGCCAGTTTACGTCATCTATCTTCGCGAAAAGTATGGACTATTATATATTGCTGGAAAGCCCTAGATGTCTACTTTTCAACCCAATTAAGAGCGTGCCAATTGGACTTCTACAGCTACAAAAAATCCATTCCGAGTGCAGGGAGGTCAGAATCCAACAACATCAGCAGTCCTTTTTCAGCCTAGATCAGAACTTTGCTCAGCTCCCTCAATTTCAGTCAGAAAATACCTGAAATCACAGAAAAACACACAAACTCATAGTAAAGTCCAGAAATATGAATTTTGCCTAAAAATTAATAAAAATATACTAAAAACTAACTAAAACATACTAAAATCTACATGAAATTATCCCCAAAAAGCGTATAAAATATCCGCTAATCACCCTCCAAGGAGCCCAAGGCTCCGAACACCCGACGCGGCGAGGTCACTGCTTCTAGAAGGCAGTGATCAAAAGGATAAGATCTCAATAAACTCCCAAGATATAAGATAAGATAAGATTATCACCCATAGGGAGGCCACCAAACCTTACTACAAATGCACTAGAGCCCCCACTCCAGTCTATATAAAAAACCTGCAGGCGGAGTCTGTTGCAGGTACCACTCCCCAACCTCCTCATGAGAAACTCAAAATAGGTGACACCTCGACACCAACAAGTCGGACGCTGCCACTCGAAGGGATTAGGACCTCACGTTCAAACCCGACTCAACGTTTCAGGTAACCCTTAGAACAGTTTCTATTATTTAGAATTTGACTATTAATTGTGCAAAAAATAAAAAAGAATTTGACCATTTATTGTGTTTAAAATATAAAAAATAGTAAATTTACCGTTGGATTTACCGGAAAAAAAATCCGACGGTAATTATCCGAGAAAGCAAATAGTGGAGCGCCAAAATTACCAGCGAAAAGTTTCCGTCTATAATTAAGTAGTTTTTAGGCAAAGAATCCGTTGCAGAATTTGACGGTAACTTCCGGTGGATTGAAAGATCCGAGGTAATTGGTTACCAGCGAGGGTTATACCGTCGAATTAGTTCCGACGAAAAATCAGCTGGTAAATATATTACCGACAGAATATTTTCGTTATTCCACCGATAAATCCGACGATATTCAGCATTTTTCTTGTAGTGTTTACAAATGATATAAAGGGTAATTTACACTGCTAAAATAAACGGGGATGAATATTATGTAGATGTCCTAAACTAAAAATAGTTATACACTTTGTTCTGAACCACTATATATAAATCGAATGAATTAAACTCGATTACATTAAATGAATGTAACATTCCATTTATTAGGAAATTAATTTCACTCGCTTCGATTTATTAAGGGAAGACACTGAATCACACTAAATCGAAGCTATATAATTCGATTTAGTATTGCATAGCTAAATCGAAGTTATTAAAATTCGATTTAGCGTTAGTACTTAATATCAAAATCTCTATTGACACCCTTCTTCATACTCGTTGTGGCAAGTATAATATTAGCAGTTTAGAATATAACATTTCTCTTAATTTCTTTTAGAGTAAAGTATCATTTTTGTCCTTAATGTTTGGGGTAAGCTCAAAGTTGTTCCTAACGTTTCAATCGTCCTATTTAAGTCCCTAACGTTTCAAAATTGGCTCAATGTTGTCCTGCCATTAGGGATCCGTTAACAGAATTGATGGTGAGACAAAATTGAGACAATTTTAAAACAATAGGGACTTAAATAGAACAAAACCTTGGGGACAAAAATGATACATAGAAATAAATTTTAATTTTATCCTTCAATAATATCATTTTTTACTGTATATAATATTCAATTATTTTTTAATCACATCTAAGTAAATTACACTTAATCACACTACTTTCATTCTAAATAAATTTTTTTATATTTTTATTTTAACTTATAACTTTAAGTGTAAAATTATAAAAAAATAAATTTATTTAGAATGAAAGTAATGTGATTAAGTGTAATTTAGTTATATGTGATTAAAAAATAATTGAATACTATGTATAGTAAAAAATTGATATTATTGAAAGATAAAACTAAAATTTATTTCTATATATCGTTTTTGTTCCCAATATTTTCGTCCTATTTAAGTCCCTAACATTTCAAAATCGTCTCAATTTTGTCCCGCCGTCAATTCTGTTAACGAATCCTTAACGACAGAACAACATTGAGTTAATTTTAAAAAGTTAGGGACTTAAATAAGACGATTGAAACGTTAGGGACAACTATATGACTTACTCCAAACGTTAACAAAAACGATACTTCACTCTTTTTTTTAGTTCAATTAGAAAATTAGTAATCTTTAGTAAATATCAATCAAATTTTTTAATTTAATTATATTATTATTATATAGTTTAAATATTAAAAATTTAAATTATAATTTCTAATTTAAATTCTGAATTTTAATTTAAACTCTAAATTCAATCTCCAAAATTAGAAGATTAAAATGTAATTTTATAATCTAATTTTTTATTGTTTTAATCGATACTTTTATCTATCACTCTAATTCTTTTAGTCTAATCATCCAATAATACATTTTAATTTCAATATAATATTACTTTTACCCTAATATTTGTCCTGAAATCAAACATTCCCTAATTCCCTTTATCTCCCAACTTCACCTCCATTTAATTAGCATTAGGCCGTTCTTTTGTTACCAAAGGGATCTACGTACAATGTCTTAGATTTTTCTCTGTTGGGCAGGAGTGAATAAGAAGCAATGCAATTGGACATATTTCTTTGTGCAACTTCACTTTCACATAATTTACTTCCACAAGTGGCAAAGGTTAAAAAGCATTATTAGAGAGGGTGGTGATGACTCCTTAAGAACCCACATGCAAAGTTGCTAGTCATGTAGCCCTTTCCATCCTTGTTCTATATATTGCCAGCTATGAATCTGATTGCATTGCTCAACTAACAATTTCTAACGAAATTTCGTTTATTAGTATCAATCAGTTTGTTGAAACTTGTAAATGCCATAATAACTACTGTTGATGATTTTATTTTGAATCTTAACATTCATATAGATTGATGACTTGTATCAGTTGTATGTATATATCAACAATGTTTAAATGCTCAATGTTCTCCCCAGCTACATGCTATGAATCACAATTCAAATCTCAGCTACTACTCTTTCAAAAATCAACCTCAAATAAAATCTTTCCTGCATTTGATTTTGGTATATTAACTAGTTAATTGCATATAAACACAAGATACTAAAATATGAATACAGAGACACACATAATTATGTTTAATAGATAAGATATGAATAAAAATATTATGTTTTGAAATAATGAATTAATATATTCAGAGATACCGAACGAAAACATAACTTATTTTTTTTTCTTTTGTTATCACTATTTATTTCTTATAATTATTTTTTTACCAATTTATTTATTTATTTATTTTGTGTGAAAAAAAACGATAAACTAAAGTTTTTATTATTTATTTTGTCTTATATTCAATTTATTATTACATAAAATATAAAAATATTAATTTTTGTATTTTTATTTTTTGTGTTTTATTTTTAGTGTCATGTTTTATTTTATTCTCAAAACCAAATTAAGTTATATACTAGCAGCTAATGTTAAAGAATTCAATTCATTTATTACTTTTGTTTCACAGAAAAAGAT
>NC_029773.3:17718506-17723166 GCF_000817695.3 Arachis duranensis | reverse complement strand
AGGTATGTAGATTCTATTTTAAAATATTGGGTAACAAAAAAATATTAATATATTTTGTAATAAATAAATATTAATAAGATAAATTTAAATTATTTAGACTGATTTTTTTTTTAGTATTATTACTTTTTTTATAAAAAATTATTTTATTTGCAAATTGCAATTTTCCTTTCTATCTTTTGATGTGTACGAATATGTCATCAACTTGTGATCTGTCCCTCAAGTGTAACTTTGAGTTCATTAGGGACTTTATATATATCATATGAAAAATTAAATTATTATGTATGTAATGTATACGTATAGTTTCCAATAAAAAAAAGCCAGTGAAGAAAACTGATTTAGTTTATGTGTGAATGGCGTGTACAATTTAAGTATTAGTATAGAAGCATCCTAGGAAAGGTAACCAAAATCTTTGAGTAAACCATAAGGGAAGTTTTTTAATGATGATCTACATTATTACGAACAAACTCTATAGAAGATTGTCTTCAAAAAAGCACTTCATGATCACACCCTATTTTAATGTTCCATCACAAAACAGTCTTCAATCCTTTCACCATGTTGTTGGGGCCATTATTATTGTTAGTATATTAATAAACACTAAATTACTTATTAGTTTACTTTTTATTTATTAAATATACATAAAAATAATAAAGACAAAATTAGTTGAGATAATAAATTATTAAATTAATAAAAATATTTGGATTTAAATTTTAAAAATCACAAAAATTTATTTTTTTGAATTATATAAATCGAAAGACATTAAAACAAAAAAGGTTGTGTACTAATCCTTTTTATGTCGCCATTATATATAATATAAAGATAGATATAAAAATAGATATAAACTATTATTATTATCGAGGAAAAGTATCAAACTGTTAAACTAAAGTTTGACGAAACTATTCATCATGATAATGTTTTTCCATCTACCACATATATATCATAAAGTGAGCATCAAATATTCGGTGTAGCTTTGAAAACTCACCTTTCATTTCTTCCTTCCATTAATTATGTTTCTCATATAGTCCTATTCCTCGTGATGCTGCATTTGTTTAGCAATTACAAATTTTCATTTACACACAAACACAAACAAAGAAAAGCTAATAAGAGAAGAGTGGTAGTAAACTGAAGAAGAATGAAAATTCCAACAAGGCTCTATAGCTTTCAAAGGCCACATCAGTTGTTGATGTTTCATAGAAAACCCAACAGCAAAGTTATTAGCTCTTCAGTGACACTTGGCAGCAATAATGTGAAAAGACGATGTTACCCTTCATCTTCAAGCATTCTAGGGGAGGTTTATTTCAAGTTGAAGGGTAAATTGAAGCAAGTTCTCCGGTGGAAAAGGAGCAATGCTACTCCAAACTATACCTATGATCTTCATAGCTATTGGCTCAACTTTGATGATGGTCCTCCTTCAATTCATCATGTCCCATCTAAAGTTTGTTGATCCTTTTTTTTGTTTTCTTGAGTGATTATTATTATGATGATGAATAATAGTTGATTTACATTTTGTTGTTATTCCATAGTCATGTGGTGGAAACATACTTTGTTAAATTGCTTAATTGTAAATTGATTTAAACTAAATAATGTTTGTTCAAAAACATCTTTTTCTTTTCTTCTGCTTTGAACCAAGGCATATATATTTTGATTAGTTCTTTGATCATCATGTTTGAACCTCAATTAACTTTTGGAATAGTTTCAAATTGTGGACGGTAACATCTGCATTATTAGGCCGCAATTGACGAAGCTTATTTTCTTTAATTAGGAGGAAATTAGAAGTGCACACATATTTTCTTATTATATATATGATCTATCATCTTGAATTCTTGATGGTAATTATCTCCTTCCAACTACTACATTTGATGATAGGTATATTTTTATATATTGCAATTGATTTATTTTATCTCAAAATTAGTCAAATTTTATCTCAAAATTGCTTTTGTAATGGTTTCTTCATATCTTTATATTTATGCGTTAATTAAGATAACTACTAAACAGATCCTAAATAAAAGCTTAATAGACACAATATTTCATCATTCTTTCATGCATTTTAGGCATAGATGTGGAAATTAAATTTGTAAATGCAATGCAAACATTATCCCAAGATCAGGCAATTGTTTGTATACAAATTAAAATAAAGGGGAAAAAAGGGGAAGAAAAAGGGTCCCCTAGCTGCCCAATATATATTATAATATTCTCTTGCTTTATTCCCTTGGTTGGATTACTTGCTATATTTTTTTATTTTTATTTTTATTTATTTATTTTTTTTCCCAACAACTTCATTTTAGGTGCAACTGTTGTTGCTTTAATGTGTTAATTTCAAGGAACCAATCAACCAACTGTTTAAAGGGTTCTATATTAGTTTAAGATTTGATTGAAAACGTATATGAATGCAACATTTTTCTTTGAAATAGAAATAAAATCGAATCATAATTAAGTAGTACCTAATTGGTTACATGTAGGAAAACTTATCCTCCTTATCCAATAACAACACTTATATTAATGCCTAAAAGAGGAATGCTTGGGACTTTCAGAATTTATTGCATGTTTTTAGTTATTAGTTAATTATTAATGTTTAAAAATACAAGATAAAATATGTTATTAAATTATTAGGCTAAAAAAATTAAATTAAAAAAATTAAATTAATAATTAAATAATAATAAAAATAATAAATTTTGATAGTTTTCTAATGGTTCTCTACATGAAATATTACTTAAACTAATAGAAGTTTAATTTTAAGTGTTTCCATCAATATATTTAAGGGCAACAACAAACCTTTGCCATAAAATTATTTATGTAAAGTGTGTAACATTGGAATAATAGTATGATCACAGTTTAACTAATTATTATCATATATCAAATAATAAGTAGTTGTTATTATAATATGTATTGTTTGATAAATAAATAAGTTTCTTTTATTAAATATTGAGATTTATTTGTTATTATAAGATGAACTATAATATTATTAAGAGATAATTATTTTATAATTTAGTTTAAATTATTTTTAATCATATATAATTATTAAAAATTATATTAATAATTTCAAAAAGTCAATATATAAATACAGAGAGAGTGATGGCTGTTTAAATGATTTATAATAAAAATTCTTAATTTACTATTATTGATTTTGTTGTTGTTATTATTATTATTATTTTATTTTATTTTTGATAATTTTGACAGGATGTATCTAATCAAGTTTATATCACCATTTTAATTTGAGGAGTAAATATAAAGAGTAGACTTAACCCAATATTTAATCAATACTTTTATTGAATTGATGTATAATAAAAATTACAATTGATAATTTACATTTGAAGACTTTGTATAATAAATGACGTAATAAGGATAACTTGAGAATAATAAGAAACCAAAATAAAGGAAATAATTGAAATTGATAGTAAAACAAAGGTGTTTGTTACGGTACGATGATAAATTTATACTACTGATATGTTTAAAATATAGATAAATAACAATAAAATATGTGGAATTTATTTTCCACGTCAGCATTTAATTCTTTTTAAATATATAGTATATCATCCCTTTTATTAAAATATCCTTTTAATTAAATAAAAATAAAAAACATTTATTTATTTAATTTTATAAAAAGACTTAAACATCCTTCCTTTATTTGATTAGACAAAAATATCCTTTTAAATTAATCAAATTTTAGAATTCAATTAATCCTAATTTTATAGTTTCAAATAATTAAAACAACAAAACAAAAATACATTAAAAAAATAAAAAATCAAAATTGTTCTTCATCTGTGTTAAACATATTAAAAAAACAAAAAACCAAAATTGTTTTTCATCTGGGTTCAGAAACCTTCTCGTTCACGCCTCTGAAGGTTTCAGCCTTCTTCATCTTCTTCTCTTCTCTCCTCTTTCTATCCTCTCTCTCTGTCTCTCTCTTCTCCTCGATCTCTTTCATCTGTCTTTGCGTCGCACGCAAGACGCCATCGTTTTGCTGGGATGCCCTAGCCAATTACACAACCCAGCAACCTTAGCTCCACACAACGGCTAAACGCGAACCCATCCCTCCCATCACCCTCGAGCTCCTCCTTCCTCTCTCCATCATCGATCTCACTCCCTCACCTCCGTCCATCTCCCGTCGCCTTCGCCGAAAGGAGTTTCGAAGCCACCGTCGTTATCGTGCAGCTCTGTTCCACCATCGTGCAGCTACTGTTTCAGCTTTGAAAGCACCGCCACGCAGCTCGGTTCCATCGTCGTCGGGCTCGCCTCCTTTTTCCGTCGCGCAGTGGTGCACGAAATTGCAATCACACTTTTGCAATCCCATACAACTAACCAGCAAGTGCACTGGGTCGTCCAAGTAATACCTTACGTGAGTAAGGGTCGATCCCACGGAGATTGTCGGCTTGAAGCAAGCTATGGTTATCTTGTAAATCTTAGTCAGGATATCAAAGATTATCAGGATTGATTGTAAAAAGCAAAAGAACATAAAACAGGTACTTGAATTGCAGTGATGGAGAATAGGTTGAGGTTTTGGAGATGCTCCATCTTCTGAATCTCTGCTTTCCTACTGTCTTCTTCTTCAAGCACGCAAGGCTCCTTCCATGGCAAGCTGTATGCAAGGGTTTCACCGTTGTCAGTGGCTACCTCCCATCCTCTCAGTGGAAATGTTCAACGCACCCTGTCACGGCACGGCTAT
>NC_029773.3:17716726-17717410 GCF_000817695.3 Arachis duranensis | reverse complement strand
AGATTGTGACTCAGCTTTGCTAGAGTCCCCAATTAGAGGTGTCCAGGATTCTTAAGCACACTCTTTTTGCCTTGGATCACAGCTTTATTTCTTTCTTTTTCTTTTTCTTTTTCTCTTCCTTTTTTTTTCGAAATTTTTTTTTGTGTTCACTGCTTTTTCTTGCTTCAAGAATCAATCTAATGATTTTTTTAGATCCTCAATAACAGTTCTCTTTTTCCTCATTCTTTCAAGAGCCAACAATTTTTAACATTCTCAAAATAACAAATTCAAAAGACATATGCACTATTCAAGCATTCATTCGGAAAACAAAAATTATTGTCACCACATCAAACTAATTCAACTAGTTTCAAGGATAAATTTCGAAATTCTGTACTTCTTGTTCTTTTGTGATTAAAGCATTTTTCATTTAAGAGAGGTGATGGAGTCATAGGACATTCATAGCTTTAAGACATGAATTTTAAATTTTTTTAATTATGAATTAAAAACAAGACTCAAAAATAAATATAAGATGAGACTAGAAAATAAAATAAAAAACAAAAAATTTAAATAGGCTCCTAATGATAGAGGTTTTCACAGAGTTAGGACTCAACAACCTTGATTTTGAGAAGTGGATGCTCCCTCAACTTGAGATGAGAGCTTTCGGCGTTTCAACTCTTGGAGTTCACGCCCCTGCTTCTCTTGTTC
>NC_029773.3:17715499-17716037 GCF_000817695.3 Arachis duranensis | reverse complement strand
TGATCGAATTGAACTTTCGGGATCACTGATCTCAGACCCATTATTTTGTGGTAATGGTCTGCATGTTTTTTTTTGTTAAGAACTTCTCTTGATTCCAAAGATTCTTTGGATTATTCTCTTTCTTTCCTCTTAAATTGGTTTGTTTTCCTTTAGGAGCCATGATCTTAATGAGTCTTGGCTTAGTGATCACGGAAAAGCACACCAAACTTAGAGGTTTGCTTGTCCTCAAGCAAAAGAAAGGAAAGAAGAGAGAGAGAGGAAGAGCAAATTCGAATGGTGTGGGGAATAAGGGGGGCCAAACGTGTATTTATAAAGTGGGGAGGAGAGATTTCGAAAAAAAAAGAAAAATTTGAAAGGAGATTTGAGAAGATATGGAAAGAAATTGAGAGAAGGGTGAGTTTTTGAACCAAATTTGGGAATGATTTGAGAGATTTGAAGAAGGATTTTAGATTTTTGAAAATTTGAAAGTGAATGATGAGAGATTGAAATGTGTTTTTGTAGAAAAATATGGGTAAGAAAAGGAAAGTTTGAAAAAATT
>NC_029773.3:17715132-17715347 GCF_000817695.3 Arachis duranensis | reverse complement strand
TTTTGGGCGTTTAACGCCCAGCCAGGTGCCCTGGCTGGCGTTAAATGCCAGAATTCCTTTATCACTGGGCGTTTTTCTAAATGCCCAGGATGCTGCACACCTGGCGTTAAACGCCCAGAATGGTGCCCATTCTGGCGTTTAACGCACAAAATGGCACCATTCCTGGCGTTAAACGCCCAGAATGGTACCCATTCTGGCGTTTAACGCCCAAAATG
>NC_029773.3:17710895-17712402 GCF_000817695.3 Arachis duranensis | reverse complement strand
CTCTCCCAGAAATGCATATTTTAGGGATGGTGGTAGTGGTTTGAGTTCAGGTTTGGGAGGCTTATCCTCCTCCTGAGGAGTTTTCGAAAATTCCTTTGCTTCCTCTGGTTCTTCTTGATCAGGTTGAGCATCTTTGAAGATGTCCTCAAGCTCTGATTCTAGGCTTTTAGTCATATTGATCTCTTCTACCAGAGAGTTAATAATGTCAGCGCCCATGCAGTCATTTGGTGTGTCTGGATGCTGCATAGCTTTTACAGCATTCAACTTGAACTCATCCTCATTGACTCTCAGGGTTAATTCCCCTTTTTGGACGTCAATGAGGGTTCGTCCAGTTGCTAGGAAAGGTCTTCCTAGAATGAGAGTTGTACTCTTGTGCTCCTCCATTTCCAGCACCACAAAGTCAGTAGGAAAGGCAAATGGCCCAACCTTGACAATCATGTCCTCAATCATGCCTGATGGGTATTTAATGGAGCCATCAGCAAGTTGGAGGCATATCCAGGTTGGTTTGACTTCTCCAGTCAACCCAAGCTTTCTGATAGTGGATGCAGGTATTAGATTGATGCTTGCTCCAAGATCACATAAGGTTGTCTTGGTACAGGCACCTTCTAATGTGCATGGTATCATAAAGCTTCCTGGATCCTGAAGCTTTTCTGGTAAGCTTTTCAGAATGACTGCACTGCATTCTTCAGTGAGAAACACTTTTTCAGTTTCTCTCCAATCCTTCTTATGACTTAAGATTTCTTTCATGAACTTAGCATAAGAAGGTATTTGCTCAAGTGCCTCTGCAAACGGAATCTTTATTTCAAGAGTCCTTAGATAGTCTGCAAAGCGGGCAAATTGCTTATCCTATTCCGCTTGGCGGAGTTTCTGAGGATAAGGCATCTTGGCTTGATATTCTTCAACCTTAGATGCTGCAGGTTTATTCCTTACAGAAGTGGTTGAAGAAGCCTTGTTAGAGGGATTCCTTACAGAAGTGGTTAAAGAAGCCTTGTTAGAGGGATTACTGTCAGCACTCTCAGGTGTCTGATCCTCCCTTGGCGTCTAAACGCCAGGATTGGGTGGAAAATGGGCATTTAACGCCAACTTTTCCCCCTTTTCTGGCGTTTGAACGCCAGAACTGGGCAAGGAATGGGCGTTTAACGCCAACTTTCCTTCCCTCTCTGGCGTTTGAACGCCAAAAGTATTCCTCTCCGGGCTCTTACTGTCCTCAGAGAAATTTTGAACAGTGGGTTGGTTATCCTCTGTCAATTGTTCCATATTTGGTCTTTTGCTCTTTTGAGCAGTGTTATTCAGTGTTTTCCCACTCCTCAGTTGAACTGCTTGACATTCCTCTGTTATCTGTTTAGATATTTGCTGTTTAGCTTGATTCAACTGCAGTTCCATGTTCTTGTTAGCAACTTTAGTTTCATGGAGCATCTCTTTAAATTCTGCTAACTGTTCTGTCATCAGGAGCAATTGTTGATTAAGCTCAATCATCTATTCTTGAGGATTAGGATCAGTGACTACT
>NC_029773.3:17709648-17710697 GCF_000817695.3 Arachis duranensis | reverse complement strand
GATGTCTAACTGTACCCACTCTGAAAACATTTCAGAGGGACATTTTCTTAGCATACCTCTATACCTCTCCCAGGCATTATAAAGGGATTCATTATCCTCTTGTTTAAAGCCTTGGATGTCCAGCCTTAGCTGTGTCATCCTCTTTGGAGGGTAAAAGTGATTCAGGAATTTGTCTGATAACTGTTTCCATGTCTTTATGCTTGCTGTAGGTTGGCTATTTAACCACCTTTTAGCTTGATCTTTTACAGCAAATGGAAACAGTAATAGTCTGTAGACATTCTGATCTACCTCTTTATCATGTACTGTGTCAGCAATTTGTAAGAATTGTGCCAGAAACTCAGTAGGTTCTTCTTGTGAAAGACCGGAATACTGGCAACTTTGCTGCACCATGATAATGAGCTGAGGATTCAACTCAAAACTACTGACTCCGATGGAGGGTATACATATACTACTCCCATATGAAGCAGTAGTGGGGTTAGCATATGACCCCAAAGTCCTTCTGGACTGCTCAATGGGTTAGCATATGACCCCAGAGTCCTTCTGGACTGATCAATTCCACTTAGGTCCATAATGGATAAAGGGAAATGATATGGATTGCAAATAGATAAAATATTTTTTTTTTGGAGAATTAAACGAAAAAAATAAAATAAAATAAAAGGAAATTAAGATAAAAATTCGAAAATCAAAAAGAAAATAAGATCAAAGCAAATTGTGAACTGAATCAATTAGTTAAATAAAAAGATTTTGAAAAGAGCAATTAAAAAGATATGATTGAAAAATTTTATGAAAAAGATTTGATTTTTGAAAAGAGGAAAGAGAAAAACAACAAAATGACACCAAACTTAAAACTTTTAGAAAATCAAACACTAATTTTCGAAAATTTTTTAAGGGAAAACACAAAGAGGACACCAAACGTAGAATTTTTATAGATCAAAAAGAGACTAAGGACATGCAAAATCGAAAAACTAAAAGAAAAGTAAAAGCATGCAATTGACACCAAACTTAAAATATGAAACTAGACTCAACTAAAAGACTCTAAACCAACAAAA
>NC_029773.3:17691330-17709374 GCF_000817695.3 Arachis duranensis | reverse complement strand
GTGGTTGTCAGGCACGCGTTCATAGTTGAGAGTGATGATGATTGTCACGGATCATCACATTCATCTGGGTTAAGAACAAGTATTATCTTAGAATGGAAGCAAGCATGATTGAATAAGAAACAGTAGTAATTGCATTAATCCATCAAGACACAGCAGAGCTCCTCACCCCCAACCATGGGGTTTAGAGACTCATGCCTTAGGAAGTACACAAAGAAACGTGTAAAGTGTCATGAGGTACAGATACAATGTCAAAAGATCCTATTAATAGTAAACTAGTAACCTAGGGTATACAGAAATGAGTAAATGACGTAAAAATCCACTTCTGGGTCCACTTGGTGTGTGCTTGGGCTGAGCAATGAAGCATTTTCGTGTAGAGACCTTTTCTGGAGTTAAACGCCAGCTTTCATGCCAGTTTGGGCGTTTAACTCCAAGTTTTATGCCAGTTCCAGCGTTAAACGCTGGAATTTCTGAGGCTGTTTTGCCACGCCGGTTTGGGCCATCAAATCTCGGGCAAAGTATGGACTATTATACATTGCTGGAAAGCCCAGGATGTCTACTTTCCAATGCCATTGAGAGCGCGCAAATTGAGCTTCTGTAGCTCCAGAAAATACACTTCGAGTGCAGGGAGGTCAGAATCCAACAGCATCTGCAGTCCTTTTCAGTCTCTGAATCAGATTTTTGCTCAGAACCCTCAATTTCAGCCAGAAAATACCTGAAATCACAGAAAAACACACAAACTCATAGTAAAGTCCAGAAAAGTGAATTTTAACTAAAAAACTAATAAAAATATACTAAAAACTAACTAGATCATACTAAAAACATACTAAAAACAATGCTAAAAAGCGTATAAATTATCCGCTCATCACGCAGCTCTGTTCCATCATCGCCGGCGCTATCTCTGTTCCACCTGTCATCCCTTCAGTCGTTCCCTTGTCCCCCTCTTGCTCAGGATCTGCCCTACTCTGTTCTAGGGCTTCTAGCTTCTAGGTAATTTTTTATAACAATTATTGAATAATTGTTGTTAGTTAATTTGTGAACTTGTTATGGGTTGAATAAGTGTTAATTAATCTGTGAATCTTATTATTTTTACTGTGAATTACTCCATTGTTAATTATTCTGATAATTTATCGAAGAAGGCTATGTTTGATGAGGATGAGGAAGATAAATACAAGGAAAGGAATCCGGGAAATAGTTTGAAGAGAAAAGAGAGTGGCGGTGGAGGAAAGTCAACCTTGGAAGAATTGATAAGGGAAGAGAAGAAAAAGGAGAAAATAAACAGGAAAGACCATTGGTTGCGTGAGGGAATAATTGTTAAGGTTATGGGCAAGGCCTTGGCAGAGAAGGGGTACTATAAGCAAAAGGGTGTGGTGGAATGATACATTGGAAACTTCATGTCACCGGAAAACTCTTTCACAGTGGGTTAGCTCATAAAGTATGCTCTTCATTCATATAGTACTACCTTCAACATTTCGCTCGACTATGGCATTTTCTACTACTATTATTTTTATTTTGGTTTTTTTATTTGATGAGTATGATATATAATATTAATAACTCAACAATAAAGTTCTAATTCTTGATTTTGTGAGAGATGTGGTATGTGTGTGTAAGTAAACATAATTATTCCAATTTTACTCCTTCTCTACTAAACTGTATTCTTGATGACAAAACAAGAGAGAAGAAAAAAGCTTGTCTTAGTTCTGTGACTGTCAAAGTAGATTATAACCAATTCTATAGTTGCTTTTGTCTTTAGGCCTTACCCCCTGCTGCGTGGCAACTTGACCAAGTATTGACCAATCAATACATTTTTTTTTAATTTTAATGTTTTCTGTGACTTCAACTCTTAAGCTTTATAATATTGTAAGTACTGCGTTGTTAACTTGTCTATTATTTTATATTTGGTTTCTTGCAGGCTATAAATCCTCTGGAGCTATTCATGGATGCTCTAAAGAAAATCCAATCACAATTTTATGAAGACTTTCCACCACATCCACAGGAACAGATCTATGGGTTTGCCACCGCATCAACCATGAAACCAACCCAATGGAGCTGTAAGTTTATGGGCCCAAATTATTACTTTAGTACTTCTTTTTTAATATAAGATCTTCAATATTCATGATTATATTTTCTACTGTAGATCCTGGAGGTGGAATCAACCAAATTCTAGGGAAATGTACTATTTCAGGAGATGTCAGGTTTATGCTCTAGGAAATTACAATCAATCTAGATTTTTCTTTTAGGAATGGTTTTGATATGGCATTAGTGATGTTTTTATTTTGTGTGTTGCAGGTTAACCCCATTTTACAAGTAAGCAACATCTTATAATATGGCCAAAGTTGTCCTCTTTTTGGAACTTTGGATCCAATTTTTTATTCTTCGTTTACTAGTATATTTCATTTGCAAAGTAATTTCGTAAAGGTAGAAGAAAACATGTGAGAATCAGAGATTTCAATGATTTTTCAAGCATATCCTGTGGTCTAATACTTTGTTCAGTGTGAAGGATGTAGTGAAGGATGTAGTGACAAAGCTGCAAGAATATGTGGACAACATTAATCTCAACATACATAAGCTAGAAACACGGGGTCCTGTTTCAAAATATGTCTTGCCTGATGATGACTTAAGGGGAAGTTTTGACTTATTTATCCTCCACTACATATAGCTATTAAGGTTTGGATCCCTTGATTTTTAATTTTCACGTATGTGTAGCTATTAAGGCTTCCTTTGTATTCTTCTACACCCTTACTCTAACTTTTGATGAGGCAAATTCTAGAGTAGCTTGTGATCTTAATTTCAGAGGCTACCATATTTTGTGCAAAGCAACTGAAGAAGTAGTTGGGCATGTGAAGCCTTACTTAATTACTGGAAGTTTTCCACTCATTCGGGAGCTACAGGTGACAATACATTCTCGTTGCTCGGCGAAAATTAAAAATCTTTTCTAGTTGTAGGCAGTTAGCACTCAGATCCCTTACTTGAACTCTTATTTTTTCTACCGCAGGATGAAGGTTTTGATGTCCAAACTGCTGGATATGGTATGGCCTTCCTAAGAACAAATTTATACACGTTGAATCTTGATGTAGATAAGAAATAAGTTACTCACTTGCGTTTCATGTTACTATTAGGTCTAATGGATACATACCATGCCCAGAATGAGTACTGCCTTTTTACGGATATGTCTCAAGGGTATCGAATTTTTGCAAGCATCATCGCTCAATTAGAGGAAGATTGAGACTACTAGTTGAACTTCATTCTAGCATTCCACAGCCTATGAATATGTCATTGTTGCTAAAGCTGAAGGAAGTCCTTAAGTGACTCTGTATTTATTGTATGTATGAATTAGAAGTTTGGTGGTATTGATTTCTACACTAGTCTTACGAAAATAGTTGACTTAGTACACTATTATCTAAGTTATATGTTGTTTTATACTATTACTAATATGTATTTTCTTTTCCTTTTTGGGTGATATATAATGCTCCATGTGAGAAAATGTTTAATTAAAATTTTCAGTTTTATCTACCCAAAATAAATTCCTTTTCTTTATGAAGAATCTTATGTAACATTGTTTAGATGCTTATCTATTTACCTACTTTCTTTTGCATTTACAGCTTGACTTTAACCAGCACCTAACTTGTATGTCTTTTTTTGTCTCTCATTTAGCCCGGTCAACATTGGGGTAAAGCCATAAAGGATATATACTACCCCACTACGTCACATGTTGAATTATTCACCCCATGATAGCTAGTGGTTCAAATAAAACGTTCCATGGATAATTTAAATGGAACAGTAAATGTGCTATTTGTTTCACCAAACATTTTCCCCCATTTTATTGGAAAATATTCATAACTGGAAAATTTTGTAATCAGAACTTGTTTATTCTGTATGTAAGAGATCTCAACTAACACAATTATACAATTTTCCTTTACAAGATTAACAACTCTAATACATATACAATTTTTCATCAAGTTGTGTCAGCCATGGATGGTATTTCAAAATCTACTTGGAATATCTTTCTTCTGATTTGAGCTGTTGGATTCTTTGCCGTAGTCTACGCTAGTGGTCATGAATTTTCCAAAGACCATGTCCCAATATAACCATTGAGTATATGCCATGTGTGATAATGGGAGCTAGAATGTTATTTGTCTGTTACATAACCATTGCCAATTAGTTTATCCTTGACAATCTTACACAAAACAGAAAAATATTTTCAAAAGATTATATAAAATGTAAAGCTAAGAAGATTACTTGAATCCATTCAAAACCCAAGTAGAGGGCAAGAAGTCCTTCAAGAAGAGGGGAATATATCTTTTTTATTTGGCACTTCTCATACCATGCTGCATACCGAAAGCAGACAGTGCAATCAGACTCATGAAACAGATATAATAAGAAAAAATTGCTTAATCAATGACTAGTAGATATTATATAATAGAGAAAATTTATAAGTTTATGAATTTATTCCACCACTTTCTGAACCAAATAAAACTTTGTTCAATCTATGAATCTATGAACTGATTCTAATGCTTTGCTGCAGGGATAAGTAATTGAACCTTGAAACAACTTTTTCAAATCTTGACGGCCCGAGCGAGATTGCAAAACAGGTGCCACAACATAAGTGGGATCTGAAAGAAGTAAACAAATAAGCAAGAGATCGTTAAGCAAGCTTAAAAACAAAAGAAGTCAATACAAAGGAAAAACATGTTGAAGGGTAATAAGAAGAGGACCTTTGGGCGAGGCAGCCACATAATGGAGAGAACCAGTAAGAACAACTGTGAGTAAAATGAGCTATGAGCTTATTAGTGCATAAGAATGTTAAAACAGTTTTTAAAACTTAAAAAAATTATAATAAAGTTTTCCAGAGAGAGAAGACAAGAATTCAACCATTCTCACATTGGCACCACTGAAGGATATCCTTAAATATGTTGGCTGGTTTATAGGTTTAGTAGTTGTATAGTTGTATTGTTTCTAGGGAATACAATAAAGCGATCAATTTTCTAGATCTTCAACATAATAGATATGTCACAAAATTTGATACCTTCTATCTACCAATATGCAACAATACAAAGGCTATGGGATCAAAGGCATACAGATCACTATGACTTAGTGAGGAATATAAAAGAATATATTCACACATCAACAAACAAAATTACTAGGATCAACAAACAAAATTTTGACACCCAATTTAAAAAAGAAACTAAAGTTAATTCCTAAAGTGGGTCACAAGATTTACATCCTTAATCATCACAGGACCAACCTCAGAGAGAAGGTCCAAGCATGGTGGTAGAATCTCTTTGGAAGCATGGATTGAGCCATACTAAACCAATAGGAGTAGTTTTAACATGGCAGGAGTAATTTTATCATGGCAAGTTTTCATCTTCCACTCAATGAACAATTTATTAAATCAACCACAGTAAAACACAATATAACAATCAAAAGGTAGAGAACAACACCAAAATAATAATTTATCAAATTAATAAGTTAATAAGATCAATTAAAACTAAAAATCAAAATAACAAGTACAATTAACATTTTAAACTACAGCAAACAAACAACAAAATAAGAACTAGAAAACATACTAACCATGAAAACAATAATAAAAAAACAATAACTGAATAATTAATACAAGAAAAAACAAGAAGAAGGAAAAAAATCACCCTAGGATAGAGCAGTTCTGAAATTCAAATAGTACAGGGAAAAGGGAGGAGATTTAAATCGCGACGGAGATGGCTGAATGGAGGCCGACAATGGCGGAACGGTGGCTGAAAGGCCGCGGAACAAAGGCTAAACAGAGGCTCGAACACGCGGCGTAGAGGACTGAACAGAGGGCTAAGCAGCTCGAACAAGTGTTGGCCAAAAAGGGTAGAACAAGGGTTGGCCAAAAAACAGACGCAGAAGCTTGGCCAAAAAGGAGGCGGATACGCAGTGAACAATGGCGACGTTGCGCCGAAGCTATAGCAGAAGCAGTGGCTGGACGTTAGGAATGGCGACGAGAGATGGCTGCTTCGGTGCTTCGTCCAAGCTGCATTCGAGTTCTCTTCTGTCTTCTCTACGTTCTTCAGTGTGTTCGTTCAGAGGCTAGAGAGAGGGAAGTGAGGGAGTGAGGAGGAGCTCGATGAGAGGAAAGAGGAGAGGGGAGTGGATCCTCTCCAGTGGAAAAAAAATTGGATAATGTCCAGTGTGTGATCTCACCATTCATTGTTCTCTGTCTCTTATTAATTTTTGGTCCCATTTATAGAATTAAAGATGAGAGATCACACTTTATTCTCTCCAGTGAAAAAAAATGGAGAGGATCCATTTCCGGAGGAGAGTGGCTGAGTGAGACTGTGAAAGAGGAGAGGCCAAGAAGGTGCTGCGCCTGGTTACTGGTTAGGGTTCCTCTAACCAACAACACCGTTTTGAGCAAATTTTAGAAAATCGGTCGGGTCTCGGTTCGGTTCGAATGACCGGTTCTCGACCGGTTCAACGGTCCAACGACGGTTTCTGAATCTTTCAGTTTTGATATATGACCGATTTGTTTTTTATACCATTCACGGTTCGACTGACCAGTTCAAACGGGTTTTCAGAATCTTGGTCCAAATCGCTTTTTCCCTCGGTTCACGATTTGACCGGTTTGACCAGTCGGTTCGAACCATTTTCAAAACTTTGCATTTTTCCCTAATTCCAAAAATCCGGCCTGGTGATGGTTCGGTTCGACCGACCATTTCTTGGCCGATTCGATGGTTCAATTGCGGTTTTTGAAATTTGAGGTTTTAACATTTGTCCGAGTTGTTTTTTGTAGCGGTTCATGGTTCAACCGGCCGGTCCGAACCGATTTTCAGAAGATAGATTATAACCATTCTCTCATGTTTTTATTTTAAAATGCTTAATATATTTTAGTATCAAATTTTCAATTAAGCTTACAACACAGAAGTGGTTCAAGGAATCAAAATGCTAGAGTGAAAATTAAGCTTCACCTAAATTCAACTAAAATCGAACGAAAGACAGAAACATTAATTTTCAACAAGAGTCCATTAAAAATATAGTGCATAATAATTTTTTAAGTAAAAGAGATGAAACTAACAAGTCTTATTAGTTAATATAATATAAACATGACTACATGACAATTACTATTATTTAATTTTTGTTTGACTCCTTTTGTTTATACTTATTGTAATACCTGGTAGCAGATTCAATCACATTACGCAGCATCAAGTTGTGGGGTCTTAGAATCAAATCCAACGCAAGTCGCATCCTTGTACCATCATTAACCTGAAAAATATAAATATTTTAGGTTACCAACAAAACCATACACATTAGCAATTGAAGTACTATTTTTTTTTAGCAAAAGAAAATTACATTTATTGTATAGCTATACGTCTTCCTGTAGTTTGTCATCCAGGTTGCCACCCATACCCCACAATCATTACTGTGTTAAATAAGACGCGGTTAGCTTATGCAGATAAAAATTTGAAAGAGGAAAACACAAATACAGATATTCCTTACGAGCCAGGAGCTTGTTCTCCTGTTTTTAGCATATCCACAAAAGCAAAATCAAGTGTCCTTTGCCTGAACGGAGTGTTGTATTTATAGAACGAGTCATACTTGAGCATATCTTCCAAATATTTTGCCTATTTATATAGGAAAAAAATTAAATAAAGGACGATATTTGAAACCTAAAAAAAATGTCATAAAAGTGAAAATGGGAAAAGTTAATTTACCAGCTTTACTATACTCGATCTCTTTTGTTCTTTATCTGTAGCAATCGATAGGGCGTTTAGCAGAATTGTTTGATGATTGCACAAAGCAAAAACAACCAGATACCAATGTGTGTTGTTCTCGTTGATAGGTAAAAAAATCTAGTACCAACTTTCACGTATTAGAATATTACTAGATACAATTTTTTAAAAAAAAAATAAAAAGTATAGATCAGTTCATAAAGATAAATGCCACTAAATAATAAAAAAATTAAAAATACAATAAATCATATACCTTTTTTAGACCTTCATCAACTTTTTCCATAAATTCTTTTTGATAATATTTCAACAGAACTTCAATTTTGGTATCACATTGCAGTATGAATTGCTGAATTTAATAGTTAGGGGCTAAATCAGTGACACCAATTAAGTAATAAGATAAAATAAATAAAAATGGTAACAAGCCTGAAAAAAACATTGCGTACCGAAAACACAGCTGGCAAATACCAGTGTGTTTGACATCCTATTTCTTTTTCCTGCATGATTAGCATAGTAGCCACCAAATCCAACACCTATGTGGTAAATAATAAATATATTAGGAATTAAAGTATGCTAGAGATAGCAGTTTAATTATGCACTTACATCCTATTTTTTGTCTTGCATCTCTAATAGCTCAAATGCCTTTTGATGCTTTAAGGCTGCTACTAACATTAAGTATGTAGAATTCCATCGCGTTTCAACATCTAGGCAAACAAGAGTCTTATGTGGAATATTCTCTTGTGCAATACATGCCTTAAACCTAATTAATCTTGAATTTGAAGATCTGACATACTTCACAGCATCTCGAATTTTAGCGACCGAATCATCAATCTCCTTCAATCCATCCTTCACAATCAGGTTTAAAATATGCACACAACATCGCATATGGAGATACTCAACATTCAAAACTGAACTCTTCCAAGAATTTACTCTTCTTTGTAAATACATAACTCCTACATCGTTAGACGATGCATTATCAACTGTCAAACTCAAGATCTTGTTCAACTTCCAGCTATTCAAGCAAGCTTCAACATTTTGAGCCATAATCTCTCCCGTGTGGCTGGTGACTTGGCAAAAATTAAGTATTTTCTTTTGCAACTTCCAGTCCACATCGATGAAATGAGCAGTCAAACACATATACGCCATATTCTGACATGAACTCCAGTTATCAGTTGTAAGACAAACTCTTCCTCCATATTTGGAAAAGTATTTTTGAAGTTGAACCTTCTTTGTTTCATGGAGCACCAAGATGTCACGTGCCAATGTAAAACGTGAAAGAGTATTGAATCCTGGTTGCAAGGCCGCTGAATATTCTTTAAAACCTTGACTTTCTACAAATCAAAAAGGAAGCTCCTCGTGAACAAACATTGATATCAATTTTTCCCGAGCATATTCTGCATCAAACCTACCCACTTGTGCTTCTGGGCTAGGCGATGTGCATGTTTTCTGTCGTTTGCCTCTATCTAAACCGGGATTGCTTATGCAAATCTTTAAATGTGATCTCATTGCACTTGTTCCATTCCCACACTTGATCACTTTTAAACATTGTTGACATTGAGCCTTACTTTCATCATCAGGGGTTTTCTTGAAGTGCTCCCAAACTATTGATCGATTTTTGCGCTCAGATGATGTGGTTGGGAAAGGAGATAATGTAGAAGTCGAATGCTCTGCAGACTCTGAAATGGGAACATCACGATCGGCTACCTCATTCTGAATAAAAAGCCATAAAATCTAATTATTAAATACTTTAACAATATTAAATCTGTAAATATATATAAATTAAAATGTAAATATCCATATAGTATACTAGCACCAAAAATAAATTAATTCATATAACATTAGCTTCTTACATAATATGAAAGGAGAGGCTATTAGCCAAAACTTGTAAAAGAGAAATGTGTAATAATTAGATTGGTAGAACATAAAGAAAAAACTCCTTAACTCACTTTCCATCCATCTTTTCATCTTAATAATGATAAAAATGTTAACCAGCACATAGAAAAGGAATGGAAGAACGCTTTGCTTGTTTTCTTTCCCTTCTTTTTAACCCAAACAAGTTTAAAATAAAAGCAAGCCTCCGCAGAAAACCAAAGCATCCAAAAAGCAACTCCTAGTTTGACACTTACACTTTAGTTTCTTTCTTACTCATTGCAAGAAATTGCTGATAAATATCACTTTTGTCACTGAAATAAAAACATCACATCGCACCAAGGGCCCGCATTCTAAAATACTGTTGAAATCATCTCTTGTTATTGTGTTTTTTTGCTAATCACTACATTGATCTATCTCTTCATTTTCCTCATAAGACCATAACAAGCAAAGCTTTTCTTTTTTTCTTCATTCAAGCAACCAAGTATACTTTTCTGGAAATTCAGGAACAAAACAGATGGCTACTTCTAATCCAGAAATAGGATTTTGTGGACAAATTAAGGTGGGGACTAGTGAAAGCAAGCACTCCTAAGTCCTAAGATCTTGAGTTGTTTCCATTGCCTATACTATAGTTTCTACTTGGCTACTTGCTAGAGGGAGAGATTCAAGGCAGTAAATAATGATAAGAAAAAGAAGGCCAAGGCAGAACACAGTTAATGATTTTTTCATAACAAAATTCTATTTACAACAAAAATCAGAACAACAAAGCCGGAAACATGTATAAGATAAGTTAGTTTTCTTCAACTAAATAATGATTTTTCATATGATTGCTAATTGAACCACAGTTAATACACTTCTTACTAAAGTTCTTGAATCAATGTCACCATTTGAAGTGTTCTTACTATCTCTCTTATACAGCATTGTTCAAATTCATCATTCATCCCTGCAACTTCAACTACTAGTCTATCTAATTCTAATTCCTATAAGAGATTAAGAGATTGGTTGTTGGTTTTATTGGTTAGTTAGTTAGTGATTATAGTTAGCCTCTGTAACCATATTCTGTTATATATATATATATATATAGAACACTTACATATTGGCTTAAATCAGCAAGTAGATTTTTTATGAAATCAAGTTTTGGGAGGTTCAATTTGAAAATTCATACGCCGTATACAAACAACTAGCGCTACATATATACTATATATATTATGGTACATGAATGAACTAAAAAAATAATAAATGAGCATGACAGTCAGTTCATCAAGGATTCAACTACTACTTAGTTTAATTAGATATTTTTCAACAAAAAGTGAACCACAGTGAAGAAGAAACTTACAGTAGGATCCATTGAAACAGAGAGTTCAAATGTTCAGTATTGAGAGATTTTAAAATCTGCACATTCAATCCATTGAAGTGAAGAAGTTAGTATACTCATGAAGGAACAAAACAGAACAAATCAACAAAATAGAAAAAACCCAGATAACAAATAACCCAGATAAAACTCAAAACTCAGAACCAAGGGCAAGGAGGAGGCTTACCTCAATTGATGAGCATGAGCTCCAGCAAGCCACCAACGAAAGAAGAAGAGAACCGAAAAAGAGAGAAGACAAAGTCGCGAATGGGAGATCGAGGCAGAGAGACAGAGTCTCGAACCAAAGTGAAGACTGAGGACTCGAAGAGGTAGAGGCCGATGAACCATCGGCGAGCTCCGACGAGAGGTAGAGAAGAAGAAATGTTGACGGTGGTGAAGAGTGGATTTGGTTTCGTTGAAGAGGATTTGTCGAAGAGGAGAAGAAGTGAAATTAGGTTTTATTTTAATTTGGGTTTAGTTTTGGTTAACCGATTAAAAACCGGTTTTTTTATTTGGTATTGGATAACCTATTTTAAAAAATATGGATATGGTTTTTAAAATTATTTTATTAAACTGGTTAACCAAAATGTGGTTATGGTTTTTTAACCGGTTAACCACATTTTGATTTTTTTTTTTTGCACACCCCTAGCCACCGCCGCTGCTACAGCTTCGGCGCAACGTCGCCCTTGTTCGCCGCGCATCCGCCTCCTTTTTGGCCAAGCTTCTGTGTCTGGTTTTAGCCAACCCTTGTTCTCCCCTTTTTGGCCAACCCTTGTTCGAGATGCTTAGACCTCTGTTCAATCCTCTCCGTCGCGTGTTCGAGCCTCTGTTCAGCCTCTGTTCCGTGGCCTTTCAGTCACCGTTCCACCATTGTTTGCCTCCATTCAGCCACCTCCATCGCGATTTAAAACTCTTCCCTTTCCTTGTACTGTTTGAATTTCAAAACTGCTCTATCCTAGGGTGATTTTTTTCCTTCTTCTTGTTCTTTCTTGTATTAATTATTCAGTTATTGTTTTTTTATTGTTGTTTTCATGGTTAGTATGTTTTCTAGTTCTTATTTGTTGTTAGTTTGCTATAGTTTAAAATGTTAATTGTTCTTGTTATTTTGATTTTCAGTTTTAATTGATCTTATTAACTTGTTAATTTGATAAATTATTGTTTTGGTGTTGTTCTCTACCTTTGGATTGCTATATTGTGTTTTGCTGTGGTTGATTTAATAAATTGTTCATTTAGTGGAAGATGAAAACTTGCCATGGTAAAATTGCTCCTGCCATGTTAAAACTGCTCCTATTGGTTTAGTATGGCTCAATCCATGCTTCGAAAGAGATTCTACCACCATGCTTGGACCTTCTCTCTGAGATTGGTCCTGTGATGATTAAGGATGTAAATCTTGTGACCCACTTTAGGAATTAACTTTTTAGTTTCTTTTTTAAATTGGGTATCAAAATTTTGTTTGTTGATCCTAGTAATTTTGTTTGTTGATGTGTGAATATATTCTTTCATATTCCTCACTAAGTCATAGTGATCTGTATGCCTTTGATCCCAAAGCCTTTGTATTGTTGCATATTGGTAGATAGAAGGTATCAAATTTTGTGACATATCTATTATGTTGCTGATCTAGAAAATTGGTCGCTTTATTATATTCCCTAGAAACAATATAACTATACAACTACTAAATCTATAAACCAGCCAACATATTTAAGGATATCCTTCAGTGGTGCCATTGTGAGAATGGTTGAATTCTTGTCTTCTCTCTCTGGAAAACTTTATTATAATTTTTTTAAGTTTTAAAAACTGTTTTAACATTCTTATGCACTAATAAGCTCATAACTCATTTTACTCACAACTGTTCTTACTGGTTCTCTCTATTATGTGGCTGCCTCGCCCAAAGGTCGTCTTCTTATTGCCCTTCAACATGTTTTCCCTTTGTATTGACTTATTTTGTTTTTAAGCTTGCTTAACAATCTCTTACTTATTTGTTTACTTCTTTCAGATCCCACTTATGTTATGGCACCTATTTTGCAATCTCGCTTGGGCCGTCAAGATTTGAAAAAGCTGTTTGAAGGTTCAATTACTTATCCCTGCAGCAAAGCATTAGAATCAGTTCATAGATTCATAGATTGAACAAAGTTTCATTTGGTTCAGAAAGTGGTGAAATAAAGTCATAAACTTATAAAGTTTCTCTATGATATAATATATACTAGTCATTGATTAAGCAGTTTCTACTTATTATATCTATTTCATGAGTCTAATTGCACTGTTTGCTTTCGGTTTGCAGCATGGTATGAGAAGCGCCAAATGAAAAATATATATTCCCCTCTTCTTGAAGAAATTCTTGCCCTCTACTTGGGTTTTGAATGGATTCAAGTAATTTCTTAGCTTTACATTTTATATAATCTTTTGAAAATATTTTTTTGTTTTGTGTAAGATTTTCAAGGATAAACTAATTGGCAATAGTTATGTGATAGACAAATAACATTCTAGCTCTCATTATCACACATGGCATATATTCAACGGTTATATTAGGACATGGCCTTTGGAAATTTCATGACCACCGGCGTAGACTATGGCAAAGAATCCAACAACTCAAATCAGAAGAAAGATATTCCAAGTAGATTTTGAAATACCATCCATGGCTGACACAGCTTGATGAAAAATTGTATATGTATTAGAGTTGTTAATCTTGTAAAGAAAAGTTGTATAATTATGTTAGTTGATATCTCTTACATACAGAATAAGCAAGTTCTGATTACAAAATTGTTCAGTTATGAATGTTTTCCAATAAAATGGGGGAAAATGTTTGGTGAAACAAATAGCACATTTACTGTTCCATTTAAATTATCCATGGAACGTTTTATTTGAACCACTAGCTATCATGGGGTGAATAATTCAACATGTGACGTAGTGGGGTAGTATATATCCTTTAAGGCTTTACCCCAATGTTGACTGTGCTAAATAAGAGACAAAAAGACATACAAGTTAGGTGCTTGTAAAAGTCAAGCTGTAAACGCAAAAGAAAGTAGGTAAATAGATAAGCATCTAAACAATGTTTCATAAGATTCTTCATAAAGAAAAGGAATTTATTTTGGGTAGATAAAACTGAAAATTTTAATTAAATATTTTCTCACATGGAGCACTATATATCACCTAAAAAGGAAAAGAAAATACATATTAGTAATAGTATAAAACAACATAAAACTTAGATAATAGTGTACTAAGTCAACTATTTTCGTAAGACTAGTGTAGAAATCAATACCACCAAACTTCTACTTCATACATACAATGAATATAGAGTCACTTAAGGTCTTCCTTCAGCTTTAGCAGCAATGACATATTCATAGGCTGTGGAATGCTAGAATGAAGTTCAACTAGTAGTCTCAATCTTCCTCTAATTGAGCGATGATGCTTGCAAAAACTCGATACCCTTGAGACATATCCGTAAAAAGGCAGTACTCATTCTAGGCATGGTATGTAGCCATTAGACCTAATAGTAACATGAAACGCAAGTGAGTAACTTATTTCTTATCTACATCAAGATTCAACGTGTATAAATTTGTTCTTAGGAAGGCCATACCATATCCAGCAGTTTGGACATCAAAACCTTCATCCTGCGGTAGATAAAATAAGAGTTCAAGTAAGGGATCTGAGTGCTAACTGCCTACAATTAGAAAAGATTTTTAATTTTCACCGAGCAACGAGAATGTATTATCACCTGTAGCTCCCAAATGAGTGGCAAACTTCCAGTAATTGAGTAAGGCTTCACATGCCCAACTACTTCTTCAGTTGCTTTGCACAAAACATCGTAGCCTCTGAAATTAAGATCACAAGCTACTCCAAAATTTGCCTCATCAAAAGTTAGAGTAAGGCTGTAGAAGAATGCAAAGGAAGCCTTAATAGCTACACATACGTGAAAATTAAGCCTTTGCAAATGAAATATACTAGTAAAATGAAGAATAAAAAATTGGATCCAAAGTTCCAAAAAGAGGATAACTTTGGCCATATTATAAGATGTTGCTTACTTGTAAAATGGGGTTAACCTGCAACACACAAAATAAAAACATCACTAATGCCATATCAAAACCATTCCTAAAATAAAAATCTATATTGATTGTAATTTCCTAGAGCATAAACCTGACATCTCCTGAAATAGTACATTCCCCTGAAATTTGGTTGATTCCACCTCCAGGATCTACAGTAAAAAATATAATCATGAATATTGAAAATCTTATATTAAAAAAGAAGTACTAAAGTAATAATTTGAGCCCACAAACTTACAGCTCCATTGGGTTGGTTTCATGGTTGATGCGGTGGCAAACCCATAGATCTGTTCCTGTGGATGTGGTGAAAAGTCTTCATAAAATCGTGACTGGATTTTCTTTAGAGCATCCATGGATAGCTCCAGAGGATTTATAGCCTGCAAGAAACCAAATATAAAATAATAGACAAGTTAACAACTCAGTACTTACAATATTATAAAGCTTAAGAGTCGAAGTCACAGAAAACATTAAAATTAAAAAAAATGTATTGATTGGTCAATACTTGGTCAAGTTGCCACGCAGCAGGGGGTAAGGCCTAAAGACAAAAGCAACTACAGAATTGGTTATAATCTACTTTGACAGTCACAGAACTAAGACAAGCTTTTTTCTTCTCTCTTGTTTTGTCATCAAGAATATAGTTTAGTAGAGAATGAGTAAAATTGGAATAATTATGTTTACTTACACACACATACCACATCTCTCACAAAATCAAGAATTAGAACTTCATTGTTGAGTTATTAATATTATATATCATACTCATCAAATAAAAAAATCAAAATAAAAATAATAGTAGTAGAAAATGGCATAGCTGAGCGAAATGTTGAAGGTAGTACTATATGAATGAAGAGCATACTTTATGAGCTAACCCACTGTGAAAAAGTTTTTCGGTGACATGAAGTTTTCAAGGTATCATTCCACCACACCCTTTTGCTTGTAGTACCCCTTCTCTGCCAAGGCCTTGCTCATAACCTTAATAATGATTCCCTCACGCAACCAATAGTCCTTCCTATTTATTTTCTCCTTTTTCTTCTCCTCTTCCCTTATCAATTCTTCTAAGATTGACTTTCCTCCACCGCTACTCTCTTTTCTCTTCAAACTATTTTCCGGATTCCTTTCCTTGCATTTATCTTCCTCATCCTCATTAAACACAGTCTTCTTCGATAAATTATCAGAATCATTAACAATGGAGTAATTCACAGTAAAAACAATAAGATTCACAGATTAATTAACACTTATTCAATCCATAACATGTTCACAAATTCAATAATTGTTATAAAAAATTACTTAGACGCTAGAAGCCCTAGAACAGAGTAGAGCAGATCCTGAGCAAGAGGGGGACAAGAGCACGACCGAAGGGATGATAGGTGGAACAGAGATAGCGCCGGCGATGATGGAACAAAGCTGTGCAACGGAAAAAGGAGGCAAGCCCGGCGACGATGGAACCGAGCTGCGCGACGGTGCTTTCAAAGCTGAAACAGTAGCTGCACGATGGTGGAACAGAGCTGCACGATAACGACGGTGGCTTCGAAGCTCCTTTCGGCGATGGCGGCAGGAGATGGACGAAGGTGAAGGAATGAGATCGATGACGGAGAGAGGAAGGAGGAGCTCGAGGGTGATGGGAGGGATGGGTTCGCGTTTAGCCGTTGTGTGGAGCTAAGGTTGCTGGGTTGGGTAATTGGCTAGGGCATCCCAGCAAAACGATGGCGTCTTGCGTGCGACACAGAGACAGATGAGAGAGATCGAGGAGCAGAGAGAGACAGAGAGAGAGGATAGGAACAGGAGAGATGACGATGAAGAAGACTGAAACCTTCAGAGGCGTGAACGAGAAGGTTTCTGAACCCAGATGAAGAACAATTTTGGTTTTTTATTTTTTTAATATGTTTAATACAGATGAAGAACAATTTTGATTTTTTATTTTTTTAATGTGTTTTTGTTTTGTTGTTTCAATTATTTGAAATTATAAAATTAGGATTAATTGAATTCTAAAATTTGATTAATTTAAAAGGATATTTTTGTCTAATCATATAAAGGAAGAAAATAAATAAATATTTTTTATTTTTATTTAATTAAAAGGGTGTTTTAGTAAAAGTGATGATATACTATATATTTAAAAAAAATTAAATACTGACGTGGAAAATAAATTTCACATGTCTTATTGTTATTTGTCTATATTTTAAACGTATCAGTACGTATGAATTTATCAACATACCGTAGCAAACACCTAAAACAAATATGACGAAAAGGAGAAAAATAAATGAAATAAGGAAATGAATAGAAAATAAAAGAAAATAAAGGAAAAGCGATAACACTCAATACTCATATGTACAAACATTCCACTTTTTCTATGGTTTCAGTGTGATTGAATACTTCTGCAGAATTTTAATATAGCTTAAAGTAGGTTGAGATGCATATTTGTATTAATTTCAGCCCTCTTATTTATAGAGAAGGATTTTGGCAATTATTCTTCTTCTTCTTTCACATTTGTCCTTCAACTTATTTTCTAAAATTCGCACTATGATTTTTATTCTCAATTTTGAGAATCAAATAAAAATCTTAATGCTAGAAAAAAGTAATAGCTAGTTAACCTGTTTTCTATGTGTTGTTCATTTTTTATTTTAAATTTCTTTTATCTTTATATATCTTGCGATCGACCTAGTTTGTAATAGAAACTTATCTTATAGTGGAAGTCTAGGAATCCAATTTTAACCCTAACAATTATTATTATTATTATTATTATTATTATTATTATTATTATTATTATTATTATTATTATTAAATTGTATTAAAATACGATTCTAGTATGATATATATGTGTGGGGTGTGTGTGATATGATTTATTTGCAGTTTTGCACTATTTTCCGGAACAAGAAATACGCATTCTACGGCACTAATGAAGTGCCAGATTTGTGATCATAATTGAAAATGAATGAACGAGCATTGCGCAAGAACTTTTGCTTCTTTACAGCTTAAATGACAAAAAGGTGAACCACATTCTGATCTGATCTAACCTTAAACAATGATGATGAACAATAAGATTACTATAGCTATTGGTGTCAAATCAAAATTAAAGTTTCATTAATTTTTCTA
>NC_029773.3:17688382-17691290 GCF_000817695.3 Arachis duranensis | reverse complement strand
TGATTATATATATATATATATTTTTATATATATTAATTTATATATTTATATAATTAAATAATCAATTATTAAAATGTGCTTTAAGAGTTGTTACCTGTTCTACTAGGATTTAGGAAGAGTAATCCTAATTTTCATTGAGTTTTAATCAATTAGAGTGCTAGTGTTCATACACGATTCATAATGGCAGCAAATGCTGCTACCCTTCGAGGAAGATAAGGAAGAAGAATGTAGGCTCAGGAGGATATTTATCACATTTGAAGCAGAGGATATTGAGGTTGGGGCTGAAAATTTTACGAGGAATTTGTTTGTAAGATTACTGGCATGTTGAACCTTTTCAAAAAGTACTATTAAATCTGCGATGCAGGCGATCTGGAAGTGGCAGGCGATTTAGAGGACACCTTAAAAAAAAATTATTCTAATTTTTCATTGAGAAAAATAAGAATATGATTCAAATTGATAAGAGAGCCCATAATTATTTAAAAATTATATTTTGAATCTGAAACCATGGTAGAAGGAAGATGATTAATTGAAGATTCAAATTTTTCTCATGTGTTAGTGTGGATTTAATTCTGCGGATTATATGAAAGAAAATTTTTTAATGACGAAGATAATGGTGTTAAAAAATACTAAAGATTAATCTATAAATTAAAAGTTGACATGTAAAATAATTGAATATAATTAAAATCATTTTAGGAGTATGTTTTTGTGAATTACTTTAAATAATTATAAAAATTATTACAAAAATACGTCTTTCAATCTTATCTCGTTGATACTGTAAACGATATAATTATGAATATATAAATGAGATATATAAAATTTGAAAAAATACACCTATATTTCGTTTACAGTATAAACAAGATACATTCATAATTATTTCATTTATAGTGTAAACGAAATATGTGTATTTGTAAATATAAAAATATAATTTTCGAAAATATTAAAAAATATTAATAATTTAAATTAGACAAAACTCTTAAAATGGAATGTTTCAAATGATAGGAAAAATAGGCATTTTCAAATATAAAAGAGATGAACAGTTTCAAAATAACAAAGAAGATAGGTGGGTTGATTTCTAAGAAAATAATGTGTTGTTGATTTTAAATGGGCAGTTAAAAATTACGTGATACGTCCAGTCGTCCATTAATTAGTTAGTTAAAACTGTCTATCTTCTTTGTTATTTTGAAATTGTCTATCTTCTCTATTATTTGAAACCGTCTATTTTTCCTATTATTTAAAACGTTCCATTTTAAGAGTTTGGTCTAATTTAAATTATTAATATTTTTTATTATTTTTAAAAATTATATTTTTTATTATTTTTAAAAATTATATTTTTTATATTTACAAATACCCATATCTTGTTTACATGGTAAACGAGATATGTGTATTTTTTTTAAATTTCATATATATCGTTTATAGTGTAAACAAAATATATTCATAATTATATCATTTACATTGTAAATAAACGAGATAAGATTAGAAGACGTCTTTTTGTAATAATTTTTATAATTATTTATGTTAATAAATAAAATATTTATTTAATTCATTTAAATAAAAAATTCCATTTTTATTAACTTTACAGCTTTTCTTTTATCTTTTTTTCCTTTCGTGTATTTATATTTTTTTCCATAACTTAACCTGAAAAACAGAAGAGGGCGAATGATGGAGTTTCAGGTAATATGCTGTCAATCCTGACCTCTCTGCACTCAAACCTGAATAACTCGAGCTATAGAGGTCAAATGCGAACAATATTTGGATTGAACAGAGAGTTCTGCGGGAGATGTGCTGGAAGAGTGCCTTGCGCACGAGCAGCCCACGCGTACGCGTATATCATATTCACGTGTGCGCGTCACTTGCAGTTTTGGCACACCATGCGTAAGCATCTAGGACGCACACGCGTGCTTCAGGGAATCAGCGTAAATATGTTTTGAACAGAAAGTTGTGATGGCCTGGCCCTGGCATCGTGCGAGAGGCACCAATCGAACGCGTACACGCCCCTTTCGTTCTCAGACCACCCATGCGTGCGCGTGCCTGACGCGCACGCATCGCATGCAAATTTTGATTCCTTTGCTATGCGAAAAGAGAGTTGTGCGTGAGCGTGGC
This sequence comes from Arachis duranensis, assembly GCF_000817695.3. Classification (NCBI taxonomy): domain Eukaryota; kingdom Viridiplantae; phylum Streptophyta; class Magnoliopsida; order Fabales; family Fabaceae; genus Arachis; species Arachis duranensis. The sequence continues at coordinate 17,689,190 of NC_029773.3, read as the reverse complement.
GGGCTTCACGCGACTGGCACGCGTACGCGTGCCAGACGCTTATGCGTCGCCTTCACTTTCCCGTGACCCCCGCGTCCGCGTGGGGTACGCGTGCGCGTCGCCTGCGCCGCACTGCACAACAACAACACTTAGGATTGGTTCTACCCACTTCAAGTTAGGCATGTAGAACCTATGCACAATTACTCAAGAGGGGGGGTGAATTGAGTATTGCAACAACAATGAATCTTTTTGCGAAAGTTAAAGACAATATACAAAAGCGTTATTGTACTAGTATTTTTCCAAGAGCTTAACTCAATTGCTAAGCATTTATAAGGAGCTTTTACTTTCCAATAGACACCAACTCAAATAAATTGATCAAGCTTTTCACCAATCGGACTTAAGCTACTCCTTAAGTACTTACGAAGCTACTTTTCGATCACAATTTATTTGCTCAAAGGTAAAAGACAATAATATTGAAGAGATGAGTTTGGAGAGATGCAAACGCTATTTAGAGTGGTTCGACACAATCCTTGTCCTACGTCCACTTTCTTTCTCAATCGCAATTGAGAAGTTCCACTATTGCCAAGCTTCAAGGTGCTCGCGCAAAACCTTTTACAATCCGAGTCCTTAGTTTCTAACACCTCACGGTATATGATCACCACTCGTATACTAACCCACTCCACTTAGAGATACCTTCTCTAAGATTTGCCTTGAGTACTTAGTATACCTCTTTGGTATCCTCACCGACTATAGTGTTTATAACTCTTGACTCAACCTTGGAAATCACACTCCAATTTACGAAGTGTACAAGAAAACAATTCTCAAAGAA